>NC_088207.1:45279545-45612949 GCF_037126465.1 Ornithodoros turicata
AGGTGTTTAAAGCATCTGCAGAATCAGTGTCAGGCAAGGTGTCACCAGAGGTATTAACCAATTGGATTGCAGGAGGGAGACGAGGGTTGATTATCCTCCAAAACTTTCTCGGATTATTGGTCATGATTTGTAGCAGCACGGATTGGTGGAAGGTTCGTCTGGCAGTGCGAAGGGAACGTATGTATTCCTGAGCAGCTTGTCTGTTTCTCGTCCATAGAGCAGGGTTATTTGAACGACGAGCTTGGTGAAAATAACGCTGCTTTTTTCTTCTCAGTCTGCTGAGGGATCTGGTGAACCAAGGGGCATCGACGCGGTCACGAGTGTACATAGTGGGTATGTGTACGTCGACGAGTGAGAGCAGTTTTGTTTTGAAGGCAGTCCAATTGTCCTCGACTGACCGCGTAATGTAATCTAGTGAAAAGCTGTCCTAAAAGATCAGCAACTCATTACGTATCGCTTCGAAGTTAGCTCTACTATATACAAGCTAGTCGGTCTAGGTAAGTTAATTCTAGCTGTAATTATGCAATGATCACTGAGTCCTTCCTCAACCGATATATTGTCGGTTAACGTTATCATCGATCAACATTATCATCAATTAACATAACTGCAGAAGTGACAGTACTAAATTTAAAACCGTTGGGTGCGCTGACAGTCTCTATTCTATCAGTTGTCCTCGATTACATAGTTATTCGTCAGGACTGCAACGCATCTCTGCGCGGGCGTGAGAAAAAAGAAAGAAGGAACGAAAGAAATGAAAAAGAATCAACGCGGGCGAGATGTTGAGAGAAGAAAATCGGGGTTCTGATAATGAATGTCTTTCAGAAGCATCCGTTTCGAGCTTTATTTATGCTCCAGCGAAAAGAAAGCTTTTATCTTGATTGGCTCGATAATACTGAGTGCTTCAATTTGAGATAAAGGCTCGTGTACTGTGGCTATACATTGTTCTCTAAAGGTGGATGGTAGTATTATACGTTTTCGGGGACATGCACTTTGGAAGACTGAAGATAGGCATGTGGAGGAATAAAAAAATAAAGAGAGAGAGAGAGAGAGGAGAAGAAACCTGCTATTAACTCAATGGGGCTCAGCCCTTTCTCCTTAATCACAGAAATGACTTCAAATATGAAATCGCGGATCGCGCAGACATTCCGCGGTTGTTAGGTTAGATCAGTACGCTCGTGAATTCCGCATTCACTGGTATTTTAAACGATGCAATATATTTCTAAAGTTTACAAACTGTGTCTTTGCACAAACGTTCGGTAACCGCGAAGTTTACTCGACCCAGTGCTGGCAATAAACCATCGTGCCAATGAAAAAAAGAAGAAAGAAAGAAAGAGAGAGAGAGAGAGAGAGAGAGAGAAAGAGCAGCTCTACAGGTACTATATTACATAATTTTAGAATATCACAAATTCGTCACTGTGCTGAAGGGACAGAAACAGTGCAAGTGTGAAAGCGACACGCGAGGCACAGGGAATCCTATACGTCAAGCATAGCTGTTGTTCCCACAGAGTCGAGACACTGACCGCTCTGTAAGAAAGGAAGTACAGGGTGTGTGCAGATAACCCTAACCGGCATTTTGCACACGTAACGCGTTGTCTGCTTACCTGAGGAACTTCTGGTGGCGCACGATGGCGTATTGATGCGTGCCAAAGCTACAAAAAAAAATTCTGGAAGTCATACTCAGCGTAAAAAATAAATAAGTAAATAAACAAAGCGCGAAAACGTCGGGGGGGGGGGGATATGTTTATTATATTTAAAAAAAGGAGGGAAAGGTTAGCCACCGCAAGAAAAACAAACAAAGAAGGAAACCAAACACGAAACTGGTCACAAACTCACAGTTAACCCAGAAGGCCACAGGTCCGCAGAAACTGAACAAGTGCCTTTGCCACCTGACTATATTGCGTGGGGCCTAGCAGCGTAGCTAGGGAAAAGTCCGAAATCCTGAGGCGAGCGATGCGCGACCGTAGGAGAAGACGATGTTGGTGGTAACGCTAGCGTGCAGTGGAGCAGCAAGTGCGGGATGTCTCCTTCAACGTGACAGGTGGGGCAGTTGGGGGACGAAAGGTGGAGCAGTGGAGTCCGCGCCACATTCCATCGAAGCCTGTGAAGCAAGGACTCTTCCTCCCTGGGGTAGCGGCCTACCAGTGTGTGGGTCATCGTAGGGTCAATCGAGCGCAGAAAAGGGTCCGTCCTGGCAGCGTCTTGAAAAAAGGTCTGAGTGGCCCGAAAACGTCGGCTTCCATGCGTAACATGGCGGTCTCAGGTGAGTTGTGTGCAGGTACCGCTAGGGGAGCTATCGGTGCAGAAACCGAAACGATGTCCCGCATGGATGCTCATCGGTAGTGCCCCTAGTGGTACCTGCACACAACTTACCTGAGACTGCCATGTTGCCCTATTCTAATGCATGGAAGCCGACGTTTTCGGGCTCTCTTAACTTTTTTACGCTGAGTATGGCTTCCAGGATTTTTTTAAACCTTTTGCACGCATAAATACGCCATCGTGCACCAGCGGAAGTTCCTAAGGTAAGCAGACAACGAGTTAGGTGTGCAAATGCCAGTTAGGTTTATCTGCACACACCCTGTAGAAACCAAAGAACAGAAACTATGTCCGAGCCTCCGAAGCCAGCCGTTCTAATATGTGAATAGTTAATTCAGAGTTAAGTGCATGTGGTCGCTCTTGCAAGTGTCGTGTGTTGCATGTGTTTTCTCGCTGGTGATTCTCACCAGTTGAACTCCCCCTCCCACTGCTCTTTAATTTACTTTTTCTTCTAGCGCTGCTGCCTTCATGCGGCACCATGTTTTTCTCGGTCACATAGTCGTCGCAATCGTCATCATTATTATCATTCAGAGTTCATTTCCCCCCACACGTTTTCACTGTATGCTTCATATAGAGTAACATTTTCCACCGCAGTCATCATCACCAAAATAAAGTTGTTGTTGTTGTTGTCCACTGCCGACCAACAAAGCTCTTGCATAATAATAATTTCCTACTTGTGTATTGAACGCGCTATTTATCGGTATTCAGTGCCAAGTAAATGAAGCACTTTGGAGCTTGCTTTTCCTTGGCGTACTTCGCTCCTGCGTGAATAGTGTAGGAAATCAGTAAAATTACAACGGTACATTTCGTTCCAACTGCTAAAAGCACTTCTACCGAGAATGAAAGACCAGGAAAGTTTTTCCAGCAACCTGCGTCGTAAAATATGTTTGATGACGCAATATCAGAGTATACCATCGCGTTTCTTATTCTGGGCTCGATCCCTTCATCTCGAAACGCTCTGAAAAAATAGTGCTATGTCATAACGCACGGTGAAATTCTAAACAAGCGATGCACGAACAGCTCAAAAGGCACGTACGAACGGCGGAGTTAATGATCCGATGAGTTGAACTCGGAGATTACACACTGAGAGGCAGCACGATTTCGTGTAATATGATTTTATGCGATCCTTTATGCGTGGGCTTCTCTCCAGCAAGGGACAGATATACGCTTTGTCGTAGAACTGAAAATCTTCGTTCACAAGTTAGTCTCACCTCAGATGCTGGTGTGGAATCCGAATGTTGGAGAGTGAACGGTTGAACGTGAGCGAAGTGCGAAATGGTTTTGTTGAGAGCATGATCGTGCTTTTTGCGCCAAGGCCGCTGCCACTAAAGTAAAAGATAATGCAAATAAAGAAAACTGCCCCACTGCTGAAGTGGGGAGGTTTTCCAAATAGCTACGGGGTCTAATATGAGAGATGACGATGATGAGAGATGACGGTGATGATCGGAACGGCGATGACGATACTGATCGTGATGGTGGGAATGTCCGAGAGCGCTGTTGGGGTCACAATAAGTCCTTTAGGCCAGTCGCCTAAAAAAAAACTACATGACGTAAGGCCGCCCTGGAGTGGGCCACGGTGTCCCAAGGGCCGAGGATGCTCGACAAGTTGAAGGGGCGGGAGCCAAGGGTGGCAAGCTGTGACTGCAGTGTACGCCTCTCGTTGATATAGGTACGTCAGCGGAGGAGTATGTGTTCTACGTTGGCTGCGTAACAACAACAGCGACTACTACTACTACTACTACTACTACAAATACATGTAGTGACGATGGGCGAGGAAAGTGTATACCCTAAACCCGTAAACGTCATCCACCGTGCGGCGTATATTGCTAGGTATTGTCTGAACGCAGAGTTATTCACCAAGCATGGGCACTCGGCAGGGCCTCGGCTTTTATTTGAACGCAAATTTGGGTTATTAATTTTGACCTTCTTAGTCCTTGATGTGTGACCTTTGGCCGTCAACCTTTAACTGTTCTGTGCAATTTGGAGCCCAAACATAAAAGTGGTCGTGTCGAGCCAGAATGTAGTGCACATCTCAGGTTTCTTTTAAAAGGTAAATTTGAGTTATAATTGTAACCTTCGAGGTTTGGCCCTCGGTTGTTGAACTTCGACTGTTTTCTGCTATTTTGAGCCAAAAATAAAAATGGTCAGCTAAGATAAGATTAAAAGGACCGAAAACTTCGAAAACGTGATCATAAACCTACAGAAACTGTGTTCACGCTTAACTTGAAGGCTTCAGGTACTTAGTATAGCTTTGCTCCTAGTATAACTCGATATTCGGTGATATGGGCTTGATAATATAAATTGTACTGTATATGATACAAAAAGCTTTCATTTTATCAATGACAATAAATCCAATCCAGATCGAGCCCGAATTTAAATTTTCGCCGGCAGATTCAAATCATTTTGAATCCAGATTTATATTTTCTGTGCCAAATCGAATCGTTTTTCAATACCGACTTATCAAATCCGTCACAAAATACGGTAACGTGGCTCCCCAGCGCGCCTGAACTGATAATCTGAATGACATCTAACCTACCATCTAACCACCCATCATCTCGAATGACATCGTTCTCTCCCTTGATTGGTTGTGTGAGCGCGGCTAAGAAAGATAGGCCAGGAGCGTAGCGGAATGCAGATGTTTATTGGCCGGTTGCCGCGGATGGAATGAACTCCGGGTGGAGAGCGTGGGCGGGAGCACGCGCTTCTTCATCGTCGGCTGAGGCCGCTACAGTTGAAAACAGGAGGCGTACGCTTTTTCTAATACAATTATGTCCCGCATAATTGTCACAAAGAGGCGTACGCCTCCTGTTTTCAACAAATCAGCTGGGAGATAACGATATCATTCGAGATGATGGTTGGCTAGAAGCGTGCTATGCGGTGAAGTTCATTTCTAAGAATGTACGGCAATGTGCGTCACGACTATAGCAAAAAAAAAAAAAGAACGCATAGCAAAACAAAACACAAAGGAAGGACGGACGGATGGAGGATAAAGGAGGTTGAAGGATGGGGATGCGGTGAGGTGCACGAGTTCATCGGGGAGTCATTTTCACACTTATGCCCCACATTCTTAAAAATGAACTTCACCGCATAGCACGCTCTTAGCCAACCATCATCTCGAATGATATCGTTATCTGCCCCGATTTGTTGAAAACGGGAGGCGTACGCCTTTTTTGTGACACTTATGCTGTTCATAATTGTCACAAAAAAGGCGTACGCCTCCCGTTTTCAACAAATCAGGGCAGATAACGATATCATTCGAGATGATGGTTGGCTAGAAGCGTGCCATGCGGTGAAGTTCATTTCTAAGAATGTAGGGCATAAGTGTGAAAATGACTTGGCATCGGAAAATACGTTTGGGTTTCGGAAACAATAAAAAGAAGAAGAAAAAAGAAGAAGAAGGAAACAGAAGAAGAAGAGAAAAAGAAGAAGAGAAAAAAGAAGAAGAGAAAAAAGAGAAAAAAAATAAGAAAAAGAAGGAAAAAAAGAAGAAGAAGAAAGAAGAAGAGAAAGGAAAATAAGCTGCCAATTTTGGTGTACGTCGTCACACGATAACATTTACTACGTTTCAAACTTTTCTTTCCCACCCATGCAGTTCGTTGCCAATGGATCGTGCTTTTTCTCTTTTCTCGCAGTGCCTGAGGACGTTGTTGCTTAGATAGCACCTCCACAGGCGTCATCCCGAAAACGGGGTTGGTATCCCCTTATATGAAGGAGCACACCAAGCTTATTCGTAGCATCGATCATCCGCCTTGCGGCACGACACGAATTAGAGCGTCTCCTAGGGAATCGCCACGGGTACTTTCACGTTTGTCACTGTGTCGGCACTTAATGCCCTCCACCTAGACACGATAATATGGTTACGTACGAGAGCGAACATTACGAAAAACTGCAGGGTATATAACCGTAACAATTGTACTAGACGTTTGTATTATGATGTCTTAATATTTATCGTCAAGGCAGACCTCAGGAGTTTTCGGGACACACACACACACATACGTTAGATGATGATGAGGTGGGCCATTCACCACCGTGACGACGGTGCACTGCCCCATTACTTTTTGGGAACTAATAAGGGGATGATGATGGGATGGGTACCTTTAAAGAAAGAAGATGGCGCCGCCGATACAAGACGTGTGTGGCTCCTGCTCTGAATCTTTCGTGGTAAAAGCAAAGACGATTGCTTGCTCTGGTGCCTGCAAGAGCCGGTTTCACTTATCCTGTGCCAATGTGACTACAGCGGATGTCCCATTTTTGGTGAAGGATGGGAAGAGCATCTGGAAATGTGAGTGTTGTTGTCGAACCGGTAGGCGTAACCCGGATCAACCTATTTCCTACTCCAACGAAGCCTTCAGTCAAACAAGTAAATCAGATCGTCAGACGACAGCCGTAACGCCTGACAAAGAAACACTTGATGTTTGTCTTGTACCTCGTGTACAACTCGATAGCTTGTTGTCGAAGATTGACGAAATGGCAATGGAACAAAAACAGTTGCGCTGTGAAATCGTGCATCTCAAAGACCTGCTTTCTCGGCTTGTGCCCCATGGCGTTTTTCAGCAACCTGATCAAAAAGAGCAAAGCTACGCGTTTGCCTTGAAGACTACAGTCCCCGCAGCGTACGCCCCAGTCACGGAACGTGCACCGGTAATGCCTCGTCGTCCTGATCGCCCGCCAGTGAAGGCACCGGTTAATAATAATGCAGTGGAGAATGTAAATGCTTCACATCGGCGCACAAATGCGACGAATGAAAATGACGGTTTTACTTTGGTACAGAGGAAGAAACGTGCTCCCGTCGTGGTCGGCAAGAGCACGGCCAGTAAGGTAAAATCTGCGCCTCGTGGTCCACCGGTCAAGTCGTTGTTTCTGTCAAGGATTGTGCCCGGCACGACTTGTGCCGACGTTAAGTCCCTCGTCGATGTCGTCCTCGGTCATCAACGTGCGTCCATCAAACAATTAAAGACAAGGTACTCAACATATTCTTCCTTCCATATCACAGTCGATGCCAGCGATTTTGATCGTATAAACCACGAAGACATTTGGCCTGAAGGCTGTATCTTCAAACAATTCTTAGGTAGGCTAGACGAGTCGCGTGTGACTAACGACCTTGAAGATGATAATAACGAGCCAACAGAGAATGTCGTCTGATTGTAGCGATTCTGTCTTTGATATGCGTAGTAATGCTAACCACGTTACTAACACGCTTGGCTGTAATATTTCTTTGAATGTGCTTCACGTCAACATTCGCAGTATTCGAAAAAACTTCGATGCGCTTTTGGGACTTTTATCACAGACAGCCACAGAATACGATGTGATCTGCATGTCAGAGACATGGCTACATACTGACGAGTTTTATAAAATACCAGGTTACATATTCGTCTCTTCACCGCGAATATATTCGGCTAAGATGTCAAGGGGCGGTGGCGTAGCAATGTTTATTCTGCAGTCACTGTCGTTTCATATTAGAAATGATGTTACCTTTTCTATTCCTGATGCATGTGAGACACTATTTGTGGAAATTGTAGGTCATGGTATACTGGGTTGCATATATAGATCACCAAGCTGTTCAATGCAGAGCTTCCTACAGAGGTTTGAGGATGCTCTTTCTCAATTAAACTGCACCAGACACTCCGTTGTTATAGTAGGGGATTTTAATATAGATTTATTGTGTTCAAGTTCCGTTAGCTCTGAGTACATCGCTTTGCTTGAATGCTATGGCATGACGAATATGATTGACGCGCCCACAAGAACCACAGTCGGATCAAGGTCATTGATTGACCACGTAATTACAAAGAAGGGTGCAACTTGTACTTGTGGTGTTTTGGATTTGCACGTCAGTGATCATTGTCCTGTTTATTGTCATCGTAGCGTTGTTGGTAAACAAACCTTAGATACTAAACCAACTGCAGCCACTTCTATTAAAACTGACTATGTTATGCTTCGCACCCTGCTATGCACGTATGACTGGAGTGATATCTATCATGAGGACGTTAACCGTGAATTTGACGAATTCCTTAGAATTCTTAAGAGCTGTGTGGAGGCATCAACTATTGTTCTTCCCCGTCGACGTTACGAAAAACCGATGTGTCCTTGGATGAGTGTAGAGCTCCTGAATATATTGGCGGATAAGAACTACTGGTACAAGAAGTATAAGCGCTGTCCTAGTAACACCACGTTTGAATCACGTTATAAAGCGTTTCGTAACCGAGCAACGACGCTTGCACGTCAACTAAAGCGAAAATACTACGCTCAACTCATCCTGCAATGCAGCCGAGATTCTCGAAAGGTATGGCAAATTATCAATTCTATTACCAAGCCTTCCAAATCAGGGAACGTTTTGCCCTCTGTTGAATTGTCAACAAGGGCTTTATGTGAGCGTTTTAATATTTACTTTACGTCAATAGGGCATCAACTTGCTTCCAAAGTTGTAAGAAACTCTTCTTCGCCTGAAACAAGTTTTAACGGGCCAACTGTGTCCAATTCTTTTTTTATGGCGCCATTTACTATACTGGATGTCGTTACAACCATTCGTACGATGAAAAACAACGTCGCTGTCGGTTGGGATGGCATCTCAGTACGTGTTCTCAAGACCTGTGCGAATGTTCTAGCAGTGCCTTTGCACCATATTTTCAACCATGCTTGTATCGCCGCTGTCTACCCGAACTCTCTTAAAGTTGCTCGCGTTGTGCCAATATATAAGGCAGGCGATAAGGAAAAGGTCGAAAACTATAGACCGATATCGGTGCTTAGTGTTATTAATACGTTATTTGAAAAGCTGTTGTGTAAACAGATCAGCCGATATCTGAAGAAATATAACATACTTTGTGATGCCCAGCACGGATTTCGAGCTGGTTTGTCAACTGCATCTGCAGTCTTGGCTGTTAGTGATGTGATACATCAGGCCTTGAATGATTCACATGTGGCTGTTGGTCTTTTTGTCGATCTGCGGAGAGCGTTCGACACTGTTGATCATTATATCCTTCTTTATAAGCTTTATTGTTACGGCTTTCGTGGTTGTGTATGGCGTTTCTTGAAAAGTTATCTTTCTTCACGCACTATGTATACGAGTATTGACGGCGAGTATTCTGTTCCTATGCCAATTGACATTGGCGTGCCCCAGGGCTCTGTTTTGGGCCCTGTCTTGTTCTCTCTGTATATCAATGACCTTCCACAGGTGTCCGATATTTTGTCAACCTACATGTATGCCGACGACACATGCTTTTTGTATAGTTCCTCAAACACTTCTGATATAGGCCCTGCAATGTCCTATGAGGCCAACAAAATCGCTCAGTGGTTCGAAGCGAATCGTTTATCTTTAAACACGAGTAAGACGAAGTTTGTAATCTTCTCTAGATCATCATCTATCAGTAGTACTCAGATTAATATTACCGTTCAGAATCAAGCTGTGGAACAAGTGCATGAAATTAAATATTTGGGAGTGTTGCTGGACTCATCTTTTTCTTGGAGGCCACATATTGACAAAGTCGCAAAAAATATAACGCAGTCCTGTCACGCTTTATTCCTTGCTAGACAGTACTTCCCCCTGTATGTGCTGCGTCAACTGTACTTTGCTCTGGTCCAGTGTCACTTGACTTACTGTGTTACCTCATGGGGCAATGCATTTACAACATACCTTGAGCGTCTATTTAAACTACAAAAGAGAGCTGTCAGATTAATAACATTCTCTAATAGTCGAACCTCATGCGTTGGGTTGTTCAGTGAATTGAATATTTTGCCTTTTCCCGATCTGATTCGTGAAAGATGTACCTTGCTTGTCTTTTCTATTGTAACGACAAATGTGCCCTACAATAGCTCTATATTTAAAAAATGCAACAGGAGCAATCGAAGTGTTGCTTTACAAGATTACATTTTGTATAGGCCAAAGAATGCATATGGAACCCGTTTGACTGTGTGCTTTGGTACGAGACTGTGGAATGCCTTACCGTTCGATGTGAAAACTAGTCATTGTTTCGCCGCGAAGTTGAGACAGCATATACTTGCCTCATCAAAATACTTGAAAATTGTTTAGTATTTCAGTTACCGCTTCAACGTTGATGTTTTTTAACTGTGTGTCGCAGGAGTCTCCACTAGCATGCGCTACTGACCCTGTACCGCAGTATTTCCTTTGGCTGCAATGCCTTGTGTTTTTTTAAATAAATACAAATACAAATACAAAGGTCTGTCGCCAGTCCGGTGGCGCGCAAGAACTCCCCAAGAACACGAAGGCCTTGCACCTGGTGACTAGCGTTCGACCACGGTTCGAGAATCTTAGCGGTCGAAATGCCGGCCGTCAATACGTTGCAGACCAATTTCCTTGCGTGTACATTCTTTGTGATGCTGCCCACAAGCTACGCTGATGTGGTGGGGGCCGCCGTGCACACCACAGGTGGGGCAGAGGGAAGACGAGGTGGAGCCGAGGCGGTGTTCGAAGGCAGGTGTAGAGGCAACGCTTAGCATCATGCAGTGGAACAGTGGAAGAGTATACACACACGCACACACACACACAGCCAGCGGGGGGGGGGGGGATATGAAGATGAAGAGATCGGCCTGCTATTCAAAAACGGTAGAAAAATGAAGAAGAGAAAAAGAAAGAAAAAGGAAAGAAAGAAACTGAAAAATCGCACACTCGGTCACACAATCACAAGGCTAGCAGGCTGGGCGCTGCCGCAGTGCCAGTTGTAGAGAATGAAAGATGATTGTGGTGGAGATGGCGATTCAGGTGATCAAAGCATGCTGGAGAGGCCGGTCACGATGACAGAAACTCCCAAAAGTGACGAAGACCTTGATACATATGAGCGGCAACTTGCCGAGGGTAAGAGGGCGGTGCTCGACTGCATGCATCCTGTGCTGCAGGACCTTGCATTCCCGCCGGTAGTCGAGGCAGTCCATAAGTAGATGGTATACGTCATTCCCCCGATTTTCTCCTTTTTTTTTTCCAGCTAACTGTGGCTAAGTGGTCTGGGATAGCCAGTCTGACTTCGTCGTGACTTACGTCCCCATGCTTTTTCTTCCTCTATTACATCACATCAGATCACGTCACACCATATTTTACTCCCCTGACCCTGAAATTTGCTCCCTTTCCGGCAGACAGGTCGCCTTTTCCGTAAACCTCATGCCACGCCACGCCTTGCCTTTAGTTTGCGCTCTGTGTGTCCGCGAGGTTTTAGTGTGTGTGTGTCCGTTGTATTTTTTTTTCGCGCGGTTATTAAATTTTCTCCCCAGCACTACAAGCAGTCCTTGATCTTCGCAGCAACTTTCATGTATTTAGTCGTGAATGGACTACTGATTATGGCAGTGCATCTACACTGTCTAAATAACTCAATTCCTCATTTTTTTCCTCTTAGACTGAAGGGACACCTATTGGTCATCGCCCACATCGACGACGTACAATTGAGTAATCATGCATCAAACAAATCTCCAGATTTTTCTTTCACATCAACGATAACAGATTATCAACACTTCTACGCCGTATCAAAACCGACCGGTCCAACAATTTCATTTCGGCCGTATTTGTTTCCTTAATGTAGGCCAGCTTCCTCGTTAGCTTTATTTCAATTTTCTACGAAATGCAGCATTGTTTAGCAAAAAAGAAAATATTTCCCGTCGCTATGGCGTTTTATGACGTATTCGTGTCGCCTTTACTTGCATTTTATAATGAATGACTCCGTGAGAAACGACAGACAATGACGTCCGCCAAAGTGACAAGAAAAGTGGGTGTCTCCCAAGAGCTGGCGCCGATTACTCGCGTCAGTTGTCGACGAGAAAGCCATTTTCTCCGTCCTTCCGTCTGCTGGATCTGCGTTAATCTCAATCACTTGTTTCCTGTCGCACGCTCTTAAAACTGAGCCGCCGCGTGTGTTCGCCATGCGACGCCGAGCTGGTTGGTGGAACACACTCTCTTATCGTGTCCCTTATAGTTAGAAGGAACGATTCTCCTCTCAACAAACATACTGAAAAAGGAACAGTAAAGACAAGGGAGTGAAGCGTCTGCTCGTTGACGGTAACCACGGTCGTGCTGAAGACTGGGAGGTTGTGGGATCGAATCCCACCAGCGGCTGTGCCGTCTGATGTTTTCCCTGGGCTTCCTGGCAGACAGGCGAATGTCGGCACAGTTCCCCCTGAAGTCGGCCCAAAACGCTTACTAAGCCCCCCCCCCCTGTCCCCCACTCCTTCCTGCTGTCCTCACTCCATCTGTCCACGTCTGTACGCCGCTAAAAGCCACAGTTGCTTCGCGGCGCTGACACGGAACATAAAAAAACAAAAAGACACGGGCGGGTAGCGTCGATGTGGCTTCGAAGACGTGACTCCGAGATTATGTCGAAGGAGTCGTCGAGGAACGAAGGAGAACAGCCCGGTACTTTCCAGCCTATGCAAGATAATTCAATTTAAGAAATTTGCTGTCTACATATGGAAGGCCGACAGTACAGTTCACTACCGACTTGCAGCCCGACACGGCCTCTGATTTTTCATAATGCGAAAGCAAAGCGACTGGCGTATTAGCGTTTGACGAAAAGCCATTCTAAATTATAATTCCAGACGAAAAGCAGAACATTAGGGAAAGGAAGAGCAAAAATGAATCGACGAATGTAGTTCGTATAGGCTAGCGTGCGTCAAAGGAAGTATAACGCGGCTTTTCACAAGTTGCCATGAATTGCTACCGATATTCATTACGCAAACGGTCAAAAGTCTGTTCATTACCTGTGCGGCCCTAATAAGCTTCCTGGTTATTGCTTAATGGAAGGTTGATTGGTGAATAGGGAACATTGCACGAACTCAGAAGTCACTTCCAATAAATGCTGATACTTTGCGTGAGGTAAGCTCTATCTGTAGGAATGGATAGACAAGTGTACACGTTATGGCATTCATACATGCATGCTATACACCGTTGGCCATTCCCAACTGTTATTATACATCGCTGCTCTCCACAGCGAAAGGCTAGAAAATGTGTTGCCTTAACGTTCTCTGATCTCCATGTGCTTCTTTCTGTGGCTTCACACTGTGTAGCCCGGTACCTTGAAATGTTGGCTGAATCGTAATTTATTTTTAAATCATCGGAGAGCGAACGTTCTCAGCAAGTCTGGTCAATGTGTGAAGCGAACGTGGAATGAACAGAACTTCGATGTGTTATGTGGTGAAATTTTATTTTATCACATGTTATCACTTGATTCGCGGAAAGCAAGGGGCGTACGCCTTCCTGTGACATAACTGCATAAGAATCATAAAAAGGGCGTACGCCACCAGTTATCAACAAATCAGGGAAGAACGATGACGTTCGGAATGATGGTTGGCTGGAAGTGTGCCATGCGGTGAAGATCTGTTTGTGCGTCCTGGGCCGGCTTCTAAGGGGCACATCGGCACAGTTCCCTTAGAAGCCGGCCCAGGACGCACATTTTCCCAGGGCGATAGAGTGACGTTGCCCACCTCTGTGAGGCCGACAACGGCGAGCCCTTTCACCGCCACCACCTGTTTTAAGAGTCTGCTTTAGATACTTGTAGCAGACAGCAAGTCAGGAAACGAAGATGTTTATTTGAAGCCGTCTGGCCACCAACTGAAGAATACCGGCGCGGAGGCCGGGTGTCAAATCCCGCAGGTCGCGCGCTGTGAGGCCGGCGCGATGGCGCTGCGGCTGCTACATACTGTAAAAACAGATTCACCACATAGCACGCTCCTATACTCGTAAATATGTGGTGGTGGTGGTGAAAGGGCTCGCCGTTGTAGGCGTCACATAGGTGGACAACGTCACGACTGATGCCCTGGGGGAATGTGCGTCCTGGGCCGACTTCTAGGGAACTGTGCCGCATATGTCTGAGGAAAAACCAGGAAAAACCCCAGACAGCACATCCGGCACCGGGCTCGTAAAAATGTACTTCACCGCATGGCACGCTCCTAGCCAACCATTATCTTGAATGTCATCTTCCTCTCCCCCGATTTGTTGAAAACAAGTGGCGTACGCCTTTGTTTGTTACACTTATGCAGTTCATAATTCTCACAAAAATGGCGTACGCCTCCAGTTTCTAGCAAGTCAGGAGAGAGAACGATGTCATTCAAGATGATGGTTGGCTAAGAGCGTGCTATGCGGAGAAGTTTTTTTAAGAGTGTAGCCCACCACCAACCCGAATGACAACGTTGTCTCCCTTGATTTCATGAGAACGGGGGGCATGCGCCATTTTTGTGGCAATTATGAACTGCATAATGCCACAAAACTGGCATACGCCCCCCCCCCCCCATCTTTAGCAAATCAGGGGAGAGCACGATGTCACTCGGGATGATGGTTGGCTAGGAGCGTGCTCTGTGGTGAAGTACACTTTTCAGATAACTATGACAATTATGAACAGCACAAGTTACACAAAAAAGGCACACGCATCCCGTTTTCAACAAATCAGGGAAGATGACGATATCATTCGAGATGCTGGTTGGCTAGGAGCGTGCTATGCGGTGAAGTACATTTTTAAGAGTGTAGGCATGCGTAGGTGTTCTGAGGAGTACTTCAATCCCCATTAGAGAATAAGGCGAAGCTACCAACCTCCACAACGCCACGACAGTCAGCCTTCGCGAGAATGGACGGAAAAAGGAGACAGCGTTGGCCATTAGGGCCAGCTCCTTTTCTCTTTATGTCGGGACATCAGAGTGCTCATAAATTGGCCGAGACTATAAATCCGAGAGAATGCCCTGCGAGTTCCACTTCGTCCTGCCAAACAGATAATCGCCGAGAGAGAGTATAGAGAAAAAAGTCCAAACATGGAACATCGACGAGACGAACATCATTTATATTTGTTGGAACTATTCTATACTGCGAACATTCCGTACGGTCGATGGAAGAAGTTTGTCCAAGAAGAAGGAAAAAAATAATAATTCAAACGCAGATGCGTTTGCTTCGTCGTTATCCGAAAAATGTCACCGCAAGATGGCTCATTTCACAACGGGAAGACCGAGTTGCTTGTCTTGAGTCTTGAGGATCCTACAGCATTGTTGGGACGTATGGAGATACTAAGGTTCACTTGAAAAGTATCTGGGATGCCGACTTTGACGACTGTGTCAAAATCATGTTGCTGGACAAGGCTGCTTTCACATCACGTCAGTCATGTCACGGGTCACATGACAAGGTGCCTCTAAACAGAGAAACGGCCACAAAGTGACACAGAACAGGAAATTGACGCTAACTTCATTAACTTACATAGACCAGTGGGTGTCTGGAAACGGCGAATAAATGACGTTCTAGCGTAGATGACCGACGCCTTTTTATCCCACCTTCAACATTTTCCCGTAAGTCCGGTTGGATCAAGCGTCAAAGGCCATTTCGGAGTGATTTCCGCAATGAGAGAAATTACGAGAACCTGGTGTACATGCCTTTCGAAATCTTCTATATTGACAACTGATGTGGGACAGAGGAGGAACAACAACAACAGATATATTCTGATGATGAAGTGGGGAGGTTTTCCACTCTAGGAGTGGAACGCTACCCCATAGCTAGGGGGTCAAATATGAGTGGTGACAATGATGAGTGATGACGATGAGAGATGACGGGAATGATCGGAGCGGCTATGGCTATCCTGATCGTGAATGGGGAGCAGAGGAGGAAGCCTTAGGTTTTTCAACAAGAAAACGGAAATGGTGGTGGCGTGTGTGTGTGTGTGTGGGGGGGGGGGGGGTCATATGTTTATTATGAAAAAAAAAAAAAAGGTGTGCAATGGTCTTTCTTAATTTATTTACCCTCACGTCGTACAGGATAACAGAGGGGAGTGGTACATGATGCATCAACTATAAATATAATGCTTCGAGCAACTTCCAAAAGTTCGTAGGATCACGGACCTGTCCAGTCCCTCCAGTCCAGTCTCCCTTGGTTGTTTTCTTATCACGCAATACGCGGATGCGTGAGACATGTTGATCAATGCGCGCCATGTGAGACAACACGACAGGGGCGGTGTCGAGTGCGTCTTTCTTATACAAGCAGTTTGGTACTTCGATTTTTCTGACAGCCGAACAGTTGGTCAAACAAACGTGCTCGCTTTAGTCAACCGAGCCGGATAATGCTATAATAATGATAACGCTTTATACACAAAACTGCTAACGGAACAGCTCTCGCTGACACAGCAGTGCATCGTCCACAAAAAAAATATGACACAAAGACCAAATGTGCCTACAATGGAAGAAAAGTTAATAAGAGCCGTCTGCAGGCACGGCGTTCAAGACTTACACGACAAGCCGACTACCCTGAAACCCAGAACAAATGTCGGCAACACTTCACACGGCGGCTTCGCCTTTGATGCGGAGGCGAAATAATCTCTTGTCAAAGTTCTGTACACGCCCGTAGTGCTGGCACACTTCGTCTCCACTGTACTGGCAAGCACAACCTCAAGGAGGACAAAAGAATGTGCTCCCTATATGATCCACACGGTCTCGACACAGCAAACTTCAGTTCTCCAATAGTCTCCTAATATTGCGAAAAAGCCCGTGTCAAGCGGGACGTTGGCAAGAAAGATGACGTAACTTGGCAAGGGGCCAACTGCGTATGGGTTAGGGAAAACGTAACGTGCCCTTGGTTAAAATTAGGAGACGTCTAGGTTAAATTACCAGAAGGGCCCGATGCTGACAACTCTTGAAACCACGGACTATATGCCCCATTGTCCCTGCCAGTTGGAAAGGAAAGCGATGTTACTCTACGTGGTCAGTGACATGTATCATGAGGTGCTTTCGAGCGTGTCAGAGTAGAATTAAACAATACTCAAGAAAGAAAACTGCGCGACATACTTATCGCGAGTCGATATAATCTTACTCATTCCAAATGTGCTTATTTTGCAGAAGTGGAGTTCATACATGACAACAACAAGGTACCACAATGCGCGCATAAGCTGACCGATGATTTTTTATGTGCCCTACAAGGAACACAAGAACACACGCAAACACACACATAAAAAAAAAATGTTGAGTGGGATGGACTCGGTGGTATCTCCGGTCAATAAGTACGTCGCAACTATACTATACGACCATCACCGAGACCTTGTTGTGCACCTTGGGGTGCAGAGCACTTCAGATTACGAACTCCTTCTAGACAGTAATATCTTTCAAGGATCTTTCCAGAATATAGTTCCTGTCCGGGAGGAGGATCCTTCAAGACGATGTTTGCTCCTTCGTAGCCGTGGGCTATCACATGATGACCGATACTGACGACTTTTCTTTGCTCTCTCCGGGATTCATTATGTAAACTGCGCCTCACGAGAAAGAAACGCAACCACTTGTCCGTGCGGGGGCTACGCTGAGCACGCGGATGGGAGGACTCGGATGGGAGGATGGGAGGATATGTGACCCCTTCTCTTTCCTTGTGTAATCTTCTCCACGGCTCTCATCTAAGAACAGAGAATTGGTAATGGTTCGGTTTGGCCGCGCTCCGTTTCGATGGGGCTTTGGAGAAGGAAGGGGGTTTCCTTCCGTAGCTGCAAAGTGTTTTTATGCGTAATGGTGCTTTCAAGAGCCATCCTCGGAGACAGTGGGGGATATATATTTAGACTTCCTTCGCATAGTTGAGTGGACAAAAAACAAAGCGAACTGTTCTTGACAGGTTTATGTACGGATTGCAGCCAGTATGCAAATATGTACGCATACTTCTTGTGCCTTGGTGCTGCTTTTTATGATAATAATAATCAAAATGCGTGGCTTTACGTCACAAGACAACTATGATCATGAGCGACGTCACAGTGTCGGGTCTTTATATTAATTTTACCCATCTGACCCGGGAGGTGACCAAGGTTCGGATCGGGACTCCGGCTGTGCTGTCTGGGTGTTTTTACTGGGTTTTCCTCAGATGCTTTAAGACAAATGTCGGTCCAGTTCCGTATGAAGTCGGCCCACATTCTAAAAACAGAACTTCACTGCAGGCAGGCAGACCATTCGGAAATAGCGCACCACCACCATCACCATCACCGTATTTAACGTCTCTCGCGGAAGATGGCGTGTCCATGCAACATGCGCCCGGCCACCAAGTTGCCAAGTGTCCTCGGTCGGGTTCGAATGCGGAACACGGGGATCGGTAGTCGGTAGTTTTTTATACAGCTGTAGTAGAGGTCAAACATTTAAATAAACTAATCCAAGTAAACTAAAACGTAACCTAAATGAATAATCACAGAGGTGCAAAACTTTCCCGACGTATCACTATCATCGTGCACTTATAAAACAGGCTTAACATAAAATGGGGTATTCCATTTTGAACTGCAATGCATTGTTGACTTGGTATGTATCCCGGCAAGCTCGAAGGGCTCGTTTGAATAGGATCAGACTTAGAACAGCGCTGTAACCGAGGGCATACCTAAAGACCTTCTCGGGGACATATATACTGGTTGGTTGCTTCGCCTGCGTATACTCCGTCAGTGCAGCGAAAGCACGCTTTACAGGAACTGTCACGGGTATGCGAAAGGACATGGGCACGCTTTAAACATAACTTCACCGCATGGCACGCTCCTACCCAATCATCATCTCGAATAATACCGTTACCTGCCCTGATTTGTTGAAAACGGGAGGCGTACGCTTTTTTGTGACAGTTATGCTGTTTAATAAGTTCAGCGCACCGGCAAGCAACACAGTAAACAACATAAGACGTGACGTTTCGGGTTTGCTGTTTACTGTGTTGCTTGCCGGTGCGCTGAGCTTATTAAACATGCCTACTCCCGGCCTTTGGACTATATTCAGACACTTATGCTGTTCATAATTGCACAAAAAGGCGTAAGCCTCCCGTTTTCAACAAGCCAGGCCAGATAACGATATCATTCGAGATGACGGTTGGCTAGGAGCGTGCTGTGCGGTGAAGTTCGTTTCTAAGAGTGAACGATCATGCCGAATGGCGTCATTATCGCTTATGGTTTGTTGAAAACGGGAGGCGTACGCCGTTTTGTGACACTTATGCAGTTATGTTGATTGTCACAAAAAGGAGCACGCCCCGCGCTTTCTACAAATCAGGTATGACAATGGTGTTGTTTTGTGCAATGGGTGGCTTTCAGCGTGTTTTGCAGTGAAGTTCTGTTTTAAGAGTGTAGCAAAATGTAGTAACCTATTTGTACACTGTTACAATAGAACTTCACCGCATAGCACGCTCCCAGCCAACCACCATTCCGAATGATATCATTATGTGTCATGATTCGTTCAAAACAGGTGGAGGAACCTATGCGACATGCATAATGTGTCCCAGATAGGCGCCTCCTCCCATTTTCAGCAAATAAGGACACAGAATGATATCATTCCGAATTATAATTGGCTAGGAGCGTGCTATGTGGTGAAGTACTGTTTTAGCAGTGTAGCGCGAGAGTAACTAAATTAAGCGAAATTAGTCCAACTAAGCTCAAAAGTAACCTGAACGAGTAACTAAAAGTGTACTAAAAAGTAAATGAGAAATCGCAAATTTGCACGAAATGATGCAAACGTAACATTGTCATTCTTAAGGGAGGCAAGAACTCCTATCTGCAGGTATTTAGTTACAGGTGTAATAGGTGTAAAATGTTTCTAGTACGCTTCGTATTTTTATTTACAATTTATTGTGCAATACTACTCTTTCATAACGTGTGCAGCGTTAATACAAAAACGCACTTTTTTTTCGGATATGGGTGAGTAGACGTACCGCCATCCATTGTTACGTCGTTTGAAGAATTGTAGCACCCAATCAGACGCCAAAGCGGAGGTGCACATAACGTTCTGCTCTACACTCTTAAAAATGAACTTCACCACATAGCACGCTCCTAGCCAACCATCATCCCGAATGACAACGATCTCGTCCCTGATTTGTTGAAAACGGGAGGCGGAGCCTATTTTGTAGCCATAATGACGTACATAATGGTTACATAATACGTTCCGCCTCCCGTTATCAACAAATCAGGAGCGAGAACGTTGTCATTGGGGATGATGGTTGGCTAGCAACGAGCTATATTTGGTGAAGATACGGACCTATCAGATTCATCTACAGGGTGTCCCAGAAAACGTGTCATTGAATTATACTAAAAAAACTACGCCACATAGAATCATGCGGTCAAGAGCATTTGTTCTTATTAGGTTTTTGCCACCTCCTAATGTGAATGTCATGTACTCCAAGTTTAATTATGCAAATATTCGCGAACTGAACTAGAAAATTTGCCAAGTAAAGGTCACTTTTTCACCCCACCAATATGAAGAGCGTGCCGAATTCATTCAAATTCATAATAATTCACAGTGATATTCACGAGCTATCCCACCGGAAAAAATAGCCGAATATCATGCTTTTCGGAGCATCGGACCATAGCGCGCGATCGCTCTCAGTGCGACGAAAGGAGGTTCGACGGAGGTTCGACTCAGTCGATTGTCAAAGGGGGTTCGACTCAGTGCGACGAAAAACCCAGTAAGAACGAATGCCATTGACCGCATGACTCTAGGTGGTGTAGTTTTTGTATTATAATTGAATGACACGTTTTCTGGGACACCCTGTATACAAAAGGTATCACAGCCAGCAAGCGAAGACCGCCGTTTGGAGCCGACCCAGTCGGCGGGCTAGCTTGGTAGAGTTCATAGCCCCTTTAAGTGTTACGAAATGCACAATCCACGACAAATGACAAACCATGCACAAAAGCTATTATAAAATCTCGATCACGTCTCCCAAACGTTTCGTTGCATCTTGGATACAACCCACGAGCTTTCTGTCCTTTTTTTTTTCATCCTATAATCATTGTAATCAGTCACTCTCATATGCCTTTAAAAACTATCACCTGCTGGTTATCCTTGTCACGCTGCGCGCATAAGAGGCGAATATTCGCCAAACTTTCCTCGGGCCATTAATTCCTTCAGCCATCAGGAAAACCTGCAAAGGGGCCTTCCCGAAGTGCTGTACTCTTGAATTACCGGCGAAAATGGATGGTCTAGTTATCCCCTGGCCTTGCACTGTAGCACGCCGGTCTGCACAAAGGCGTTTATAATAAGATGCGAAAAATTTCGGACGCTTATGGGATCTTGGGAGCACCCGCGGTATACTTTTTTTTTCCTTCTTTGCTCTGGGAAAAGCCACGCGTAGGGAAAGCGTGTCACTGTGGAGCTAATGAGGCTCCGGTTAAGTAAATAGAAAGCCTTGATTAAACGAGATTAACTGCTATACGACCGTTTATGAATGCGTTTTTTTTTTTATAATCCGTCCGCAGAAAGCGAATGGGATGAAAGATCGGGGAAGAGAAGAACAAGATAAAGACATTACGTTAGCTACGTATTAAAGCCGCAGCAGCAGCGCACGGCGCCAGCAAGCAGCGTTTCTTGTGTGGTTTTATGTTTTTCTCTCTCTCGTCTCACGATAATTACGGCGACAAGGTGGTGCCACAACCAGTAGAGGAAAAATATAATTAGGAGTACATTTAGAGGGAGTTCCTTTTTCCCTCAAACGCTCTTCCAATGAGTAACAAAGTGAGCCGACAAGTGCAAAAAGCTAGTACATTCTGCAAAAAAAAAAAAAAAAAAGGTAAATGCAGAGAGGCTGCATATGGCTTCTACTCTGTTTCTACTCTTTACTGCTCGTCTTTACTCTCAACATGCCGCCTTATTCTTCCAATACTCACTTTACTCTCCCAAAATTCCCGTTACACATGAAAGAGCGTAAAACATACTCTAAAAGACCGTAAGGATACCCAAATACATAAACTCTTACTCTTCTTTAACACTTTTCTTGTTGGATAAGCTCTTGTACAGTGGCGCGCAGACTTGCCTCGAACAGCAGAGCGCGTTTCACCGGGCGCTCATAGACAGCTGGAAACAAGATTGGGATGATCCACTATCCCGTTGAAGGGAGGGTTGGTACGCACAACGGATGCGTCAGACAAACGGTGCGGTGCGGTGAACGCATCCGTTGTGCGTACCGGCCCTCCCTTCAAGGGGATAGTGGATCATCCCAATCTTGTTTCCACCTGTCTATCAGCGCCCGATGACACGCTCTCTGCTGTTCGAGGCAAGTCTGCGCGCCACTGTAGCTTACTCTTCCAAGATTCCCTTTCATCGCCTGCGATAGCGGAAATTTCTGCGGGCTGCGCAACGCATTTCACAGAATTTATCTGTTCAATGGCAGAAAACGTGTCGGTTTCAGTGGAAAACGTAACCAGAGTGAAAAGTTACACCCCTGGGATCATTGTACATTTTATACATAAAAAAGAAAAAAGAAAAGCGAACAATAAGAGTGATCTCGGTGACAAAGACCTTACACTTAAGAGAGTACTCTAATTTTTCTTGCGAAAAGAAAATCTTATCAGAAAAAAATTGAGCGTACCTAACCCGTAAAACATTTCTTCTAGGGCCCTGGAACAATCCAGCATCCCACCGTTTTGCCATTGACGCTTTGATACGATTCCTCACGGACATGCGCTGGGTTTCTCGTCTTTAACTGCGTTGACTGCGACTCTTTCTGACTGTGACTCTTTGACAGTGACACACGTGTTTCAGTGGCTACTGCCTGCAGCAAATGAAGGCAGAGTAGCAGGTCCTCATAACTGCGACCTGAACCATAGAATAGAAGTAGAAAGGAAAAAATGGAAACGTAGGTCGCACTGGTGTGTGAAAGCAGTGAATGGTTTAAAAGATTACGTCAGCACGTATGTCCTTGGGGTAGCTCACCGGGCACACAGCGCAAGTTGTTGGTGCTCCTGTAGCCAGCTCCCCAGTACCTGCGACTTGAACCAGCACGCTGAATCCCAACCATTGCACAGCATGGCATTTGTTATCACTCCAGATTTGTGGGATCCGCTACGGCGAGCGCTTTTTTTTTTTTTTTTTGTGTGTGTGTGTGTGGCAATTAACGTAACTGCAGAAGTGTCACAAAAAAGCGCACACCGCTCGTTTCCAACAAATCAGTGGAGAGAACGACGTCATTGGAGAATATGGTCAACTACACTTGTGTTATGCGATGAAGTTCTGCTTTTAGAGCTACGATGATAGCTTTCCACGCCGTGACTGGGAGGTGACCGGGTTCGAATCCGGGCGCCGGCTGTACTGTCTGGATTCCTGTCTGGATACTACTGTCCTGGATACTGTCTGGTTCCTCTACGATTTTCCCGTTAAGTCGGCCCAGGACGCACGATCCCTGCGATAGTCGTGACTTTGTCCGCCTGAGCGTGGTAGACTACACTTTTAAAAATGAACTTCACCGCATAGCACGCTCCTGCCCGACCATCATCCCGATTTACATCGTTCTTTCCCTTGATTTGCCGGAAAATGGGGGTCGTACGCCCCCATTTTTCCCCATTACTCCAGTTTTCATCAAATCAAGGGAAAGAACGTTGTCATTCGGGTTGATGGTTGGCTAGGAGCATGCTATGCGGTGAAGCTCTCTTTTTAGAGTGACACGGCAAGCAGTTCCATGTCCACCACCACCGTCTGTTTTTAGAGCGTACCTACACCGGATCGTGGGATTTTTGAATTTTCTATTTTTAGACGTTCATTAGTACGGGCATTGTGTGTTGAAACAACAACTCAGCTTGACACTTGAACGCAATTTCGCCGGAAAAGCACGTGCAACAACACAGGAGAACTTCAGCAGCTGCTCTGATACTTGAGAAACTTCTCGCGTGGGCAGAAATAGCGAATAAACAGCTGTTCAACACTGATTTAGTTACGCATCGCAGTTCTCCCCAATATATTTTCTTAGATATACGCTCATATATCAAGGTCTGCATATAAACGTATTCATTCATTTGTACGTTCAAATCAGAAGCGATAACTGAGTGATTCGGTTCGCGCGGCGCAGCGGTTGTCGCAGAGCGGTTTTGGGGTGAAGTTCTGATTTTAGAGTAAAATAGCGACATATACGTATATGCTCTTCGGGTGCCATAAGAGGTAAGGCGTTACGTAAACGTAACCATAACTAACTTGGCAATGCCTTTGGGTGTGGCTACATTGTCAAAGAACGATGCGACCGCTTTTCACCTTCGATGGCATAGACATGCAGCTGGGAGGGGGTGGGTGGGGACGTTCAATAAGAAAAGGAGAGATCTGCCTGCTCAGCTTGGGCGGCACGTTTTACTCCTGCAAAAAAGAAAGACAAAGAAGAAGAAAAGAAAGAGAACAGAAAAGAAAAAAATTGCGACAGTCCTAACGGACAAGGTGAAGGCCAGAAAGCCATGTAGCTGTCCAGCGTGTCTTCGCAGTAACCAAGAAAGGCACGCGCCATTTGCACTTCTAGCCTGTTCAATGTCAGCGCTCTGTGGCTTGGGGCGTTTGTGAAAGCTTGTGGGAAAGCCGACCGTGTGAGAAAGCCAATGTGATGTGAGACACTCTGACACGCTCTCGCATTTGGCACCCGGTAAAAAAGAACGTAAAAGACGTTTGGCATACACGTGGATTCCAAATCGTTTTCGAACCACAACAGCATCAACTTTATCTTGATGATGATGATGATGACTGGGGTGTTTCACTGCCGCTAGCGATTTTGAATTGAGGTAAATTACGTGCGGTGACCTCAAGGCAAAGCAATGTTTAATATACTCATAATATCGCGAACAATATCCCAATATACTGCATTCTTCCGTTAGATGCGGCATAAACCTGTCATTTTCGTTTCTAATGCGTATTATTGGAAGTATGCATATTTGTTATCAATTCTTTACTCGATGATAGTTGAAATAAGAGTATTTATAGGCAAGTGTTCCGCCTGATCCGACTCCCATACAGTCCCGTTCCGCCCCTTATTATTATTAGTTCTTAATCCGATAAATGGTATTGGGCGAAATGGATATCGGAAATGGGGCGTAACCGTTGCTGAAGCACCCCAGAAGAAGAAGAAGAAAAGAAAGAGGGAAGAAAACAAGGAAATAAAACCACACACGGTACTAACCCACGGTACTACCCAAATCTCTTGCACATGATACCACAAGGGAAGGCAACAACAGTTGGCAGTGTTTCACGTGTCTTTCTGCTAGCTCTTAGTCTTTTTTTTCTTCTTCTTCTTACTTCTAGTTGGTGCGTTAATATACTGCAGCGTAAGTCCTTGAAACTGCTCGCTCAGCCACAAAATTAAACCGTTCAGCTTGCCGTGACAGACGCTAAACGAGCTCGTCTTGCTTGCTGGGGGAGACGCGTACTGCAAGCCAATCATCTTTTTCTCTTGTCCAGTAAATAGAGGAAAAGCGGAATGCAGAAAATGCGCATATATGACTTCAATGTAATATGTTTATAAGTCGTCTTGACAAAAGTTGTATTGAAAATCGCATTGCTCAGAGGCCGCTTACATGACGTGGGCATGATATGGGCATGCAAAATCACTGGCCCTCTCATCCCATGAAAGACCTTCTCCGGTTGAGAAGGCGGTTGAGAGCATCTAAATTTTAATGAGACGAGACTTTGGGGTGCACACGGCTGCACTTGTTCAGGTCTAACGTCAATTTACCAACGTCCAGAATGCATAAGACATGTTGTAGGGTAGAGAGCGAGGGTTGATACAAACAAAAATAAAAACATATATAATAAAAAAGGGGAAACAGCTCCACAAGTTTGAAACAGAGAAGGGATGAGTTGACAAGACACTGTAGCATTATGCTACATGTATTATGCTACAGTGTCTTGTCAACTCATCCCTTCTCCGTTTCAAACTTGTGGAGCCGTTTCCCCTTTTTTATTATGTATGTTTTTATTTTTATGTTTGTATCAACCCTCGCTCACTACCCTACACCATGTCTTATACATTCTGGATGTTTGTAAATTGGTGTTAGACCTGAATAAGTGCAGCCTTCTGCACCGAAAGTATCCTCTCATCAAAATTCAGATGCTCTCGAACGTCTTCTTTCTCATTTGGGAACACTAAGCATACGTATCTTCTGTAGAATAAAAAAAAAAAAAAAAAAGAAGGAAAATCCAGATATCTCACATGATACTCGTTTTCTTAGTGGAAGGTACAAACTATAATACAAAAGAGAGGCAACGATGAACACTTCTTTAATGGACACTACCTTTCATGTAGCAGCCTACATTTCTTCACACCTGAAGAAATGTAGTGTTCTACATGAAAGGTAGTGTCCATTAAAGAAGAAGTGTTCATCGTTTCTTGTCTTTTGTATTACCTCTACCTGGATACTGACTGGTTCCCCTCATCTACATTCTGGAAAGCACAAGGTAGAAATGTCAAAAATGAACACGGCGATAGTTTCCTGGGGTTAACATCCGGGGTTCACTAACCTTTACAAGTAACGCGATTTCAATGGTGTGCGCTAAGTTGGTCCGCAACATTTGTCATGCCCTCCTTCCGCATTGTCGATCTTTGCTTGCTTTGCTCTCATTTGTTATACGCTTCTGTAGCTACGAAAAGGGGAGATCACACACTATATGTATCACTGTCTGCTAACGTGAAACTTGGACGACCCCAGCTTCCAAGTCTATCTGTTTAGAAACTTTCCGCATCATTCCTCACAGCAGCCGGGAGTCACAAGGCAAGAACCCCCCAGTTCCGTGCCGTTGGGTATGACCAATACCAACGTACGCTTTCTCGCTCAATCATTTGGCAAGAGAACTGTGTGTGCAGTTGTCCCTATATCCTGCGATTCCTGAAAATGCATCGGTGCTTCCACCCGCTTCTCTTTTTCTTTCTCTCTTCCTTTTGCTGCCGCGATCTTTGGTTATGAACTTATGATAGCGGACGTCTCCCAGCCCCTGTTTTCTTCCTGCACTTCTCCACTCTTACGACGACTGAAAAGGGTATAAAGGACGAACCTATTCTAATGTTACTAATCATCTGTTTTCTTCTCAAATGCTTAATCAGAGCTATACGCACAGAAACAGCATTGATGAACTCCAGTGGGAACGCAGGCATGAAAGCGGGTTCAGGGATGTTCCCTCGTTCCCTTAGCGGTCTTTGGAGTGTCGATAATTCGGCCCAGATTTAGCGTCACCCATTTCCTTTGTTCATGCTGTACTTTTCACTGCTCATTTGTAACATGCAGATTGAAAGAAATAAGTCGACATGTCACGAATAACGTACGTCTGAGCTTCTACGAATATTTTTTTTATTTCTCCGTAAGATGTAGAGCTGCGAAAAGGAGAAAAAAAAAACGATTACCGTCTTACCGTCTCGATAGCTTGCTGTCTAGAAGAATCTCTTTTGGTTTATGGGAAAGAGGGACAGGATTGTGAAACAGAGGTGGGCCGTCTGGGAGAAAGTGTTGGGGTGGGGAGGTGCGTACGTTACGGACGGACACAACGCAACGGGACAAATCTTACGAATATTTGCACAGAGGGAAAGCGTGTGGTGGCGTCACAGTGAGAAGGAGAAAGGGAATGGTTATAAGTTGTGGCGATATCGAATAGCCTCAGAAATGTAGAACTCGAGAGAATGAAGTCAGTTTGGAATGGAACGATGAGTGGTGGTGGTGTGCTATTTCCGAGCGATCTGCCTGCCGGCGTGGCGGCATGATGCTCAGGGGAATCGTGCGTCTTGGGCCGACTTCACAAGGAACTGCGTCAACATTTTTTTCTTAAAGCGTATGAGGGAAAACCTAGGGAAAACACCCAGACAGCACATCCGGCGTCCTGGATTCGAACCCGGGTCACCTTCTAGTCCGTGCGCCACATCATTTCGGCTACGAGGATAGAATTCGTACTGAAGGGGAAATAAATTGAATTGAATTGAATTGAGTTCGAACCCACGCGCTGACAGGTAACACAGTAATGCCCGGTTAGCCATACATCAATATGTCATATACAGTGAACCCTCGTTATTATGACCATGGTCATTCCCGAAAATTTTGGTCATAATGCGGAATTGTCATATTAAAGGGGGAGATTTGCAGAGGTTTCACTGCATTGTTCCCCAGGAGTATGGTCGTAAAGCGCGTATGTCATATTATCGGGGGTCATATTAACGAGGGTTCACTGTACGCACTTTTCTCATCAGTTTTGTAACATGTTACTTTACCTGCGCATATGCGCGTGCTTACCACGCTAGCAGAAACGGCACGCATATACGACTAGACATACAAACTAAAAGTAGATTTCGAAGTCCGTCGCAGGAACGGCAGGACAGCTAGAAGCCATTCCACACATATAAGGCTGCACTTATCTCGGCTCAATCACTCTTTGGAAGATGGAAATGGATGAGGCGTCTGTTACCGCCGCAGACAGCGCCTATATGAGAAGCTGTCAGTGTCACATCAGACACGGCCAAAAAAATAAGGTCGCGGTCAAGTGTGCCGGCTATCACGTAGTTGGTCATAAAATGGCGCCAAGCACGAATGTGTCTGGCAAGTTGCTCTCCTGGACTACCAGAAAATGCAAGCGTTTCAGGTATAGTGTCCTAATAGTAGTCCTAACGAAGAGGAACGGGCTCCGATAGTGCGCTCTTAATACAGAAAAAAAGGGGGAGGGGGGTTAAATGTCGAGATAGGCTTGCAGTTGTTGGCAAGTGGGCACCGTCACGAATATAGCAAAAAAAAAAAAAAAAAAAGAACTTCGCCGCATACATAGCACGCGTATGGCCAATCATTGCACGCAGCGATACCGTTACCACTTCTCATTTGTGAAAAGAGGAAGCGTACGCCTTTTTGTGACAACTATCATTAACACAGAAGCGTCACAAAAAAGCGTACGCCTTCTGACTTCAACAACTCAGGGGAGACAACGATGTCATTCGGAATAATGGTCCGCTAAATCCGAGTCGCAAGTTCGCAACTCGCTTAATAGTTTTGTTTTTTCTTGGCCTGCTCCCCTACGTGGGTCCGCCCCCCCCCCTCCTTTTCGTGTCCTAACTGTTACTCATAAGTGAATATTTTGCTGTAGGGATAAGGAAGATTACGAATGCTCCTGCGCGTATTGCGCAGAACTTACATTTGCCTTTCTCCGCTGTTTACGCCATGTAGATTAGACGCATATGAGCAGTATAGCTTCCCCGCACTAATTCAATTAGCGACCACAGCGGTGCGTGCAAGACACACCACGCGTGCAGATAAAATAAAGGTGCAGCCTATTTTCGTCTTATCTGGGACCCTGTGATGAGAGAAGATTATAGTATTTTCCGGTCGACAGCAGGGACGGCTTCCATCGTCGGGGCGTGCGTCATAACTAGAGCCGGACTCGTTTGTGTCACGTATGATGACGTATCAAGCCGATATTAACTCTTTGGCGAGCCACACAAATCAGCACCGCGTGCCTCCTCTCTTTATTCTCGTCCTGCGAAGCATGGGCTGTTGTCTATCGTCATAGCCGGCTATGAAATACGCGCGAAATATTTCTGAGCTTCGCACGTTCACACCGATGCCGACGCATATAAGGCGTATAAAGAAGCAAAATGTGGAAAAATCGCTGCTGCACGGCACGATGCCCGAGATAAAATTACGAGCGCTGATAGTAACAACAAAAATATGAAACGCTGAAGCTTTCCTTTAATGGATACAAGCTTTCATGCAGTGGACTGTGCAATACACTGTGAGAACAGAACATTGCCGCATAACACCGCCCGGTGCCAAGGGTCGTTCAAAACAACATCGTTCTGCTTTCAGACATCTCGAAAACAGAAAGTGTATGACTTTTTTGGGCAATTAATTCAAAATGCAAATTGTCCGAAAAGGGAGAATCAATCGAATTTATATTTGGCTAGGAGCCTGTTATGTGGCGAAGTTGTATTTGAACGTTGGCGTAATGAGACTTACAGAAAATCATGTTACCGATCACTACGACATCGCACATAAGTACAGTTCTCTTACGACGTGAGATATTGGATTATCATGAATGATATCCGGATATTGCGGTGAAAACAATTCTAGTCAAGCGGCTTTACAGTGTCATCGATCAGGACATCAAGTTGTCAAAGAGGATAGAAGAGATTGTACCGACATGCCTTTAGTAAAGACAGATCGCTGTAAAGTGTCAGCATGCTGGCGACGGAGAATATAAACTCCGATACTTTTTTTTTTCTTTCGAAGAGGGGGGGGGGAGGGACAGGATCAGAATTTTAAAGGCACAGCGACTCGCAACGGCAAGAAAGGGCTTTTAGTAACTGAATATATAATATATATAATATAGTATACCTTTTTTTGTCAATTATGGTGTATCCAAATTAACATAAAAATGGGTAGGCCTCCCTCTCTCTTCGAATTAGAAGCGATACCCCTCTCATTCGTGGCAATGGTTGGCGCGCAGCGTGCTTTGGGGTGCAGTTCTGTTTTAGAGGGGGCAATGGCAGTATCGCCGTTGTTGGCAAAATCCAAAGCCGTCAGCGCAAGAGATCGAACGCGGACATTTCTGGTGATGTACGTGACCGGTAACGGAAGAAGTCATCTAACTCTTTCGTCGACTGCTTCCTCGCTAACTAACGAGTATAAAAGTACATTCTTAAAAATGAATAATAAATAAAAATAATAACTTAAAAATGAGGGGGGAGTGTAGAAGTAGCTTGCCGTTGTTGGCCGCACTCAAGTGGGCGTCGTCACGACTATAGCCAAAAAGAAAAAGAAAGACGGATGGAGGATAGAGGATGAAGGGTGGAGATGCGTAGAGGGTGCATGAGTTCGTCTGGAAGAGCAAAGTGTTAGATGGGTCGTTGAGCAAGACCTTAAAAATGAACTTCACCACATAGCACGCTCCTCGCCAAAAATCGTCCAGGGTGACATCGTTCTCTCCTCTGTGCTGGAAACAGGGGGAGTACGCCTTTTTTGTTGCATTATGCAGTTCATACTTGCCACAAAAATGGCGTACGCCCCCGTGCCGGCTGTGCTGTCTGGGATTTTTCCTGGGTTGGTTTTCCTCAAACGCTTTCAGACATATGTCGGCACAGTTTCCCTAGAAGTCCGCCCAGGACGCACATTCCCCCAGGGCGTTAGTCGTGGCGTTGCCCACCTTTGTGAGGCCGACAACGGCGAGCTCTTTCACCACCACCACCACCATTTTTAAGAGTGCACTCTAAAACAGAACTTCACCGCAAAGTTTTTTTGAATTTTTTTCTCCCTTTTTTTTTTTTTTTTTTGCTATAGTCGTGACGATGCCCACTTGAGTGCAGCCAACAACGGCAAGCTACTTCTACACCCCCTCCTCTCATTTTTAAGTTATTATTTTTATTTATTATTCATTTTTAAGAATGTACTTTTATGCTCATTAGGTAACGAGGAAGCAGTCGACGAAAGAGGTAGATGACTTCTTCCGTTACCGGTCACGTACATCGCCAGAAATGTCCGCGTTCGATCTCTTGCGCTGACGGCTTTGGATTTTGCCTTTGCCCTGGGTTTGCCTTTCCTTTCTTTTTTTCTTAATAAACATATCCCCCCCCCCCCCCCCTGGGTTTGACTTTTGTTTTTTTTTTCTACGTGGCTGTTTCTTCTATTTCGCTTTCGTAAACATACACCGAGCAGCCCGTATATTGGATTTTCTTGCAGTACGATTTCGCCGAAGAGGAGAATGCCTCTGCATTTCTTCTTGAAAACAGAGCCTCGACGTACCCCCCGTCGAGTTCCGTGACAGCGTTACGTTGTCGCGTTTCCAGTGGTACGGGCATTTCGTTTAGGCTCTCTCATGAGGAAACAGTTCGCTCCCCAAACCTAAAAGTTTCGCTGTGTGTTCCTGACACCGCAACCTCAAATTATATCGGAACGAAAAAGGCCTTCGTGGTGCCTTTGAACCCGTCCTTAGCGATTGGCTTCTAGCTCCATGATACTTCTGGTATTACTGTTTTCCTTCCTCGTTACAGCCGTATAGCTGAGCATTTGTATCCGGTACATTGTTAAAACTTCACTTTCTCCATATTTTTCTTCGTGTATCTAATCCAACACAATGTTAAAGGTGTGTGTGTGGGGGGGGGGGGGATAATGGCAGGATCGGCTCGCCGTTGTTGGCCACACAGAAGTGGGCGTCGTCACGACTATAGCAAAAAAAGAAAAAGAAAGACGGATGGAGGATAGAGGATGAAGGGTGAAGATGCGTAGAGGGTGCATGAGTTCGTCTGGGAGAGCAAAGTGTTAGATGGAGGTTTGTCGTTGAGCAAGACCTGCCTTCTGCAGAAAGAGGCATGGTCACGTGGCCAGAGGTGGGCACCATCACGAGGGCGTGTGAGGGTGAGGGTTTCCTCACCCTCACCGCACGATATTTGAGGTGAGGGCAAATTTTTTTGGTGATGTTTGAGGTAAGGTTAGTGAGGAAAATCTTCAAAAAAATTTTGAGGTGAGGTGAGGAACATTTTCAAGAAACTTTTTGAGGTGAGGTGAGGAAAACTTTATGAACGCGCACTTTATGAAAACATTTTGGGGGCGTACACGGGATATCTTTCCTTCTTTCTGCAGCTTCTGCCTCTCACCTGGGCGGGGACTGTCCTCCTCTCTCGCTGGTGATACGCGAAACTTCTATGCGTATAACAATCGTTCCACGAAGCGTTTTCTGTGATTGATTAGGCCAAATCTGCCAGGAAAAAAAAACAAAAAAAAAACGTTACATTGACTAAGCAATTTCACGAGTTCATTCACAGTCACTCAAAGCCAACGCGACTTTAATGATGAAGATTCTTCAATCCCTGCGAACATCACATCGAAGACACAAATAGCTCGAAAAAATTGAGGTGAGGAAAATTTCGGAACATTTTTTGAGGTGAGGTGAAGTGAGGAAACATTTTCTCCCAGAAAATTGAGGTGAGGGCGAGGCTCGTGAGGAGAAACGCCCACCTCTGCACGTGGCACAGTCGGTACAACACAATGTTAAAACTTCACCGCCTAACACGCTGCTAGCAAATACCGTCATTCCAAATGATACCGTTTGTTGTGAATGGGATGGCGCTCCTTGTTTGGACACTTTGTATTTTGCATGATGCGTCCAAAAGAGGCGTACACCCCCTGTTTGTCAACAAGTAAAGAAAGAGAACACCATAATTCTGAATTTCTGTGTTTTGCACCGGGCGGTGTTATATGGCGAAGAGCTGGTCTAACACAGAACTTCACCGCATAACACGCTGAATCACTTCAGGTTTGTGGAAAACGCGGGCTGTATGCCTTTTTGTGACAACTAACAAACCTGCATAAGTGTCATAAAAAGGTCTAGGTATCTCAGCTTTGAATGAATTATGGGACAGAACGATGTCATTCAGGATGTTTGCTGACCGGCTAGGAGAGTGTTATGCGGTGAAGTGCTGTATTAATATAGCGTTCTCTTTCCTAATTTATTGAAAATGGGAAGCGTACCCCCTTTTTGTGACAATTGCGATAGGTGTTAATCGTCACAAAAAGGGCTACGCACCTCCTCTCCTCAAATCAGAAGTGACGGCTGGCGCACAGCGGGTTGTACTGTGAAGTTCAGTTGTTAGGGTTGCGGTTTGGGAACTGCGTCACAGCACGCATAGCAATGCGCCGCAGGGGAGGATCTCGATATTCCCGGTTGCAAAATCCCCGATCTTGAAATTCACGTTTTCAAAACAAGGAAAATCATCGAGAATGCTCGATTGCTTCGTAAGATGATATGCCGTGTTTAAAAACACGACATCACTAGTTGACCACTCAAATTCACGAATTTTCGATGTCTGTCCAAGTCGTTTTAGCGAACGAAAGCCACATTTTAGCGAGCCGTTAGGCTTAGCAGGGCGGACACGACGGAACGGCACGTTGGTTAGTTTATTATTAGGTTAGAACAAGTTCGGTGTCTGCATTTACATGTCCAGGTTAGTCTAAGTTCGCTCTTGGCAGTTTCCCGCGCGCGACTGTGCATTTTATAGTCAGATAACGTTTACGTAGAGTAGTCTATTTTGCAACGGGATTTCGATCACTTTATATCGAGGTGCACCCGCGCCGGACAACCGTATGGTACGAAGTCATGACTATAATATTTCATTTTGCAATACGTTTCTATAGTATCCAGCTATATGCTATAGCGATCCTGTAGCAACATCACAAGAAAAAAAGGGAACAAAGACGCCCTCTATAGATAGCATCCACGTTTCCTATGGGAATCATAAAGTAGCGCACATAAGGCCGACGTAAAGACGCCACGTCCGCGCGCACGCTAAAATGGATGATAGTAACATCGGCTGCTGATTCGAGATTAGCAGTTATACGGACCTCCTTATTCGACGCGAGTTTGGAACTCTGCTGCGGGGTGCTTGTCGTTCGAAAGAGTGGTCCAGAGTTTCTGGTTTTCTGATGACGACAAAAGCAGCGCAGTACTTATAGTTAGAGATTCCACACGTACTAATTTGTAAGAAATAAATAACGTACTTGTAGCAATAAAAGCTACAGAATATTTGTTATGCAGTGAAGTTCTGCTGAGTGCGTACTATAGGAAGTACTTCATAACACTTTTAAAAAAGCGTCTCAATCGTGGAGTATCCCATGGAAACATTACTTGCAATGCTCAGATTTAAACCGTGTATTCACACGAGCGACATTCCCCGCAGAAGCGGAAGACACGAAAAACGTCATAGCTTTCTGAGCGCGAGCGCACAACGCCCAGTGTTCACGTACACTGCTAACCGTGGGAAATATCCTGCGACACAGGCACAAGATATTCCGTAGCAGACGACAGGAAAAGACGCTGACGGTGTCGTCTGCTAGGTGTCGTCTGCTAAGCGTCGTCTGCTAAGTGTCGTCTGCTAAGTGTCGTCTGCTAAGTGCGCAGTACGCCACTCCCGATATTCCACACCGTGTGAATGCTCAACATAACACGGGACGGAACGTCGTCTCTGTGAGCAGTGTTTTCGCTTTTTCTTCCACTAGAATCTTCCGTGAAGATGTCGCTCGTGTAAATGCACAGATACGGTAGAAGAAGCGGAACACTTGTGAACAAAGATGATCTTTTTAAATTCTGCTGCCAATAACCTGTGCTGGCACTTCAACAATGCCCTCTTTAGAAATCCTGAACGGGCTCTAGTGTACAGAAGCACATTCAACATCTCCTTCGGAGGACGCGTTGCTAGAGAACGTTGCTCATCACGCCGGAGGAGCGCTGGCGTCATCGACCGGGTTCGATCCTGCCAATTGGTAACACTAGAAGGCTTATCTTCGAAACTGCATTCTACTAGTTCCTCCTGCGTTGTCGTTTCAGAGAAGAATGGTCGATCTTTCGAAATGCGTTGAGCTAAACAGTCAGCTAGACTAATTAAACTTTGGTCTGGGCAGACAGGAGAAACGCAATGCCAAGCGCGTTCAGCTTTCAAGAACATTCACTCACTACCAACTCCCGGATGCAACAGTGTGTGATCGTATAATCCTGTAACCACACTCTTAAAACAGACACAGTGGAGGGAATCTCTGGAATTCTGCTCCTCTATTGCCGAGCGATGTGCCTGCCGGTGTGGCAGCATCTTACTCGGGGAGATAGCGCGTCCTAGGCCGACTTCACAGGGAACTGGAGACGTCCATGACGAACCATCATCCCGATCATCGTTCCCTCCTGTGATTGGCCGAAAGCGGGAGGCGTACTCCATTTTTGTGACACTCATAGCTGTACGGGCCGTCACAAAAAGGCGTACGCCGAGTACTTTCCACAAATGAGGAAGTAGCACTCTCTGCAACGGCCATCAGCGTTGTGATGAAGTTGTATTTTATGACTGCAGAAGATACAGAATTACTTTTAAAATATACGATACGAAAGGCAAGAACATCATCAGCACAAATAGGCACCGAGCGCAACGACCGCAGAAGCAAGAACTTCGCCGTCTCTCATCCGGCGAAGTTTTTGTGAGTCTCTTATTTTTCGCGAGCGCTATACGCACAATGTCACGACCACAATGGGAGATAAGCGTTCACAATAGGAGCATATTTGGAGCTTTGATTATGCGCCGGGCGGTTGTTAATGAATTTCCATTAATTACGTAATTAGCGCTTTTTTCGCTATCGGCGTCAGCGCATAAGCGCTCCATACCAAAGTGGCAGTGTTTCTCCTATTTTTCGTCTTGACCTACAGCGCTCTATACTTTGCGTAGCGCTCGATACTTTACATATAATAAGTGCAGTTTCTTTTAGGAATGAAAGGCAATTTCCCTCTTGATTCTCACTCCAGGCGAGATTTGCCCGCTGTTTCATCATATCTTCCGGGACCACGGAGAGTCTCTTTCTTATGTCCGTTTTAAATACCCGAAGACTGAGGCTGTGAATATAAAGTGTCCCATAATCAGGCTCGAAACGGCATTTTGCACTCATGCACGATGAATTTTGCAATCACTACACATTTCGATAGGGTCGTAAAAGTAAATGTCTATCCCACCTGAAACTTTGCAGACTGATAGCCATTTGTATGCGGTTTTATTGTTTTTCGCAAGCGTTGTCGTCCTGTAGATACAAAGAACTAGCAAAATCTCACCCAATGCATTTTAACGGCCCATCTCACTCAAAAGCCGCCATGTTTTCCAGTGTCTGTTTTCTGTTTCATATCGCCATAATATCGCCGCGCACAGTTGGAGCAACACACAACGCAGGATTAGTGCACGACTTGATCACATCGCTATTTTCTATGCAGAGCTACCTGCGTGTGGTGATGTAAACATAAAGCAACAACAACAAAAGCTACACGCATGACGATAGGATGACGTGTTTCACCGTACATACAGCAGACACATGACATATAACAGTTCTCGCAAATGTTCCACTGAAAACATTTATTTTCACGTCCTCCGAACAGCGACGTCAGTCGGCTTCGCAACGCGCACCACGTTTTTCGCCGGGACTGCTCCATGGCGTGGCACGCGCAGCATGGACTAAAAACACCGATGCACGAGCTGAAATGACGTTCATCGCTTAGCGCCGAAGCAAGAAAGAGTCCCGTATATTTTTGATTGTAGCTTCGTAACGGCATCAAAGTTTTGAATTATGATAACAAGTACGAAATTAACATACCGTGAAACGTGATTTGAAGTCAACTTGTTTTTGCATTTTAGTGTCCTTTCCGAGAATGCAACGCGGCGGCTACGACCGCCGTGGTATACTACTTGTCCGCTCCATGCAGGGTGACGTAACGCGTTGGCCTTCGGAAGGGAAAGTTTTTGATACTGCTCTCCATATTAATGTTTGATTGCTCGATTATGTAAGGCATCATTCGACACACGAGAAAAAAAACAAAGTTGATGGCAGGTACACTGTGGATATTACGTACAAACTACGATGTGCAGCAATTTTTTCACCGATCGTTACGAAGTACCACTTTACTGGACACTAGCTTTCATGTAGCCAGTGATTTCCCCAGAAATTCACTGCTGGGGGCTTTAAAGGGGGGGGGGGAGGGGGTGTTATGCTTGTTGAATTTTTCTTAGACACGGAAAGAATCGCGGCACAATGGGGACAGCTCTGCACACTTTCCCCTTTTTATTTGTACGTGTTATTACGTTAGAATACAGTACATTAGAATACAGATTCATTAGGAACGGCATTTCAACATTAAGATGCATAATCACACGACCGACAAAGAAAAAAAGACTAGCACCTTGTCTCACGAAGCTCAATGAATACGTAAGCACACAGATTGGACAAATTCATGGTACGATCATCTTCATGACTGTGGTCCTACAGCTCAAGTTTGACAGTACGGGATGTAATTCGCTGCGCCGGACTCTCTACCAGAACGTGTTGGTGACCGAGCTGGGTGGGGTCACCTGAGAAATTTCAGGGGGGGGGGGGTTGCAAAAATGCAGGGGGTGTGGGGAAATCCCTGCATGTAGCAGACTACATTTCTTCAGGTGTACATTTCTTCTACACCTGAAGAAATGCAGTCTGCTATATGACAGCTAGTGTCCATTAAAGAAGAAGTGTTCATCGTTGGTTCTCTTTTGGTTTCCCTCATCTACAGTGTGCATACTGTAATAAATTACTCGCTAAACAACACACATGTGACTTGGTGACACATGATCTCTTTTGATTACGAAAACACGATGTATTCACCACCATCCATCAGCTGGCATTTCCCGCGTGACAAGTTTTACTTTAGGAGCTGTCGCCTTTTGTTCGCCTCTCTCATTTCAAGCAGAATAACAGTAGACAATATTTCTCCGTGACGACACGTCGCATCGTTTGTCATTTAGAAGGGGTTTTATGTCTATTGTTCAATCTTAGCGGAAGCACTCGCAGTGAGTTACAGCAAAAATGCGCATCCTGCGTGAAACAAAGCGAGCGGACGACAATGTGGAGGAGGGAGGGGGGGGGGGGGCTCCTCCACGGTGAATTATATGAAGCGCGTGCTAAGATGATGCGAGAGAGAGATGCAGCGATTTTGGTGGGCCACTTTCTTTGTTGTCGGAACGGCTGAAAAAGCGTGAAGTATATATAGAGTTAAGCCCCGAGAAATGCGATCAGTTCTTTAGGAGTTCTTCATGCGGTTCCTAAGGTGTGGCAGCTGGAAGAGGATTGGATGGATGGGGATGGCTTCGCTTGCACCCGTAGGAGGCGGGTCGTTTTTGAGTCTTAAAACACAACTTCACGGCATAACATGCTGAAGGCCATCCATTGGACAGAGAGGTACCGTTATCAGTCCCGATTTGTGGAAACGCTGGGTCTACGCCTTTTTGTGGCAATTAACAATTAATTTTCTCCAGGAAGCGGGACTTGCTCAACGACACCTCTAGCCCTTTGCACTCACCGACGTACTCACGCTCCCTCCACGCATCTCCATCTTTCATCCGCTTTTGTCTTTTTTGCTATAATCGTCACGCTGCCCACTTCTGGGTGGCCAACAACGGCGAGCCGACTCCCCCCCCCCCCCCCCCCCCGGTGGCAATTAACATCACTGCATAAGTGCCTCAAAGAGGCGTACGCCTCATGTTTTCAACAAATCAGGGGAAAGAACGATGTCATTGACGGCGATGATTGGCTAGGCGCGTATCATGCGGTGAAGCTCTTTCACAAGCACCACCACATCTGTTTTAAGAGTAAGACGGTCTCGTCACCACCACAACCTATGTTTTAAGAGTGCGCAAATGAAGGAGCAGTCAGGACACGTCTCTCCTATATCACAGGCCGTTTTAAAAAGTATTTGAATTGAGAATTTGAGCTGTTTAACATGTTATCATATATCAAAGCATATAATATCGTGTATCAACATCCGACATCATCCGGCTCCTCGTGTGCATTTGTTATCCCGGAGGCGAATATTGAGAGAGCGGTGCGGCTGTCTCACGTCACCTCTGCAACGGCCGCTGAACTTTATGGAGTCCTCTTGGCAATAAGTTTCATCAACTCACAATCTTCAGCTGCTCGCTGGACCATCTATAGCGACTCAAAATGTGCGTTACAGACCCTAGCTACCATGTTTACTACGGGATCTCTGGCGACACCAGCACAAGATGTCTTACACGCACACCATGCAGCAGTTTTAAAAGGTCATGACATTCAAATGCAGTGGATCCCTAGCCACTGTGGCATTGCAGGTAACGAGGCTGTGGACGCTGCTGCACGCCGGGCTCTTCAACTAAGGCGCGCCCGGGTGTTGCCCATTTATTTCACCAAGGGTGACGCGGGGCGAATGCTGAACGAGTTAAAACAAAGAATGTGCAATACCTCCTGGTTAACAGGATCGGCTCGGGATTCGCTTCTGTATAAGGTCGACCCAGGGTTACGCTTTCGAGTACCACCTTCCTTTACGCGACAAACGACAACTGTCCTACATAGGCTACGGCTCAATGTACCGTACAGCGCACGTCTCCTCTTCAAAATCGGAAAGCGAGACTCTCCGAACTGTAGTGAGTGTGGCGTTGTAGAGGATGTAGAACACATCCTTCTGAGGTGTCAGAAGTACGTTGCTGCTCGAAGGGCATTAGAGACAAGCCTCTCTCGTTTGGACTCCCGAGCCTTCGACATCACGAAACTATTAGGTCCTCCTTCGTTCGACAAGGCGCTAAGGGCACTTGAAGACTTTTTGCATGCAACCGGGCTTATGGACATCCTATGACACGGTGAATGTGTGATGTGTCCTGTGTGTGCCCCCGGTGATTCCGCCACTTTACTCTAACTTGGGCGCAGCTCTTGAACTTTTGACCTACATGTTGAACTCAATTATCATCTCTGTTCGTCTCTGGACAACATCCTTTTGCGTTTTCATCATCTCATCATCAGATTGAACTTTCTGTATTAAGTGTACTGGGGTAGCCAGTTTGACTTCGTCGAAACTTACATCCCCATTTTTTTCTTTACTCACATCACATCACATCACATCACATCGTGTATCAAAAGTTTCGCGCCTAAATTGCTATAATGGTAAGGTTGGCCTGCAGACGGCAGGACGAGCTCAATGCCTGAGTAGACATTGAAAATGAGTCTATGCACAAAGTTTACATTGGAACGAATGCAGCGGCGCCGGTCGGAGTCTGAGACCCAGCGTGAACCCTATGCGTTGCAGCAATTCAATGGCCCATGGATGGAATTTGGGCGATCGAACTGGTGTGCTCCGGTGGCGATTTGGGTCGCCAGTTTTCCTCAACGGGCCTTTCCTCGGTATCTCTCCGTCGGATGGACCATTGAAAACTCCTCGAAATCATCGCTGGCCCGCTTATAGCGATGGAAACGCAATGGCGTGCGCACTTTGGAACCAGTCCTTCTTTTCACTAAGAATTACACCGTTTGTGAAGATGAGGTTCACTGTTAAAACAGACCTTCACGGGCCATCATCCTGAATGGCACATCCTTATCTCCCCAGCTTTGTTTAAAACGTTAGGAGTATGCCTTTGCATGACACCTATGCAGTTATGTTAATTGTTACAAAAAGGCGTACTGCAGAGCTCTTCACAAATCAGGTGTCATAACCGTATCACTTTATGCAATGGTTGGCCCTCACCTCAGCATGTCATGTGGTGAAGTTATGTTAAACTTGGCTGACACTTTTGCTGTTGCATGTCGCTGGCGGAGAGGTTGCATGTCCTGAACTGTATACAGTCTGATTTAACGATGAAAGATGAAAGTCAATCCAGAAGATGTGGGTTCGATCCCTACAGCTGGCTAACCTTTTCAGTGACTTTCATCTTTCATCGTTAATTTCTTAGGCAAATTGAGGCTTTGTATGTATTCATCCTTTCTATGTTGTTCCAGCCTCAGAACATCAGTTCTTTCATGTTCAACAGTCTGATTTCTACTGGCTTGTGCTCTTTGTAGTTGTGAGCTATGCTGTAAATATTTTGCTGAATGTTTTGCTGTAGCACGTCGCCGGCGGATAGTTACATATCCTGAACTGTACATAGTTTTTTATTCATGCTTGCATGTTAGTACCACGTTATATTAAATTTTTCTCAAAACACACGCCAGAAGAACAGACTCTGTTCGAAATATTGCCATTTCCCGACCTGAAGTTTCTGCTCACTAACTTTAAAAAGTGGAGCTTCTAGGAGGGTACTCTCCCATAATGTTTCGTTTTAGGATGCAACCGCACGCCGATAAAGCAAGGGGGAAACTAAGAGACACCCCAAGCAGCACATCTTGGTCCAATCTTGGTTCAATATTCGGTCCTTGGTCCAATATTGGTCCAATATTAGGCCAAGATTGTGTGCTGCTTGGGACACCTCTGTTAACATTCACTGTAACTAAAAAGGGCTAAACGGCTGATGGTGCTGATGGAGTACAAACAGTGGAGCCTTGTTCTTTTGTTACACACAAGCTTTCATGTAGGAGACTACATTTCTTCAGGAAGAAATGTAGTCTCCTACATGAAAGCTTAACAAGGCTTCACTGTTTGTACTCCATCAGCACCATCAGCATTTTTGAACGTCGACTGTATCCTTATACTTCCCAAGGGCTAAACAGTGAAGAAAGACCGCACGCACACGGAGCGCTTCGTGTGTGTGTGTCTTCGTCGTTTTAGCGTTTTTAAATCCTTGATAACTACTTACCATGCAGACCCAGTTCGATGTCTTAGGTCTTTCAACACGTTGACTAATGAGTAAGCTGTGTTCCGTCATCCTCTGTTATAAAGGGAAAAATATAACTACCACCGTAAACGCGATGTACGGCGCATGATAACAAGCCTTCTTTTTCTGATTTCTTCTCCTTATTGTTATTGTTTTTGTTTGTTTGTTTGTTTGAGCATCCAGTCGTAACCCAGATGCGAAAAGTGCGAAAAGCTGCGCGCCACGCTGGACGTTGATACCCTCGCAAGGCTCTTATCGTACGTTCATCCCGATCCTAATTGATGGGGCGAGGATTAGTTAACGTCCTCTCCATTACCGATCTAGTGAAGACTGTCATTATTGATACTTTGCAGACATGATTAACGACGGCATCCGGACCGGCTGAGAGGCTCTGGAAATGACTTTCGGAAAGATGCGTTGATAGCGACGAAAAAAAAAAACAAAACAAAAACGAAAAGAATGAAACAGAAACCGTAATTGTTACATCAATCGAGATTGCGTATTTCATTAGAACGCGCTGTAAAAACTCCCTCTCCGCCTTTTTCCTCCCCCTATTTATTGATTCGGAAGGATGTGTGTGTAACATTCCCAGGCCATGATTTCATCAAGCCTTCATACCCTGGAGCATGCCGTATAGTAACGAAAAAAAAAAAAAAAAGAACGGTATAGAGGAGAAGAGGGATCGATATCCGCTGAAGCTGAAGATAAGCTGGAGACAGGGGGCTTAAAAAGAAGCGCTTACTCGACTATAATTCTGCAAAGTGTGTTGGAGGGCGAGGTTTCGCTTAATATTATACGGGAACTGAACCTTCTTTTTGGTTATCAGTCTTAATCGCGCGATCTGCTGTAAATGCGTAAAGAGGCAGAAAATTCAATTTCTGTAATGGTTCGGAGACAGGAGAACTTGTTATATTAAAACCTTGAGCCATATCTCCCGTGTACACAGAGTGGAACGGCTTTGAACGAGACTGTCGCTAGGATAAAGTCAACAAACCAATCCTTCATAAAGTAAAGTTCTTCATCGTCTAGTAAAGTCATACTGCTTGATTGTTTGCAGTATGCCTCGATCGAACGCTGGGAGTCCTTCACCGTTAAATGCTACTTTTCTTATTAAATAGCTTCGTGTCGTGGGATAACGTCATAGAAAGTATCTGCACTCTATTGGTTTACTCTCTTTGTGTCGCAATTTACATGGTTCCCACTAAATTTTGGAAGAAAAATTCTTCCAACCTTCTGGGACTGCACAATAATGATCAGTTCACAGATGTGGCTGACAAGTACTGAACTTCAAAGATCATAGGACAGAAATAAAAATTGATTAATATAATAGAGGGTGCCATTCATTTCTTGCTGCTGATTCCTACTCCTGTGGTTTCGAAACTACATATCTGAGTCCGTATAAGCGTAATTCGCACGAGCGGCTCCATGAGAACGAGAAATATATGCAAAATCAAGGGTTTTCAATGACTGTAAAAAAAATTCCAGGATTTTCAGACTTGAAAACCTTGGTATTCAAGGGTTTCGGTACCAGTGGTAACCATGATTTACTGGTTGTGACAAATCGACAAACGTTCAAAACTAATAACGGGCGCATTCGATATTTTTACTCCTATCCGGCACCAAGAAAACATTTGACGTTTACTATATCTTTTTCAAAGGTGTACAGAAAGAGAGAGAGAGAGAGAAAAAGAGAAAGAAGAAGATAAGAAAAATAAATGCAGACGTAAAATAAGGCTGCACTGGTGTGGGACAAACACTTGTGAACCCTTCTGAGTTAAAATAAGAAGCGAATGACTTTCTGGAGAGCTTGGAAGGTTAAGCTCCTGTACACGTACACTTACATCATGTCGAACCTTCTCTGAATTTTTTTGCTTCTTTTTCCTAGCTTAACTGTAAAAGCAGGGTTAAGCAAGCTTTAATTCAGACAACATCACGCCTCGAGGCTCTGTGTTGTAATTTAACGAAGCAAGTCCTGCAATGACACACACACACTATAGCGTTAATATTATTGTTAAGAACGACGCTGGAGGGGTCTCGCGCCTTATTATCGTGCACGGAATCCCCGTGCTAAGGATCATTCTTCGTTTTAATCTTGATCTAGTAAAACCCTGAAAACGACGCCTGCCTCTGGCTCCTTCCTCTACTCTTACAATTATATAGTGCATAGCGTGATACCTTAGACGCTTGCATAGCACTTAAAGATAGTCTTTTTGCAATTTAATTTAAGAGTGGTCGTATCTCTACTCGTGCTGTCGCTGAAAACGGAACCCCTGGAATAATATCACTACTCAAAATGCCATATTCAAGCTTATTTTTCACACTACACCGTTGACAGCAACGTTATCACTCCTGAGTTGTTAAGAACGACGGGCCCACGCCTTTTTCGAACACTTAGGCAGTTACGTTAATTGTCACAAACAGGCATACGTCCGGTGCTTTCCCCAAACACGTAGTGAAAACGGCATCATTGTGTGCAATGATTGGTCTTCAGCGTGGTATGTGGTGGAGCTATTAATGTGTTACCTTAAATTCAACCAACGCAACCTCACTAACTGTTCGAAACCGTTCTGAAACATTCAGTCAATATTCTATTACTGATAGCTGTCGCGCACAGAAACCATCCAATACCGAATTCCTAGCCTTGGGCGATTTGGATCCTTTACTTGGGTCGCATTCTTCGGGATACCAGATTTCCTCGCTGAGCTGTCACGTCCTGTTGCTGAGTGCTGTCACGGGGCGTTAGATGTCAGGAAAGCTTATGCAGTTGCCTGGACAACGGCAAAAGTCTACCTATATGCGAATCTGCGTCACCTACGCGCTCGGGCATCGGTATTCCCCTCTTGCCATTATCGCCCACAGGTCTTACTTTTCGCTTCGTGTTCGTACTTTACTAGGGCTTCCCACGTGTATCTCACTGTGATCGTAATTGGATCGAAAACACGTAAAAGGGTGGGCAAAGGTGGCGGTACAAGAAGTCGTTACGTTAAGACGGACGTTGCTCGTGAAAGTTTCGGACTCCCCACTTATTTGTTGAACTATGTACTACCGCACGGATTAAACTTAATCGGTTCTTAATTTCGAGCGCAGAGCGTCAACTTAAGGAAGATACAAATATTAAACGTTGCACTTATAAGTCTGATCCACAGTTCGAATGCATGCAGAGTTGTACGTAACGCATTACTAGTAATTGCGTTACTAGTAATCAATTACTTTTTCAGTAAATTTTAACGTAATCAGTTAATTTTGTGAGCAAGTAATTTTCCAAGTAATCTGATTACAGTTTTCGGTAATCAATTACTGAGTAATCGATTGCTTTTTTAACCTTCTGTCAACAATGACAACACTTTTCGGCAAGCCCGATCTTCGACTGAAGCAATGACGCAGAGGTCACTGTGACGGCCGTCTCTAGTCCTCACGTGTTCCATGCAGACCACAGAAATACGATAATTCCGTACAACCGCGACCTACTGGAGCAACAGCAACAATAGTAACAAAACGAAGCGGATGTTTCAACGCCTATATACGGTCGTCCTCATCTGGGACAGGAGGCGAGACAATTTAAAAGTAACGGGAAATGTAACGCGTTACATTTCTAATCGGTAACGTATTACATTTTTGATTAAGTAATTTGTAACGGTAAATAATTACTTTTCGCGCAGTAGTAACAGTAATTGTAATCAATTACATTTTTCGAGTAACGTGTACAACTCTGATTATGCATGCCGTTTTCACCGCTTCCGGTTTGGTGCCAAAACCGGTCTCACAGCAAACACGCTCTGTGGCAACCACTGTGCCGATCATCGCTTCTGATTTGAGGAGAGAAAGGGTCGTACATGCCTTTTTGTGGCAATTCAAATTGCCACAAAAAGGCGTACGGCTCCCGTTTTCAACAAATCACGAAAGCGAGAGATATAATTGTGCATGGCGGCTGGTTCCGAGCGTCCCTAGTCGCGGAAGGACCGGAAGTCTTCGTGGCACCGGAAGTTGTGGCGGGGGCTTGTTTATGTTTACCCGAGAATGTCATGTATTGGTTGACTAGGATCGAGGTGGAGTTCTGCTTTTATATAGTGAATACAGGGAGTTTTTTAAAAAATTCCCCTACATAATGTTTATAAAAAAAGCTGTGAGAGCAGCATAGATATCGTTTTTGCAGTTGAGTTATACCGCTAGGTGGACGTCCTCTCGAAGAGATAATAGCACTACAAAATGACTAATTACCTACAATTAATTAACTTCCATAATTTCAGGTAAAGGCGAGATAGCAGAATGAGAGACAATCCTCGTTGAAAGCCATTCTATCTTTTAAAAATACAGAATCGAGCGCGTGCCGTGAAATAGCAATCGCTGGTTTTCGCTATGCAAATGAGCCGAAACCAAAACAGCGCCACCTTCGCCGACGGAGGCTTATATGGGCCGGAAAGCGGTTGATCTGGCCAGCAGATCCACGCATACTCCAATCACCTCCATCGCTCCAAATCACGTGGCCCTCCGACGTGAGATGAGCGCTGTACTCCCTGCGCCCCGGTCGCCGCGGTTTCGGCTTTATTTGCATATCAAAATTCGGCGACGGATATTTCAACGCACGTGGCGAGTTTCAAGATTTTTTAAAACATGGAATGGCTTTCAACGAGGATTGTCTCCCATTCTTTCCTCGAGGGGATGTCCGCTTGACCGTATAACTCAACTCCAGAAACGACATCATGCTGCTCTCATGGCTTTTTAGTAAAAAAAAAAATAAATCTGTGAAGGAATTACAAAAAAAAAAAAACGCTCTGTATAACAGCAGCACGGCGCAGCCAGTGGCGGTCCCAGGAAAGGGGGGGGGGTCCCCCCCCCAAAAAAAAACATAGCCTGGTCTAGTTTTCGTCTCTTTCCCTGTGACACTCTCAAGGAGAGCGACCTAAATGGGACCTAAAATGGATTACCAGTGATAGGATTTCGTTCGAGAAAAGGTTGAGCCCGTGACCAGAACCCCTCCCCCCCCCCCTCGCACCCAAATGAATAGCGACTGGCTAATGGCTCGCAGACGTCGCCTAAGATAAGAAGAAGATAAGAGAAGCCTAAGATAAGAAGCCGCAGATATTCCGAAAATAGACTCTACTTCTACTATCCTTCTACGTTCTCGGTTCCAAATATCGGAGGATTCCGACATCGGGCTTCTTCATCGGGATACTGTCACTGAATCGCTGGGTCTTTCTTCTGTCAATGTGTCCCAGTATGTCCCACTCAGTCGTGAAACTACCCTCCATGAGACGCGGAATAAAGTATAAATACAGGGCAGCGACATTTAAAAGAAAGAAGAAAAATAACAACTAAAAGCATGAAAGATGCAACCAATATCTGAGATGATATTCTGCAATGTTTGCGTGACATCTTTACGACGCTCGTAAAAAGAGGGGCTCGCGTCAATGCAAGCATACGTACCTCAATGCGAGTTTTATTGCATAAAATTGCGTGCCCTTCACAGAGAGCGTTACAACCCTTCGTTGAATGCAATATAACTGCAGTATTATTGCATGCATTGCGTTGTATAACAGTTGTATAACGTCGGCATTAATTTAAAAATGACACTTTATAACGCTATGATGGAAAGAAAGAGGTGCTGGAACTTTTCGCCGTACTTTTTCTCCTATTATAGGGGCTAAAACCTAATTTATGCGATGCGACCAAAGAGTTCAAGAAATAACCTATACGTAATTTAGTAATTTATTTTGTATATAATGTAAATAATGATGGACTCTAGCGCCAAAAGCTTGCTGTCGTTGTAAGAAAATTTATTAAACATCAAGACCCATTATTACTTGGAGACAGACACTTATTTATGCACTTCCCACCACATATTATGTACAATCGCTTGCTGTCTCCATGCAGCTAGACCTCGTCTGAAAAAATAAAAAAATGGCTCCGTCTTTGGGCATTGGGCCAAAGACGAATGCGGTAGCTCAAAAAGCCATTTGGTGTTACAAAATTTCAGAAATCAGATTGTGGTGGCACTGCCAAGTTGTGACACGTGGCCCTATAAAGCTGTGGACGGACCTACACAGTGGTTGGCCCTATAGGCCTCTTTCCGTTTACAAACAAAAGACGCCATTGTTGTGTGGGCAACCACACGAACGCGATTCCCGATTGCAGTATTTAATTGCAGATTGATTCAGGTGTTGTGGAATTTTAATTTCTGGCAAACTGTGTCACATTATTCTCATTGTCTTTAACTCTCTGTTAATTTGTTTTGCCCACACCGACCTTGTGACGTCACCCGCGGAAACTGGTCTATAAAGCTGTTCGTCTTAGTAAATAACGAAAGCTTCGCATTCACATAAGACGTCACACGCACATACACAATGTTTCGCTTGTTGTGTCAAAAAATCAGGGTAAAGGAAACAAAAAAATGTGTATAGTCTCGTGCGGTCAAGGCCATTCCATTGTAGTTTTTTTTAAATTTTTATTCTGTGTCAGCGCCGCGAAGCAACTGTAATCATTAGCGGCGTACAGATGTGGGCAGATGGATAGAGGACAGCAGGAAGGAGTTAGTATGCGTCCTGGGCAGACTTCCGGGAGAACTGTGCCGACATTCACCTGGAAAGTCTTCGGAAAACCCAGGGGAAAACCTCAGACAGCACAGCCGGTGGTAGGATTCGAACCCACCACCTGGTCCCAGTCTTCAGCACGACCTTACCTACCACCACCACCAACAAGCGGGACGTCTTAACCCGCTCGTGCTGAGCTGGTTTCCACTGCAGTAAACTCTACATTGAAAACATTATGGAGCGTTTAGGCACAGTTTTTTTTTTTGTTTGTTTCTTTAATAATCCTTTCCCCACTGGATTCCAGGATGTGTCTATAGTCAGGAACTCTTTCTTCAGCGAGAAATGTGCAGGACTGAGGTATTTTATACGGTTTCGAGATTGTGCTTTCGTGGGATCGTGAATTTCGTCGGTAAAAAAGAAAAGAAAAGAAAAAAAAAACGATAACGGACGTTTTTCTCGCCTCGACTAACAGAATCAGCTCGTCAGGCATAGTAAGCACGATGCTAGACCGAAAAAGAAAAAGGGGAAAGAAACGAGTGGCACTATAAAAACGCGAACGCTTTTTTGTAAAACGAGGCAAAAGACGCAGGTGGGAGAGCAATTTTTTAAGTAAAAAAGTTGACGACGCACTTCAAATTCCTTCGACTACTTCATGATGTCAGTTGGAGCACTTGTTCGAGCATCAACGAAACGCGAACTGAATATATTGTTGTTCCTTTTCACACTCTACAAACAGAACTTCGCAATGTAGCAGAGTCGAGAGGGCTTAAGATCCGTTGTGAATCGGCGCATTAAAGGCGTGGACTTTTCTGACTTTTGCTCTTTTACTTGGTCTATTACAAACTTTCGCTTTACATATGCTCTAACAGTCACTTTGGCCATGCGCGTTTTGTACTGCGTGTTCTATTGAATATAAGTGCACTGCACCACCGTGTGTGCATCTGCTGTTGGTGCACACACGAAAAATAAATAAATAAATAAATAAATAAACCCGTCCAACCTACCCTACATGTGTCCAGACACTGGAAGCAGGGAGACAAACATGTAAAGCAAAATAAAACAAGTTTATGTCGTATAGATGCTTCGAAGTTGTACTAAAACTAAAAGTGACACCAGATAGCATGGCAAAGAGGACATTGTCAACCACTTCTACAATGTTCTAATCCATGCCTTCAGCGATCAATTCCCCATCTCAATCCGCCTGCTGTTCTTTCTCAGCGTCTGTAGCTTCACTACAACAAGGACGAGTCCTCCATACACACGTTACCACAACACATATAGTACGTAGTTTTGACATAGTATGGCATAGTTTTGTTTCCAAAGGACGGCGGCCATGTGCCATATAAGTCCGAGGTTGTTCAGCAGTGTCGGAGGCTGTCACGGGCCCATAGATATGGTCAGGTGTTCGGTCAGGTTTTGTAATATTGTGAACATTTCGTAGAGAAGCGAAATAAATATTCTATTCAGTACGAATTTGTAGGGCAGAGAAATAACGACGAAAAAATACAGGAATTTCCAGTGCAGTTTCCAAGTCGGCCCAGGACGCACATTCCTCAGGACGTTAGTCGTGGCGGTTACAACGGCGAGCCCTTTCAGCACCACCATCCTGTTTCATGAGTGTAGCCAACTGTCATCCCCAATAACATCGTTCCCACCCAGCGATTTGTTAAAAACATGAGGCGCACGTCCTTTTGTGACACACTCCGAAAACAGAACATCGCCGCAAAACACGCCAACCATCCAACCAGCCAACGCTAATCCTGAATAGCATCGTTCTCACCCCAGATTTGTTGACAACGAGAGGTGTGCACTCTTTTGTGACCCTTGTGCATGCATTCATGAGGCGCGTTAAGTAGCAGCTCCGGAGCGAGAGGGACAGCCTGCTATGTGGTTAAGCTCTATTTTAAAAATGGCAAAGAGGGAACAAAAAATGAAAAACAAAGGAAGAAGAAACAAAAAACAAAGAATATGCATGGATGTTGCTATCTTCCCGCGGTACCAGTAGAACTACACAACACTTGCTTCTCCGTTGCAGACTGTACCCAAACAGCGCTGTCGTTACGCACAACTCCCCTGCCGATCGCTCGATTGCCTAATGTTCTATTCCAACATTCCTCCGTTGGGATGGACCTTCCGTGGTGTCCTCTGCAGACCTTCGGTAATTAGTGTCCCATACATTTCTTTTTCCGCAACCACGATTCGGCCTTAACCCACCCGGAGCGCAGTGTCCTTGATCGTTCATACTTTTGAGACTCCCTCTGCTCCCTGTCTATAAAACCCCTCAACGGCAAATCGCCAGACATCAAGGAAGAAAAAGAAAACTACTACGCCACATACTGCTCTTTCTATTTTTCCTCTTTCATTTCTTTTTCTAAAGCACATTTAATAGCACAGAGCTCTGCAGAAGGAAGAGGACATGCAAGCTTAAATGGCATGCATGACCCGGCGCTCTACTTTCCATCCGCTTCAAGATGCTCTCACGTAACATTAACGTACGCAACAGGCTAAAAGCTCGACGGTCAGAAGCTATGTAGACTAAGCGAGGACAGCACAATACTACTCTTCTTGTAACGTCGGGACTGATATCTCCATGTGTTCCTTTTTTAGACCTAATCTCATCTAATCTCCAGCATTGCGACACTCTTACGGTTTCCGCCATTTTCAGCTAGCTTACTGCTCTGAAAACGGTAAAAAATCTGCAAATGCAAAAGGAACAGGCAGCACCGTGTATACAGGAAAAGCACAAGAAGGAGAAGAGAGCCTGAGGCAATAGAACCTTGCGAGAAAAGTAAACCAATAAGTAACTGTGCTTCGTTGCAGGAGCTTACTGCTTTAGCCTTTTTATATTAATTAACACACGTCCAAAATGATGTAAAAGGGGCGTACACCTTTTCTTTTTTTTTTTTTCAGCAAATCAGGGAAGAGGGCGATATGGAGCTGAATTACGTCTGGTTTCCGGTTGTGTCCTGCTGAGTTATGCAATCTGTGTTTACAGTGAAGAGGATAGGTGGACAGGGACAGCGATCGTGCACATTTTTAAGGCCATGAGCTCTCAGCGGCTACATTTCTTTCGAATCTCCGCATACCAAAATGGCCACCCCCATGCTCTCGGTCCGGAAAGGCTTAGCTCCACACTTCACAGCCACTGCTTTAAGAACAGGGTTGAAACTCCACTAGGCCCATGTTTCAGATACACCGGATTATTGATGTGAACTAGCTTGAAGTTGGTCGTTACAGACACAGGTATTTATACATTTTTTTTCAGTGATGGTGGTGGTGGTGATAGGGCTTGCCGTTGTCGGCCTCACGTATGCGGGCAACGTCACGACTCACGCCCTGGGGGAATGTGCGTCCTGGGCCGACTTCTAAGGGAACTGTGCCGAAGTATCACACTCGCCGCTCCTAGCCAATCATCACCACGAACGACATCGTTCCCTCCTTCGATCCTTGAAAACGTTGGGCTTACGCTTTTTTGTGACCAATTATTTTAATTGCCACAAGGTGGTGGTGGTGGTGACTAGATCGGATTGCCGTTGTTGGCCTAACTCAAGTTGTCACAACAACAACAACAGATAAATCAATGATGTTGAATGGTGTAAGCTCGCAGTTTTAAAAAATCAGGAGCGAAACGATATCATTTTGGGCAACGGTTGGGCCTTCAGCTTGTTATCCCCGCCTTAAGAGCGTACCGTCACCGAACGCGAGCAGACATGAAAAGGCTAACTTTAGACGCTCCTTGTTTCAGATGGCACAGTCGTCCATATCACTACCTCTCGTTCAAAACGGACCCTTCAAAAGCCACGCGTCATCACCGATAGCCTGCATAAAAAAAAATATATTTGCGAAGGAGTAAAATATGAACGGGAATCAATTGAGCAGGGGAGGAAACGGCGGACGTGACGTGAAAGGCCATCGTTGTCCGTTCGGCTCCTTAAACTGCGCTCTTATATGATGGATGACCCCCCATCGACGACAGCTGCAATGTCAGTGGCTGTCTTCTCAAAAGGCACCACTCACGTCCGGTGCATTTCTCCCTCTTCTTGCGACATAGGACCATACGCAACCCCTTAATTGCCTTTCCCAATGTCGTCTTTTATTCACTTTTCTTTCGCGTCTCTTTTTCCGTCAGCGCCTTTTGACGCTTGCATGGAAAGTGGCCAGTTTCATCCTATACGGGGCTCCGTGATACTGCTGCAGTCAGAGCCAGCTTGTTTGAAATTGAGAGCAACGCAAGATGCCTTTATACTAGGAATGGGCCAAGCGAATATGCAAATCCTCGAATCTTTGGCAGGGATTCGAGGGAATCCGAATTCCAGTGTCTTCGAATTAAAATTTAAAAACTTTCTTAGTTTTATGTGAAGAATTCTGATTCGAGAGTTTATGTACTTCCTGTAGTCGACGAACGACGTGTTAAGTAAATGAAGTATGTCGGTATGTTTTCTAATGAAAGTGAACTGTTATTTAACTTGTTTTTCGTTAAACAAATATATCAAATTCTGCTTCAAAACACTTTCCAGTAGGAGTGTTGTTGTTTTTTTCCTGGCTTTCTGAACTCTTTTTTAAGAAATGATTCGAAAGATTCAAGATTTGTAAGATTCGTGGATTAACGGAACCTTCCTTGGATTCGGAAAATTCCGGATTCGTCCCATCTTTACTTTATACAGACGCCCCCATCAAAGTCGTGGTACATTCTCTGTTCAAGCTTCACTAGACCGCAGCTGGGCGGTGCTGTTAGATTCTAACAATATATAATATAATATTTAATATATTTATATATTTAATTCCGTGTAAGCGCCGCGAAGCAACTGTGGCTACGAGCGGCGTACAGACGTGGACAGATGGAGAGAGGACAGCAGGAAGGAGTGAGGGACAGAGGGGTTAGTATGCGTCCTGGGCCGACTTCAGGGGGAACTGTGACGACATTCGCCTGGAAAGTCTTCGGAAAACCCAGGGTAAACCTCGAACAGCACCTCCGGTGGCAGGATTCGAACCCGTGTCACCTCCTAGTCTCGGCGTGGAAAGCGATCATCCTAACCACTATGCCACGGGAGCTGGTGAGATTCTTGTAATACCACCCAACCACCCCATTCCATCGTCATTCATGTAGTAGTTGTTCTTGTAATACGCTACGACCGTGTCAGTTTGGACACACTCCCCACTCTCCAAAGCCAGAAATAAAGTTGTTGTTGTTGTTGGACACACTGAATACGTTATAAGCGGCTTGCAGCGCACAGAGGATTATCCTTTAACATTGCCATAAAAGTGTTGCAACTATTAAAGCAAACACCCTGACACAGCAGGTTTCTTACGGTGCCGGGTTTTGGCTGGGGCTGACCATGGCACGACCCAGACGTTTCCTTCTGCTATAAAGGCGCCGAACGATGTTCACTATCGCTGAGATTGGAGTACATACAAGGGACCGTACAACAGCCGTAAAGAGTGGCCGTAAAAGCTCCGCCTTCCAGACCATAATTAAACGCGACAATAAGTCGGTGAGAGTCGTTAAGCCAACAGCTCTTTTTCATTACCGGAAGTACTGGACAGAGAATTGTTAACGGAACATGGAAATGCTCAAAAAAAAAAAAAAAAGATCTGTCGGGGACAGTAGAAATTAGGGTTGCAAGCCCCGCGATATATATATTCGCACAAACAATACGAGTGTAGCGCGCGATCCTGGTGCGCAAAGCTTTCAATATCGCGGGACAGAAAAGCTCCTTACTTCGGCTGCCAGTCCGTGACGTCCCAAACTCGAATACAATGGTTTTAGCGCCAAGCGACCCACTCCATCCACACTCTAAGAAAAAAAGGGTTTGAAAAGGTGGTAACTTCTATAGTTACCACCTAAGTCAACATACACTCTTAAAAATGAACTTCACCGCACAGCACGCTCCTCGCCAACCATCATCTCAAATGATATCGTTATCTGCCCTGATTTGTTGAAAACGGGAGGCGTACGCCTTTTCTGTGACAATTATGAACAGCATAAGTGTCACAAAAAAGGCGTACGCCTCCCGTTTCCAACAAATCAGGGCAGATAACCATATCATTAGAGATTATGGTTGGCTAAGAGCGTGCTGTGCGGTGAAGTTCATTTTTAAGAGTGTAGCCTCTGATAAAGGGTGTAAAAGGTGATAAAAGCAATTATCATATACCCAAATTGCTACAAAAAGGCGTACGCCCCACTCCCTCGCCGAATCAGAAGTGGTAACCCTATTATTCCTGGCAATGGTTGGCGGACAACGTGCTATGAGGTGAAGTTCTGTTTTGAGAGTGAGGTAGCAGGTAGAACTTCGCAACCTTTTAGGCACAACATATGCGACAACTATAACCTCCTAAATGGTGTAACTGCTCCAACCTTTTTTCTAAGAGTATATATATATTGATAGTAGGAATCCCGTGAGTGATATCCGATAAAACTCCAAGCGTGTTATTTATCAGCGGTTTTGTTAGTTTTATCAAAAGCGCTCTTTCAAGCAATAAATCGGATCAAAATGGCGCGGACAGGTATAATGGCGCGACGTCTTCCACACGCCTGGCCAACAAGTCGTTTAAGCATGATTTTTTAGGAATAAAGCGAGCTACAGGGGGGGGGGGGATTTGATTTGATTTGATTTGGAAAGGTCAGCCTGACCAAAGATCGGCTTGCTACTCCTAAAAAATATAATACAAAGATGAAGCAAGCAAGCTACAGGAGTTTATGCCAAAAGAGGCATTAACGCCGAAATTGATGGGTTCCGCAACAAAATTCAGCATTTTCCAATTGTGTTCGGACTCGCCTTACGTGTAAATCTACTCCCAATTGTTATTTTTCAGCATTTTTGCTACATACAGACCTGAGAGCATCGCCATTTAAAAATAAAAGATGTAAAGAGCGTTTAGCTTCCCAAATCATTCTTCTGTTGCAACCTGTACGGGTCACTGCACAGGGTGGAGGGAATGCGACGGGTGACATGGGGGCTGTGGAGATGAGCCGGTTGTTTCGTGCCGGGGGAATCGGGACGGGGGAGTTTAAATCGGGGGAATCGTGCACAACCCGAGAAGAACAAGATGGAGACGCTGGTTGCTCCATTGCAGCCAGCGCACTTGGTAGAGGTTACATCATGACGCTAATCCCTCTCTTTGGATATTGTGGGACTCGAGCCTCAAAAAATTGCCTCAGTTCCCCAGTTAACCGGATCTACCAAGACTCCCTAGTATTATAAGTTTGCTTAGCGCATGTATACGAACTATACAGAGTGATTATTTTTATACTTTACAGAATATTTATAAAATAAGCTATTAAAGCAGCACAGATGTCGTTTCTACAGTTGAAATTATAGGGCCAGGCGGACATCTTCTCGAAGAAAGTGTGCAACTAGAAGATGACTAATTACCTAAAATTCGTTAACTAACTCTTTAATATAGGAGACTTCGGGCAAAAGCGAGATTGTAGGATGAGAGACTATCTTCGTTGAAAGCCATTCCACGTCTAACAAATCCTGAAACGCGCACATGCGTTAAAATATCCATCACCGAATTCTGATATGCCAATGAACCGAGACCGCAGTGACCGGGAACGCAGGGAGCACAGCGCTCATTTCACGTCAGAGGGCCACGTGATTTGGAGCGATGGAGAAGATCGGAGTAGTTGCCGATCTGCTGGCCAGATAAGCGGCTTTCCGGCCCAGATAAGACACCGTCGGCGTAGATGGTGCGCTCTTCAGGCGCGCTTTGAAATGTCCATAAGCGATGGACATTTCACGGTACACACTCTATTCTGGATTTTTAAAAGAATGGCTTTCAACGAGGATTGTCTACCGTTCTGCTATTTCGCTTTTGCCCAAAATTCTTTAATTTTTAAAATTTTTAATGAAAGAGTTCATTAACGGATTTCAGGTAATTAGTTATCTTGTAGTTACGTACTCTCTTCCAGTGGATGTCCGCCTGGCCGTATAATGCAACTGCAAAAACGCTATCTGCGCATTGCTCTGATACCTTTTTTAAAATAAAAATTATGTAAAGGATAAAAATAAACACTCTGTATATGCGCTGAATGTTCTGTGTTCAGTGGCGCCGTTGTCGTATTACGGCTGCAATAACGACATCCTATTAGTCCTCCTTTCTTCGACGCTGCTACTGCTGTTTATAATGCTAACTACCAACCACGTTAGCGACAGGCACATTCCAAAAACAGGCGCAGAAACATAACTACCGGCGGGAAGTACAGCATGTAGTTTCCATATCATTTTCGAGAGCTCTGCCGAGAGAATGTGTTCCAGGAGGAGCTAAACACTTCAAAGATTTCAATCTCCGTGCTTTCAAACATAAGACTTCATTCCCAAAGACCTTCTCCGTTTTCAATTAAATGTGAATGCGATCTCACGGCCATGCGGGAACACGTTCCGCACTGCGGTTCATCGTCTACCTGCGCGTAGTTCTGTGAAATACCTGGCCGCAAATAATTGTCGTAGCCTGTCTGCTTCTCGTAGTTCGTGTACGCGACATCGTACTGCGCGCTAGTATGTTTTGTAACGCAGCGCGAAGTACAGCCTGTTAAATTTCATGTTGCATTTGCTTTCTCAGAACAGACTGCTACCGAAATGCGTAGAATAGAAGTAGAAAAAAAAATGGAAACGTAGGCCGCACCGGTGCGACGAGCTGTTCCAGGACGCTTGACGTGTGAAAGAACTGAATGATTTCAAAGATTTATTTCAGCACGTACGTTCTTGAGTGCACACAGCTGCAGTGGACAATGTGTACTATGCGAAGTGTGTCATTCGCACGACGTGTTTTCAAGGATCATGGATGTCCGAAGCGAGTGCCAAAACTGTTTTTCTTTTTTTTTCACAGCTCTGTGATAAAAGATGGCACATATATTCAAAGCTGCGGTGACATAAATGACATAATAGGATTCTGTGTAATATTTTGGAAAAGCATGTTGCCTGTACAGAGGCTGCGTAACAAAGCGAACGTTCTGAAAGAAACATGCTCTCGATGCCCACAAGCGCAATGCCACAAAAAATAAAAGATCTCTTTCACGGTTGCATTATGCAAAGTATATGCTTTGCAACATCCCGCTCCGCTTAATTACAAGCAAAATGGAGGGGTGCGGTTGCGGCGGCAACGTGGCTGCTTCACAGAATCGACCCTAATCTTTCATACAGGATGCCAGCACGAATGGATACCGAAGCCATTTGAGGCACTGCTTTAACGGCTCCGACTGAGGGGTGTCCCATTCGCAAATGCGTTTCTTCATAAAACTGACACGGCAACGTGGTCTACGTGCTAAACTTGTCCGTTTCGGCCCTTGAGGTAATGCCATAAATAAAGTAAATAAATAATGTGTGGTGTGAGAGAAGATTGGCAGCATATTCCGAGATAACGCGATGTAATTTTCGTGCCAGTCGGCAGGCGCTTCGAAGAACAACGGATAGAATCCATGGAAGAACTCTCGACGTCGTTGAAAATGTTCGGTGATTGGCCTGCTCACCACCGACAGATTGCGAGACGTTCACTCGTATCTTTTCTTCGGGTCATATAGAAAGATTTCACTTAAGGAGTAGCCTGTCTCACGCTACCACCACCATTCCACCATCACCGTCGTTGTCGCCGCCACCATTGTCATCATTGTAAAAATAATAGTAATAATATCTGCACTGGCACCTGCGCTACCAGAGCTGTTGCAAGAGGAACAAAAGAACTAATGTGTACAATAACGTACTTCGATGTTCTTCAATGAAAGATGCTATAACTATTGTATTGTCTTGGAAACTAAAAAGGAAAGAAAGATTGGAAAGACAGAAAAACATTATCAAAATCAATCAAATCAAATCATGATGTAGCTCCATCAATATGGATGTCAGCTATTCCTTAGCACTCTTTCTGCGCGACAATTTTGTGCTTTGTGCGAGAATTGTGCCTTGCGATGTCGATACTAGATTACATGTATACCGTACAACTTCACGCAAGGTAACACCGAACCTCGGTAAAGTAGGAAATGCACTACCCTTCCCAACAAACACACACGATCTGATCTCTCAAGAGTGAACTATTCCCTTGGAGACTGGCGTTGTTCATATATTAGTATATATATATATATATATATATCGTACATAATTGTGGCCCCGAGACTACGTTTTGGTGGGTGGGTGGGTGGGTACGTGTGCTACGACACGTTTCTGTTCTTTCTATTTTTATATTTTGTTTCGTATTTTCCTTTTTTCTGGACTTGCAGAATTGGTCGGGTGCCGAATTCAATTTCTCCATATTTTTTAAATCTTTACTTATCAACTTATCAATTCTTAGATAGATATAGAGATATATATATAGAGAGAGAGACAGATAGAGAGAGAGATTCTCGTTCAGATTTAGAACTTAGCCATTGCATTCGGAAACATCTAAGTTTCAAAACTGCACAACCATATATACAGCATAATATTTGACTCAACAGACCGCACGTATTTGAAAAGTTGCATATTAAGTTTCCCACGTATCAGTTAGATGAACTTTTATGCACACTATATCTATTCATCACAGTACGACGGCAAGGGTACCGCAGAGAACGCTCGAGATTTGAAAGGTTACATCCCTGGCTCGGCGAAACAAATTTGGTCTGCCACAAGGTCCTCGAGGAAACTCATTTCGGGAAACTGAAGTCTTCTAAGGCGCCTTTGTGCAATTCACTGTTGGATAGAACAATATCGTCTGCGTGATAGAACTTCTCCCCTGAAACCATTCCGTGCGTCGCTGGAAGGATGGGAAGTATTTCAACATCCACATTCCAGTTGAAGTTATGAAGTGTACTTTCAGAACACATGCGTGGAGGCATAAATGAATGTGCTACGCAACGTTTGACACATAGTTTCGGCATAGAGAGTGCGGTATTAGCGGTATACATTCAACGCACGTAAGCATGCGGCTATAGCCAAATCGAAACTCGAAAAGAGGTGTTCAACTTCCTACGTGGCCAAACTCACTCACGAATAACCTTTCGTTGTTCCAGAATTAGCGTCTTCTTGATTATCCTAATTCCAGAGCTGAGTCACCTTCTTTTCCACCAGCGCAAGCAAACTCCATTAGGGCAGCTGGCTTCTTTGAGATATCAAAGCGGCTATCCCTTTGGCAATCACAGCTCTACGCCACTCGTATCATCATCTTTTGGGGATACGAAAAGAAATAATTTGGCCCTTCGGTTGCTTCCTCGGCTCGTCTGCAGTGTGTGGAGCAAGTGAAGGTCGTGGCGGTCCTGCTTGTGAACAAGATCGCCGTTGTCGGGCTCACAGAGGAGGGCAACGTAGCGCTCTGGGGAGAGGGAGGGGGGGAATGTGCGTCCTGGGCCGACTTCTAGTGCCGACATATGTCTGGGTCACTCACAGTGCTGCTTTATGGATGACCTTTCAGGGCGAATCCCATGCACTCTAGTTGTTACTTCAGCGACGCTTTTCAAACGCATTTCCTTTTTTGTTTTTTTAAGACCTCGACTGTACATATGCGTGTGATGAATGCCATTCACCATTGATCGACAATAGCAATAATTTCCTATTAGCCTTTGCAGGTGAATAAATATTTATTGGCATCAGTTTAATACAAATGAACTAGTAAGAACTCCGCGGAACTATCATGACCAGCGGTTGCAGGATATCGGTATCAACACACTGACATAACCTAAGGAAGGTTAATGAAACTGTTGAAAATAAAAGTACTAGAATGCAAGCAAGCCATTGTAGGTGTGAACAAAGTAATATTTCCTCGACTTTGAGGGAGGAAAAACACAAGGCACAGCACGAAGCACACAAGACAAGGCAAGTGTATATGAATCTTGCCTTGTGTACTTCGTGTGCCACCTTGTGTCTCTCCTGTCCGCTCAAACTCAGGGAAATGTTAGCTTCGGGCAAACACAGGACAATACTTATTCGTGAAACTATAGCCATATGGCGGTGGTTGGCCCTGTCTTGCCTTGCCACTGAAGGCGTCATTGACCCTTCACCCCTGCACCCTTCATCCCTTTCTGGCTATATCCTCTTGCGATCCCATGTTAATTGACATCACACACACTCGTATGCAGAATCCTTGTAACGGGGTGCTAGCTCCATTTTTCGAACTACAATGCAGTCATTATGAGATGTTATTGTGCAAGGAGAGATCAGTGGGTGTGCGATGATTGCCTTGTCTCTAGTATACGACCGATTTCTATATGAGCTTTGATCCCTCGGTCCTGGAAATTGGGTAATTCCCAGACGCCGAATGATTCGAACAGTTTCAGTAGGGACAGAGCTTGTGTAATGAACCATGCTTAGCAATCGAAAGGTTATTACATAGAGCTGTTTGGGACATTCACTCTCACTCGTACGAGTCTCGGTTGATAACCTTTGTCGATCTAGTAGATACCAGTGAAAGTTGTCTACGGAGGACATCACATAAATGCATAGACGGAATTTTCTATGGTAGACAATAGCGCTCCAGTGCGCTAGTAGACAGACTCAGCGTTCATTCATGTAGGGTGTCTATATAGTGAACTGATCGCTGGCAGTCTGATTGATGTTCTTCGCTAGCGCGTCGCATAATCATTACGGTCTGCACTGCATGACACGTGATGTCAGTCTTGGCCATTACATTTTGTATATCCCTTACGTCGATACGTTAAAAACTAAAATAAACTTAAAATACTCCCCCCAGCCCCTCCCCCCCCCCAAAAAAAAGAGGGTAGATTAAATTAAAATCTACGGAAAAACACAGTGCAAAGACAACAAAGAAAGAAAATGCAGTTGTTTTAGCTGCGAAACAGCCCATTGTCTACTTTGTGTTCCTTCGTACTGATGCGCAGTGCCTATCAGCGTATACGTTCATTGCTATTTAAATCAACGAGCTTCTTTTTTATTAGGTGCAAACTCAAAAACACGACGTCGTGTACTGCTGTTAACCATATGCTCTCGTTTACTGCAAAAGTCATGCTGCAACCACACTTTATTTTCATAGCTGATTGCGCATGTTACTAGTACGCATTTGAGTTACTTTGCAGCACACTCATGCACAATGCTACTTTTATCAAATGTATGGGCTCGCTCACTTCCATCAGTGCCACCTGTGATGGCAAGGATAAGTTATTTCCAGCATTTATTTAGTTGTGTCGCAGTTTCCTGCAGTTATTTCATCAGGCATTGCACACATTCACTGATATAGGTCGAACACACGACAGAATTGACGCGATGACCTGTGAAATCGCCAGCATCGTTATCTGCACTTGTAGAATATCTGGAAACGTTTTCCTCCGCTCGCCACCAGGGAAGAAAGCCGGCGCCAGTGTCACCATGCCAAACTCTAGCCGAACGTCCCCATACGGGCAATCTCGGGGTTATCACGACGCAAACCAATCGAGCCGCAAGCTGTAGCATCCCGAGAACTCGCGAACTTTGGTGGCCACGAATATGTGGACTGTGCCCTACTCGCGAAGAAATCGAGGCCGCAAAATTAAAGGGCTTTATTGTGTATTCTTAGAGAATGCTGACCTGCAGATGGTCATTTACTTGTGCCGCACTAATATCAATAACCCAAAGCAATATAAGAGACAATTCATATCGCCTGCCCGATCGCAGTGTAGAAGAAGGTAGACCAACTAGTCTCTTTAAAAAAAATTTTAAAAAAGGCGCCATTGCAAGTGCTTAATAGCGTTGCTACCTGGGACACACGAACTCAGCTATGTTTCAGTCAATTACGCTGTGACTTGTCTCCGTGAAAGAGATTGAAGACGGCTGTACAACGCCTCGTCGTATACCCTCGCTTGCGTCGAACGTAGCGTAGCAGAGCTTGGGTGTGGCCAGTGTCTATCGTCTACATCAGGTTGAAGAATTTATCTCAACTTTATAGTTCAACGCGCGTCATATCGTAATGTGTTCAACGAAGCATTGCGCACCGTTGAAGAACGGCGCAAACGGAGCAAACGGCGCGCCCCACGTTCTCTGCGCCCACAGTTACGCCATCTTGGTATTGTTGCACGGTAAATGACGGGTGTTAACTGACGAAGAGGTAACAATCCTTGTTAATGATTTTAGGTAGATTTTAGGTAGATTTACATGCAAGGCGAGACAGCCCATATATCGCCTTCTTGTCTGAAGTACAACCGCGCGGAACACTTGCATAGATAGCGGAAATAAATCCTGTTATTTATCTATACGTGCTCTGTGAGCTGACGACGACTTACATCATTGGGCTTTTTTTTTTCGCATTAGTGCGGAATATGCGCACAATGAGATAATTTTGTGCCCATAATCAGATAACATTTACTAGCGGAATAGCATGGCAACAAACACGGACGGACAGAAGAGGTCCGTGTTACCATGTTACTCAACCAGCACGCTTTTACATCTTCTCGCACTATAGTGGAATATGGACGTAAGAAGATAACGATTTCATACAGAATACACGCGACTCTAAAACGGTTCGGTGCACGCACGTTTCGGTGCAAAGACATTTCGATGTAAACCTTGTTTAGAGGCAGAGAGGTTTCGTCGCGAACACGCTTGGGTGCACGGACATTACGGGACAATGTGCGCACTCATATAACAAGCATGTGAACAGCAACTGTCACGTGCTCACTGACACTGAGGAAGCATAAGTACGGAAAAAATAGGAGATAATGTTCACTGATTTGAGACTTTTGCTGAATGATGAGGCTATCGTATCTTTTATCAGGTTACCTGATTTTTTAAAAGATAATATTTGGCTATTATTAACAACTTGTAAGTTTCACATTACGTTTTTAACCTTTCACGTCTACCTTTAAGTCGCTTTACTCGTTTTTTAGCATAATCATGTTGTCGTGAACTAGTTTCATCACTGTTCACCATAATAATCATTATTCCAAAACATCGAAATCTGATTTTTTTGCGCAAAGATAGTTTGCAAAGATTTTTACATAATTTTTTCTGAATTTTAAGCCAAGCTACAGTATAACGACAAGTCGCGAGAAAGGGACCCATGAATAATGTATCCACATGTTACTTCTCTCCATCCAAAGTTTATTTTGCTATTCCGTACGAGTTCCAGCCTTCAAGACTCAGCCCTAGGGAGCGGAAGCGTGTCTTTCTGGAGTAGCTACTCGCTGCCGAGAATTCTCACAGCAGGAAGACAGGAAAGTCAGTGCAACTCAGTCGACAAAGAAACCGTTTTCTAAGTCGACGGTTTCAGCGTTGCTTTGAAAATCCGAGCTGCACACTCAGTGGCCGTCTTTCATGACGTCAACTCAAAGAATTGCTACCCTGGTAGACGGTCAGCCATGGTAGACGTTTAAAAGAAAAGAAGCACAAGAAGAAAACAAATACAAATATGTGTGTCAGCGAGGTCAGCGTGCCGGCACGGCGAACGCGAAAATATGTTTTGCGCAGACACTAGAGAGTTTTAGCAAACCGTTGATAACGTGGCTTGCGTCGAACCGTATCAACCCAACCAATCAGTGGATAAGATTATGAGTCACACACGACTGCGATTGGTTCCGATGCGCATGATAACCTTACCAACGGTTTCCTAAAGCTGCCTATTATCTTCTCCAATAGTGACTATACTAGTCCCTTTGGTGTCACTAAACTCTTTCGCTTTCTTTTGTTTTTCTCTCGTCGAGGGGCTATTTCTCACGTGGTTTGCGTGCATTTAAAATGCAATACGGACTAAATTTTGCATCTTCAGAACCTTACCTAATTTATGTCATTTCATTCTTCGACTTTCACGAAAAATACATTAAAAATCGTGGTCAGTCCATTGGCGGGTCCGACGGAAATGCGTTAGCATTAAAACTTGTACACCCTTTGGTAACTCCCCTTCACAACGCTACAGAACCCTTCAACGACCCTTCACACGACCCTACACAACGCTAACGCAAGACCGCATCCGCAGCCAAACGAGCCTTTCGGGCTTCCTCCAATTCAGCTTGGCGGCGCCGTCTCGCAGCCTCAGCCTTCTCTCGCCGCCGCTCCACCGCAAAGCTTTCATAACCCATGGCACGCCCACGCAGACACGTATGAACTTGTCGACCACCACAGATGCACTGCCGGAGCCGCGTCGCACTCTCCACGCGCCCTCTCCTTCCTTCTCCACTCCGCGCCGCTCTGTGGCTACAGACAGACCACGCCGCGATTTTTTCGTAGCGAGGACTCTAATGCTTACGCATTAAAAGAGAAACACATATTTCCCCGTAAAGGCCACGAGCACCATGTACTTACTCCTGCTGTACTTTTGTAGAACTACGATTCTTCACTCATTCATTTCTGTGTAGGCGTCGCAAAGAGCGCGTGCGAGAAGCTTGGCAGCAGGCCGTCGGTAAAATCAAACAAAATCCTGACTTACTCCTTGGAACTAAGCCGAAGACGAAAACCCACTGCACGTCAAGTTAGATTACAGATGCCCAGGCAACCTTTAAAGGCCAGCCTTGCCCCTTTTTACCCTTTCCCACCGTACAATCATTCCGAGTCACCAATCACATGTTGGTCGTCACAGAGGTGAGTCTGCGGAAAGCCAACGAAGGGCTAAGGCAAACACTCGGCGATCAGAGCTGTCAATCTCTGCTTTCATTCCTGGACTTAAGGGACAATAGTCTCCTATACACGGCTTGGACATTGAACTCATCTTGTACTGGTACTTTCATGACTTGTGCACCTGGTCATGAGAGGCTCGTGCTATTGATGCTGCGTGGCGTACGAAACTTTGTCACAACAAGAACTTGGATCCATTTGATTCACAAACACATTAAGGAGGAATTTCCTCATTCCTCGTCACTTCATGTATCTGTTGTTGCTCGTGTGCGGAGTAAGCAATGGTGACATTGCTGCTCGTATCAGCGTGCCGGTGCACAATAGAAGCTGAACTGAAATTGGGTATTTGCTAAGAAAGCAGCTCTCCTATATAGCGATTTGGGCAGATGACGTCTTGTAACAGATACTATAGTTACCAAGTCGTTTGTCTTATGCACCTCACCAAGAGATGCCATTTTTTTCAACTTTCTGTCCATAACACAAAAGCCAAACAACCACATTTCTCTACCAAGAAAGTCTGGCCCTGCTACATGTACTTTCGCCCTTGTGTTCTAATGCTAACTTCACATCAGGTTTCGTCCTATTATTTCTGAAGAGTTTGTGAAAAAAAGATATGCGAACTTGTGAAGTAGCACAGTAGAGAGTCACAACGACTGAAGCATTTTGAGAGGAGAACCTCTATCCTGTCCAAACAAGTCTGGGGAGCTTCTTCGCTGGCATCGATAGAACCAACTTGGAGGATGATGGCTGACACGTCCTCAGGTATATCCTTGACAATCAGGAACTCTCTAATCAAGTTGATACCAAACTTCTTAAAATCCACTCGCATAAGATTCATGCCCATCATCGGGGGGCGTATTCTGGACCTGACAATAATTGTGAAGGCTGTACCTAAGGACGTCTCTCCAGCTCCTCTCAAACTGCTTCATTCCTTGTGACTCTCTACTGCGCTATCTCTCTACTGGACTCCGTTTCGGACTTCATCGTCTTCTCCGCCATTTAACTTGTGTATACTCTAAAGCGACATAAAGTTAGGGGCACTCGCAGACCTAGCGCGACTGCCATTCACGATTGTGAATAAAAGTAAATATCTGAACGTTCCCCTCCAGGTTTCGGCATGACGACTCCCATGACTTCAGCAGGTCGAGCTCTAGTGGTGGCCTACGGGTTCTTCGGCTGCTCTGGGGCGATCCTCTTCTTCAACCTTTTCCTCGAGCGCATCATCACATTCCTCGCCTATGTGTTACGTGCCTGCCACGAGAGGGAGCTGAGACGTAGGGGCCTCCTGGACCGTCGAGAGTCTCAGGTTGTACACTCCATCATTCCGCCCGTACTATTCTTTGAGCGTTGAGCAGTTACGGACATACAACTTCTACAAAAACATGGCCACTCCAGAGAGAGTGTTGCACTCCTAGTGCAGCGGTTGCAGTGGCTCAACCAACCCGTGCTCAACGTAACAACGGAACAAAATGTAATTCCACGCCCATAATAAAGTTACTGCGATGGTGAAATTACGCAGCACCGCCGCCAGGTGCCGACTGCCTACACCATTTTGATGCTGAGCTTTGTTTGCTATGCAGGAGGGAAGACACGTGCATACTTCGCCCTTCGAAATCCCTTCATCCTTGAACTCTTTCAGTTTGGCAACAAAGCCCCCATATCACAAGAGGCTGTGGCGGGGATCTCTGTAGATTACATTGAGCGCGAAAAATAGACCAGGTGGCGGAGAGCATCGAAATGGCGCGCCCCAGGTGGCTGATAAGCGGATTCTGGACGGATTACGCTCGGATAGTGGCTTTTTGGGCGGCGCAACGACGACCCTGACGTCAAAATAGGCTCCACCTACAAGGCGGCAAAAGATCTGAGAATGGCCAAACTACGGCTCTGGATAACGGGACGAAATACGTTCTCTCATACGAATTTTAATCCAGAAGTATAGTCGTGCTCAGCCTAAGAGCGGGATCTTTAAGATCCGCCCTAGGCTTGTTCTTATTGGCTGTACTGCCAAGCCGCATAGATGTACGTCGCGACAAGTACTGCGCAGACAGCGAAACTACACTGCCGTCATCCACCGCTGAATCGTTCAATTAAAAAAAAAAAATATAGACACCATTGGGCACGAATAGACGAGTTTAATTATAAAATAACATCAATACTTATTAGGAAATCCCACCACTCTATTTTTGGCGCCTCGTGGTATATACAGGGTGTTTCACTTAAGAGTGACCCCTTATTTAAAAAATTTACTTGACATAAAAATTAGAACCCTTCTGCGTCATACTTGAAGGTTTTTTCCGCCTATACAGGTGGTTTCCATCAGTGTACCTCATTAATTTGTCTAATTAGCTTAATTGAACTCAAAATTCCCAAGGAAAGGTAACGTTTTTTGCACTAATTAGAAAGCCCATGGCCACAACACCCTATTTCAGTCACTATTACAGGATCTTTCACGATCTTTCCCAAAAAATTTGATACCCGAAAACACATAAAAACTGTCCGAAAAACCGTCGCTTGTCAAGGCGCTCGTTTGGCCAAGTTGCCCCACCAAGTATGGGGAGGAGAACAACACAGGAAGCAACGAGAAGCCAGGTCCACCTCTTTATGCTGCCTCGTTTTTTGGTTGGTTCCTTTTACCTGTCGAGATGAACTGTGGAATAGAGAAGGGATTAAAAAAACACCCAGGAGGACAGCAGACTTCGGTGATTATCAGTAACTCATGGCTGCGAACAGATAAGCTTGTGAAGGCAAAATACGTGATTGCATCCAGTCTCCGCCCTCGCTTTTCCTTATGTTTTCTTATGCTGTTTCCATGAGCAGTGGGAGTGTCTTCGGGCCGAGACGATAGTCCCAGCGCCGCGAAATTCAAAAGCGCGCTTGCAGAGATGGCAAGTTTTCGGGTATCAAATTTTTGTGGAAAGATCGTCAAAGATCTTGTAATTGTGACTGGAATTGGGGTTGTTGTGGCCATGGGCTTTCTAATTAGCGCAAAAAAAAGTTGACTTTCCTTGGGAATTTTTGAGTTCAATTAAGCTAATTAGACAAATGAATGAGGTACACTGATGGAAACCACCTGTTTGGGCGGCAAAAACCTTCACAAGTATGACACAGAAGGTTTCTAATTTTTATCTCAAGTACATTTTTTTATAATTAGGGGTCACTCATAAGTGAAACACCCTGTATACATCATGCTATCCTCCGCAATGATGTAGGGGATGTTGCAATTGATGATCCACAACACCAGCATTCTGAGCAACGAGAAATAAAGAATGTGGCACTTCGCCTGCTCTATGAGCGCCATAAACGAACTAAAAGAACCGATCGCAAAAACGTTATGCTAAGAGCACAGCATGTCTAAGTGCTAGTCAAAATATGGATTTTGCAACTAGCCCGAAGCATGAACGACGACGCTGCAATAAAGTAAACGCATAGCAGAAAAGAACAGAGAAGAACGTTCAATTGAATCTCATGCATGTGGCTCCCATTGAATGCCCGCAGCTCTCTCTTGTGTGATAAGCGAGGAAGCGCTAAATGAAATGATTTGGAACCGAACCAACAGAAAGAGCAGTGACCCACATTGTACTCGATCGAAGCCGTTATTGTTAAGGAGGGTAAACATTTGAACTGTCCGAATCGCGTAAGCTCTGAACGCAGCTAACGAACTCCGTAAGTTCGGAATGCGAAAAACATCAGCAGTTGTAACCGACGACCGTACTTATTGCAACGGAACAATATAGAAGTTATTCTCGCTTTAAAGGGGTACTAAAGTTCAACAATATCTCCTCGTGAAACGAATGAGTCCGTTACCTTGACATCAACACAAAAGGAACGGGCTTCGGGGTTTGCTTTTAAAGTACGAACTACCGAACAGCCCAATTTTTAACCATTTTCAAGGAACGGGATTCATCCGTTGTGTTGTTCGATATAGAAAAAACGCAATTTACGTTTTCTCTCTCCCTCTCAAGAAAGCCGACAATGCGGAGCGCGCCTTCATTAGTCTCTTCAAACGAATTGTCCCCGGGGAGGGGACCAGTTAGAGGGGTCCAATACGGGGTATCTCCGCGTCGCTGGGCTTCTTGAGATGGAGAGAGAGGGAGAGAACGCACATTGCGGTTTGTTCCGCTCATAAGTCACGAACGACGCTTACCGTGTATACATACGAGCGACATTCCCCAGAATACTGCAGCGAAAGATGCGAAAAACGTCATAGCTTTCTGCTGCCATGTGCACGCGAGCGCTCAACGTCGCGTCTTCACGTACACTGTGCTAACCGTGGTGAATATTCTGCGACGCAGCCACAATATATTCTGTAGCAGACGACATGAAAAGACGCCGACTGTGTCGTCTGCTAAGTGTCGTCTGCAAAGTGTGCAGTATACCCCACTCCCGATATTGCGCACCGTGTGAATGCTCAACATAACACTGGACGGAACTTGGGCTCTGTGAGCAGTGGTTTCGCTCTTTCTTCCTCCAGAATCTCCTGTGAGGATGTCGCCCGTGTGAATACGCCGTTAGCGCCCTTCTAAGTTTGTGTTTTACCTCAAACAAAGATGCGACGTAAAATACAAATACTAATAAGCACAATAATGGAATGCTATCACAGTGACTGAACCTTTACTGCACTCTTGTCTTGCCAGTGAAAAAAGTTTCGTAAGTTCTGTGGGTTGCAAAGTTTCCGCAAGTAAAATGCATTTTATGCAGCGTACAGGCATGCTGAGCGACGTCGTTCTACGACACGGAGAATACTAATGCGTTGTTCCGACTGGACTATGTAACTCTTGAGCTCGCGTAGAAACATTTACACTAGCTGTCGCGAAATTGGAGATAGGTTGCTTTTCCCACGTCTCTCGAATAATAATGAACATTTTAACATATCTATGTGCGTAGAATGAGAACAGTCCTTGAATCTGAAAATGTGAGGACACCGGCTAGCGCTCTAATTATAAACCTCTGCCACACTTTCACACGCTCAGTGCCAACAGTAGCAACCGATCATGTCTAAAGTTCTCTCTTCTGATTTGTTGATTGCGGAAGCTGTACGCTCTTTTGGGACCTTTGGCACATATGCAAAGTGTGACAAACGCTTGATCTAGTGAAGACAAGGGTCGTGCACAATTTTTTATAATATTTTGCACATGTGTAAAGTGTCGTTCGGGATGACAGTTGGTTAAGAGTGTACGCTGTGTGGGTGTATGTCTGTGTCTTTGGAGTGTGCACACTTGAAGACACAGGTGACAATGTTGCTATTCCCGAACTGCTTGCCTGATATGGCCGCATGCTTCCCAATTCGAACTTGGTTCTAATTTTCTCAACTAACGTGTTGAAGCGGGGCAGTTGCCTAATTTTCTCTTTTCTCTAAAAATAAAAACTGTAGCGCCTCCGACAGCATGAACACTAGTCTCAAACAAATAGCATACATAAAGGTCACCCTATGGAAGTCTCACTTTGAGACAGCGCTTTGAACACGACACAAACGCGACACGAGGATCTATAGAGAAGAATTTCTTCGATTTCGATAGCGAAGGACGCGGAACACAGAGGGCGATGCAATCGAACGGGCCTCCCGTCTTCAATATGCCGTGCGTGGTACTTACGCGATGCGCAACCTTGCAATTTTGCATGCATAGCTATAGCTGAACAGACCCCCTACAATTCCATTCGGAAATGTTCGGAAACGCGAGCAGAAGGTTCTAGAAAATTCCATTCCAAGTTGTACAGCAGAATACTGTGAAGGAATGTGGTTAGGTGGCAGGAAAGGGGGAGAATAAGGCCCAGAAGGGTAAGAAAATCAAAATACGTATCAGCTCTTCCAGATTTCAACCACATTTCGTACGCCAGACGCAAATTGTATTGAAACTTCATACTTTCTTCGTTTTTGCAACGTTTCCTGCTACACAGTTAAAACAGGAATTCACCACGTAGCACGCTTCTAGCCATTCCGGATAACCCCGTTCTCTCTTGTGTTGAAAATTTGATGAATCCGCATATTTGGACACATTACGCAAATTACGAAGTGTCCAAAAAATTTTCAAAAAATCAGGAGACAAAACGATATCACTCTGAACTACGGTTGGCTCCGAGCGATGCTATGTGGCGAAGCGATCTTTTAACAGCGCACTCCTCTCCTAGTAGCCAATTTCTTCACTGAGATTTCAGATAAATCGAATTTCCCTTTGGCAAAGCATGCACAGTTTTGTTCCGCGTCGTCACTGGACACGACACATCGAACACTGGATATTATTATACAGTACACAAAGAATATACCCCGCTTAAAATATAAACTGTTCCTCACTCGTCAGCCTCTTTCTACACGTAAAGCATACTCCATCTTCCCTGAAGACAGATACAAGTGCACGCTGAGAATGCATTCAACGGGTGATCTACCAGCTTGGCGAGAAGCTGCTAAGTGGGGAGAAAAGACAAGGGTTACACAAAGCAGGAACCTCTCCGCACCTCTCAGAACAGGCGGCGTTCCGGAAGGCAAACTTGGAGCACTTAGGCTATGACAGTCAGCACGGATGGAGACTCCTCCCCACGCATTGCTTCTGCAGCACAAAAGGGGATACGAAAAAAGCGACGTTATCTACCACCATACATCGCTCGCAGCTACCCTCAATGCTTTCCTCATCTTTCTTAGCTTACCTATCGAACGTGTAACTGATATAATGGCGTAAATGCAGGCTAGCTGGTGGGGAAACTCCATACTATACAAAGAAGAGCGTGGGGTTCACGAGGAATACATGCTCAGGCATTCGCACACGCATCTGCGCATCCGTAAGCCTGTTTCCTCCCGAAACAAGATAGCTTTAACTGGTGCAGTGCTTGGCGAATTATAGCACATTCATATCCACGCCTTGCTTAACCTCGCAACATTCCCCAATTCCGCGTTGTGTAGACGTAGATGAATGTGTTTCCGCTCGGAAGCCACGAAAAAACGTGCATTCAGCGAATGCTTCTAGAAGGAAAAATAATCGATCGTTGGGCTACGTAAATTTGCCCATACAAAAGGTGGCTTGGGACGGCACTCTGCTTATTTGCGAAAGGGTGCTCAATAACCGGACCAGAAAGTACACGGTCCAACATGGACAGTCAGCGCCATCAAGAGAGGGAACAGAATTGTGAATTTTCCTCGTGAGACGTTAGCAAGGTGTTTGACAGCGTCTACACCACCTGGTTACTGCCACCTTAGTGGCACTTCATGTGTGTCGTACCTGTATGTGAGTGTAAACGGGGCGGCGGGTGGGGGGGGGGGGGAGGGGGGTTACAGGGGTTCCCGTAGACCCTCTGAATCTGTGAAGGGCGCCAAAGTGTAATCTCAGGTGCCGTATACGAATAAAATGCTATAAACCGTTTTCCTGAATCGACCAAATTGCCAGCATAGTAAAGGCTTTGTCGATTGATGCGGTAGAACTCACGACGACATGACCTGAAAGTGTTCACGGGTTCAAGTATGTTTTAAACAACTCTCAGTCTCATGTGTGCCATGAGCTGTATTTGACACTTTTTGTCATTCAGACTGTCTCGAATTTTTGGGACCTCTGGCATGACTTGATGGTGGCGGTGGGGGATGGAACCGGTGTCTCCCTGAATTCAGGACGTTGCGCCGCCCCTGAGTGTAAACGACAGCGGTCGTCCCATCTACTTGCTATCCGTATTTGTCCTTGATCAATTACCTAACCCCCTATAACACGAAATGTACCATGAGCGTTCTTTGTTTTCTTTTTTATTTCCCCGCGTCTAGCCAAACTACCCTCTAGCCTCTTTTACTGTTCATTACTCATACATATTTTACTATATTTTACTTCTCATTTACAGCTCTCCTTTGACGACCGCCTGGATGACTGGAAGCCATCCGTGTACTGGGTGATGTTATACCTGTGTTTGGCCACTGTAGTGATCGCTGTTTCTGCATCCGCCTTGTACTCGGTCACAGAACAGTGGTCCTACTTCGAGTCCCTCTACTTCTGCTTCATTGCTTTCTCCACCATTGGTTTCGGAGATTTCGTGCCGAACCAAAGAGCCCACTATCCGCACATGGATACGAGCTCCACTGCCTACTCAACGCCACCAGCGGATCCGTCGAACTGTAGCACGACAGCCATGGAAAACATCCTTCGAGTAAATGACACCGAGGAAGAAAATGCATCCACTTTCAGGAAGGAATTTCAGGTATTGTCATCTGGGATGTATTGTCGTCCAATACGGACGTTTTGAACGACTTCCATGGTACGTCTTTGGTGTGTATGGTTGGTTGGTTTAGAGAGAGAAAAATATGGAGAGGTATGGTACGTGACACTCTAAGAAGAAAAAAAAGGAGTAAACGGGGAAGCGATTACAGCTTCTTCTCCCAGAGATGGCGAATACTCCCTATTTTAGTCCCCTGAATCCCTAAATTTATTCCCCGGCACTGCAAATAGTTCCTGAATTCCGCATAAACTTCCGTGCGTTTAGTCAGGGAGGGGAGTAACGGTTGTGGCAATGCATCGAGTCCCCAAAACGGCTAAAGTAACTCATTTTTCTTCTTAGAATACATAGAGCGTTGCCTATTATATTACGCTGAAATTATTTGCGTCGTTCCTACAATATTTACAACGGGCAAAATGATGTACAGCGGCTTCAACAACATGCACATCTGCTGCGAGCTCTTCGTACTGTGGGGGCACAAAGTGAACATATGTGTGCTCAAATCTTTAAGAATTTCAAAGTCTTTTTGTAATTCATTTCCCTTAGAAAAAAAAATTTAATCTGATATAGTATTTGAATATAAAATTACCTTCTGACATCCTACGACAATATTCAGCTTAATTGCGTTTAAACATGAATGTATCTCCCTCTTTCTATGTAATCTTTAGAGGTAGACACTTATTTCACACGTGACACAGACAGAATGCAAAGTGCCTTCAGTGATTTTCTATATTTCAACCAAACGTGGTAGCTGCCGAACACTATGCAGATGCCAACTACAGGGTATGGCTCTATAAGAATGAGCTGCAGTTGGTGTCCTGTAAAGCGTGCTTTGCCTGCAGTATTGACGAGCAAGCAGGGGTAAGCCACCCGTGCGTGTCGGACAGGAAAAGCTGGTGTTCACATTTGGTGAAAATGAACGAATGTATAATTCCCTTTAAAGGATTTTTGACACATTGATGCTTGTTGTTAAACTCTAAAACAGAGCTTCATCGCGTAACATGCTGCTAGTCAACCTTCACCGACTTACACCTTTTTGTGACACTTAGCGATTATATTAATGGTCAGAGAAAGGCGTAAGTGCGACGCCCTGTATTTACGAGTTGTGAAGGTATCATTCTGTGCATTTGCTAACCGTGAGTTGTGCGCGTTGTGTGGCAGAGTTCTGCTTTGAGAGTGCGCCTGTTACAAGACGCGGGTGCATTGCGCGCATTATTTCCCTCCTCGTCCCTTGAGCAACAAGTGTATAAAAGTGTCGTTTATCTAAACCTTAAAGGGGTTGAGACAGGACATCCCACGTTATCCCAGATAAACGTAAAAGACGCTTCTTTGCACCAGTGTGAATCTGCATTGAGAGTTTCACAGCGAAAAGAGTGATAGAAGCGGAGAAAATGGGCACCGCGAATACCGAAACTCATGCGACTCTGACGTCACAGCGCACGCCGTTGCCAGTGAGGCAGCGCACGAGAAGTCACGTGCTTACGGCTGCCAATAGGAATGGACGCAACTCTGAGCTCTCTGACGTCGGCGCTTTGCTCGGGAGTGTGTTTGAGGGCTTGTATCTCGCTACATAAGACACGTAGAAGAATAATTCTTTTTTCTTCAGTACTCTGCCGTGCAGTACAACGCGTCCATGATGTAATGAACCGTGTCTATGAAAGTGTCCCAACCCCTTTAAACGTTTTCACTGAAGTTAAATGTGCCAATGCCACAATGTTAACGCTGTTATGACGGCACTGCTTCCAGATGAACTGGTACCGTGTGACCAACTTTGTGATCCTGGTTGTCGGCTGCTGCTGCATTTACAGTCTATTCAACGTCACTTCCATCGTCATCAAGCAGGTGCTCAACTGGCTAATCAAAAAGCTTGACTGCTCCTGCAAGCTGAGGCGATACAAGACGCCTCATTTAGACAAGCCCAGGTAATGCACCTACACCTATATACGACGTTCGAGTCTGCACGGTGCATTTACTACAGCGCATAACTACAATGAGATTACTGAGATGATGAGATAACTACAATATATTTGAGAAACACAGGAGCAGGTGACTTTTCAAGGGTCGGCAATGAGTATTTTCACATGCGGAATTGGTCTGCTGCAGCCGATCCGTGTTAGCTAATAGGTAATGCTAATTGCGCTTTACGCAGTGAAATACGCACCGCATGACATAGTTCTAGAAAACCATCATCCAGGATTACATCGTTCTCCCACATGATTTGCAGAAAATTGAAAGCGGATGCCTTTTTGTGACATATTGCATTCATGTTACATCAGCTGTAACGTGAAATGTAAATCACAACACCCAGTACTGCAAGATACCAACAACAGCCGTTTTGTATCACAAAATTCTAACGGACTATGCGTTAGAGCGAAAGTGGTTCGAGCGTTGTTGTGTGCGTCGTTGATAGATGGTGTATCTATAGTCGTGTCGATGTTGCCGGACGAAGGAGTCCGCAAAGCCTTCTTGGCCGTGTAATCTTTGAAATGCAATTTACAAAAAAAAAAAAAAAACTAAATATATTACAGAGCTATTGCGCGTCTGAAGCTTAGAAGCTATAAGGCTTTCGACATAAAGTACAGCTTCTACAGCTTTCTAAATGACTTTCGACCCCTTTAATGGTCATTAAGAGGAGCACGCCCTCGTCCCTTCTGAAACCTAGAAAGTCTAACTGACGATGTACTAACGTAGACATTTTATAGAAATTCCGCTCTCTACGAAGGATTTGTACTGAGACTCCCAGGAAATTACTTTAGGATGCGCCGCGCTGTGCTCAAGCGAAGGGCTATTTCTTCGTCAACGATACAAATTCCGTGAATGCCTACCTCTCAAGTGCAGAGAATCTCCTCGGTCCCGGCTCTCTAGGACAGCAGGAAGAGTGGCGATGTCCACTAAAGCTGTCAGTCCGTTCTGGGTACAGGAATGCACTGTAAGCAACGAAAATCAATTCTTTCTTTGCTAGGGCACTTCGGCAAAGACACGGCTTCGCGAAAGCATAAATTATGCTTGGTACGTACACTGTTAGAAGAAAAGGTATATAAAAGGAATAAAAAGTTACAAGTGAGGTCTAAAGTACCACATTTATACCTCATTATCACTGTCTATACCCTGTTTAAACCACGTGTAAGGTATAGATCACGGAGACTATACCTTCCACGCCAGCTGAGGGTATAAGAAGGTGCTTCTCTCTTACGTTTATACCTTCAGTGTTTTGTATACCTTCTCTTCCGCAACGTGTGGGATCACATTAATTTGCGGCGGGGACATTGTCATCTCAATTAAACGGTAAGTTAATTAAAAAAACATAGTCGGTAATACAGTATCAGGGCCAGTTCTCACTTGGCGACGCCCGACGCGGCGTCGTGAGCGGGCGGCGGAAGTAGAGGCGCATTTCCGCCGCCCCGTCAGCGCGCACGATTTTCATGTTCCCACCACAGTGGTATTCCGTCGTCCAAAGCAGACGAAAAATAAGGAGGCGTGGCCTTTCTGTGTCACCTAATTGGTCGCCAGCCGTCGTTCTCGGCAGCTCTCGCCGACGTCGTGAAAGAAGGTCGGCATGGCAGTTTTTTTTTTTTTTTTTGGCTCGACGTCTCTCCTCTCCAGACTCCGGAAATGCGCGTCTATTTCCGCCGCCCGCTCACGACGCCGCGTCGGGTGTCGCCAAGTGAGAACTGGCCCTCATTCTAATTAGTTTGGCTAATGACATCTGGGAGCCTATTATTTGTTCCCAAAATAACTAGGTCTACATGTCCTCACTTCTCAAGTTGCTTCCTGGGCGAAGGATGGTACCCACTATGCGCGGCCGCGGTGTGTTGTATTTGTATGTGTTCTCCAGCAAATGCCAACTGCTCCTGAAAATATTTTTCCTAATATTTGTTGGTGCTGATTCTTGGTTTCCAGTTTGATGCTAATTGTTACTTCATTTATTTGCTCTCCGGTTCACATCCATGCTTTGTGAGCTTGTACACGAGCGTATCCAGGTATATTTTCATGTTTCGTTATCGTTCATTTTTGTCATTCTTTTTATTTCTAGCAAGCTGGGCTGGAAAGTCGCCACTCGGATATGACGCTCAAATAAATCGAATATTACCGTTTTCCGCAATTATACCACAAGGTCTTCAATATATACCCTCTATGAGGTATATGTTTATACCCTGAGGTGCAAATAGTGTACCTTGAGGTGCAAATAGTATACCTTGAGGGAGGTATAAAGATAGTATACCTTGAGGAAGGTTTATACCTCAAATGGTATGCGCCCTGGAACAAGCCGTTTATACCCTAAAGGTATACTTTTTTCTAACAGTGTACGAACGGCGTTTAAAAACGGGTAACAGTTCAACTCTCTTCTTTTCTTACATCGTCGTTACAAAAAAAAAGAAAAAAAAAGATTTCCAGGCTTCCTCCACTAACGAGGTGGAATGTTTCTTAACTCTTTAACGGAATGCGAAACAAACCATAAAAAGAAAACGTACTGTGGCGTGGCGTAACGTTATCGCCTATTTTGCGCTTACTAAGTGGAGCGAGTATAAAATAAACGCCCTCAGTTCTAATGTACGCGGACTTGCGCTAACGACATCATTTCGTAAGGCCGCGATATGTAGCTATAGTGTTGAAGACATACGAACACGACAGTTGGCGTGCGCCATTGAGACCCAAGGAACAGCCAAAGAATAAGATATGTGTGGCGGAGTCATATGACGACCACTTACCTTCTACGGGTAAAGCGTGCATCAAGTAAGGTTTGAATTACGCTGCAACTGTGTACGGAAGAGTTAATAGAGCGAACGCTTCTTCGAGTAAGAGGAATGAAGAGAACAGCACAAGACCTTTTGTGTCTTAAGACAACCTTCCATCTCTCAACTTCGCTATTAATTTGTTTTGTGAGGGTTACACCAGTGTTAAGCAACAGTTTTTCTCATTTTTTCTTTCACAATCAAAAGATTTATGAGAATCCTTAGCGGATTCTCATAAATTTATGCAAATATTATGCAAATATTTCATGTAGCACGCCCTGAACCTTCATTAAAGAGAACAGATCTCAACAGCTGGTTGTTACCGTCTTTGTTATTGTCTTTTTACTTCTTAACTGGCGGTACCGATTTCGATAACATTGTCTAAAACGAGGGTGAAGAATGAGCGCGAGGTGAGACTGAAATGAGCCTGTTTCAGCTCGTAACAACAGCGGAAACGGTACTATCGCGTTGAAAAACATTTTCGCCGACAATTTCGACAAAAAAAAAATTGCCCACGCCCGCCCTCCCTCACGTCCACGAAAGCCAGCCTAATAGAGCAGTCGACAAGCACGCTACAGAACAACATCAAAGAGGCTGGGAACTTGCCTTGCTCTTCCACAACCCAGCTTCTAAGTGGTGACGACAAATCGAATAATGGACCACGGATGGCTGTTCAGCGTTGTACGGCGAGGCAACGAATATTCGCCTGGGACACGCAAAGTTATCGCTGGAACGAAACGAACAAAAGAGAAGAGACACTTTGTACAGCGTACGGCCCGCGAGAAACACAAGGCTGTTTTCACTCACGGGATGGTTTACATATCCTCAGCACTTCTGATAGGATGTGACCGATCAAAATAAATAAAATCTGATAACCCACGGGCTTCACTTTAATATCACTTCCGATAGGAGTCACGTGTAGGCGCCAATACACATGCATAACCAGTTTGTTATCCAGGAGGTTATCCAACTCTTGGCATAAGGCTCGCGCCGGACATTATTTGATATTGGCTCAAGTTCAACCTGTCAGGAACATGTGTACGAAATATTTCCCTCCAAAACTGTGCAGGTATTATTCACGTGAATTTATAACGAAGCCTCTGTAGAGCGAGATGCTTCTGAAAGCAACACTGGGCTTCACGTCTCCGGACGCCTTATCGCGGCACTGCTTCTTTTTTTCCTGCCCGTGTTTTGGAAGAAAACATTTCTTTCTTTTTTTTCTAAAGCATATTCGATTCTGTACCGTTGAAATCGACAACGTAGTGGTTGGTTTGGTGTAATGAAAATAAAATGGAGAACACGTAACACAACGTAATGGTCGGGTCAATATGTTGAACTAGTTGTTGCGGAAGCAACAGAGCTCGCTACAGGACGAAAGCGGCGGCGACTGCAAACAGACGACACCACGGTCAGGACGTTGCGACGTCACCCGCGTCGGAGATGCTCTGGTTTGTCATCACACCATTTCGGTTTCGGTTTTCCATTGCATCATTTGCGAGTTCTTTACTCCTGCAAAATGAACACGAGGGCTGCATTAGGTATCGAGGTGTTGGTTTGTGTTCGGTACAATGTTCACCTTTTTATTTATTTTTTTATTTTTGGTACGCGTATTTTTGCCCTTCTGCTGCCCGGTGCGTACTCGGTGACGTCATACGTCGGCTTCGTGCGGATGCTTTGGGAAAGGGAAGTTTTGGCCGCCTCCTCCCCCGACTGTGGTTTCGGTATTGATTAATTGATATTTCCGCATAATACATCGGGTAAGATAGAAACCATGCCCATAGACGGTATTTGGGGGCCAATGTGTACCAAAAGCGTCGGGCAGCAATTTTTTTCAAAGATCGTTCCGAAGTCTCCCTTTAAGGACAGCACGGGATCTTTATCGAGAAAAAAAAAAAAAGCCACCGAAAAACGAAAAGTCAAAGCAGTCACAAAAATGTGCCAGACGAGATCCCACTAACATGATCGAACAAGAAGAAGAAGAAGCAAAAAGAGAACCCCCGCATATTGTCTGATAACTTTGATAGGGTATCCTCCCATATAACGCAGGGCGATATTGGCTGTATCGCCGTAACCGCAACGATCACTGCCATGCGTTCTCAAGAAAGCGCGATTGTCCTCAACGCGCGAAGCGAGCTGTTATAAAGCCCCTTCCGATGCTCGTAAGCCGGACGCAGGAAAGACAGAGCTTTCTCAGTATTTGTGTGCTCACGCGGAAAAAAAAAAAAAAAGTTTGATCTCCGAATCAGCGGAAATCCCCAAAGTCTCTCATTGCAGGCACCCGTTTTGCTTTTTCTTTCTTTCTTCTTTTTCTTTTTTTTTTTTTTTTTTTTTGCCTTAGGAGGCAGGCACCCAGAACGCCAGTCTTCCAAGCGACCGAAGTTTCGTCGTTTCGCGAACTGAGGTTCTAATCAAAGATGAACGAAGCTCTTCAAAATTACAATTTGCCAGAGTACAATTTCTATACACTTTTCGGGTTTAAGTGTCTTGCCCTACATCTTTGTGCTGCAAATTTCACAGAAGGGTGTTTTGCAGAATACCATTCTAAATAGTACAGATAAAGTGGGTGCAGATAAAGTAGCCCCACATTTATACACGTACAGCGTTCCCTGCTTACCGCATGAACTTCTGATGGCGCGGGATGACACATTTGTATGATGAAAACGAAGAAAAAAAAACGTGACAATGAAACCCTACGCAATAACAACGTTAGCCACGAAAACTTGGCTCTCTGAGCACCCCGAATTGCCTGCACCAATGACAATATGGCGGTCTTTCCGCGGTTGTGCTCAGAGTGTGTGTGCACCGGTGGAGAAACCAGCGGTGGCACCCCTAGCGGTGGCTAAACGCAACTATGCTGAGACCGCCATGACACATTGGAAATGCATGGAGAACAAAGTTTGCGTGGCTAACGTGCTTATTGTGCGGAGTTTGATTACCAAGCTTTTTTTTTTTTTAATGTTTCTATCGTGTGAATGCATCGTCGTGCGCAGCCGCCGGAAGTTCGAACGGTATGCAGGGAACGCGCTATGTACGAAAATGTGGGGCTACTTTATCTGCACCCAACCTGTATATGTACCACAGAAAACATCATTTCAAATGGCATATTTCAGAGAAAGCACCATTTCACGGGGGTATATTCCATTTAAAACACTGTTCCCGGTGAGTGTGTTGCGAACACATTTTTTCAACAGCGTTATGACACCTTTCAGTCGAGTATGCAGAACAAAAAAGGATGTTCGTCTACGAAACGAACTCTGAAGTGAACGAGGTTTTTTGTATGTGACGAATTACTCATTCACAGCCAAATCAATCAATCAATCAATCATCTCTTCTCCATCAACAGCAGGTTCCGTCGAAACGCCCTCACCCCAGCTCACCTGCGCGATCAAGCCCGTGCAGCGGCTGCCGCGTGCGGAAAAAGGCCTACGTCCACTTCTGCTGGTGCCGGCAGCGACGCAGACTCCACCTACGACTCGGACGACGAACGGGGACATTCCGGAGAACTCATCTGCATGTCCGACCTGCTTCGGGCAAACAAAGTGTCCCTCGCAGTGATGCAAAAGCAACTGTACGAAACTGCACAGCGAGGGGGACACGGTCCCATTTTGTTACCGTCCAGGGTGCACGAGAACCAGGACTCCTTCAAGCCAGGAACTGTTGGTCCGCTTGCCATTGTGTCGCAAAAGTTCGGCAATGAACAGTCGTGAGGTTTCCGTGCTTCAGACATTAGCTGCAGGGACTTACGTGGTTGAGTGCCGAGATGCAGAGACCTGTATATGTCATAAGGGATGCACATATTTTCAGATGGAGTCTTAAGTATGTATATGTACGAAGAGGTCGACTGTGGTTGGATCTCGAAGTGACCACAGTATAGCGACGGAGCAAGGAAAAAATCACGAAAAAATCAAAAAGCACGAAAAAAAAAAAAATACGCGGAGCAATGTGTGTGTGTAAGATATTCCTGCACTCTAAGAAGAACAGGAGCAGTTATTAGAGTCTTTATTGCCCCAGATTGAAATTACTCCCAATCTTAGTCCCCTGACCACGAAATTAAGTCCCCAGCACCGCAAATAATCCCCTGAACTCCGCATAAACCTCGTGCATTTAGTCCCAAAATGGACTAATCGTTCTGGCGGCGCATTTACCCCCCCCCCCCCCCAAATTGAGTGAAATGACTCCTTTATTTCTTAGAATGTAGCGCTAGTAATTATGGAAAATTTATCCAAAGTTTCCATAACGTAAGGCCGGGTACAATTAAGCAGCCGGGTGGGCGATAAGAGGACCAACCTTCGCCCGCGTTCCTCTAACCACGCTCGACAAGAAGATAGCCATACCTGACAAAAAATTATGTAGGGAGTAGTAGATGACTCAACGTAGACGAAATATCGCTGGATGTCTCGATTTTAGATATATATATTTTTCTAGTGCCTAATGAGATCAGAACCGTCGTTTGAGATACTTTATGAGTGATCAGAAAAGTGAACGAAGCAAGAAATGCCACTTTTAGTAATACTATTCCGAACGCTACAGAAACGTTTCTAAGGCCCACATCAGAAATATATCAGCATCAATCACCAGAAATCATTTTAATCTATCAGCAAAGACATATTTCACGTAAACTAAATAATTGCATGCGGCGCTACATGATCTTAAGAATTTGTGACTGATCTCGTGGAGGCCCTAGAGGTTCGCGCGTCGCAAACGCATCAACCAACTTGGAGACTGCACAGGTCTGTAGACAGCTTATACTACAAATTTCTAAAAGACTACAAGAGCGTAGTGGCTATGAACAGGCATATTTGAAGAACCCAACAAGGCACAAGTCTCCGTGTGGGTGTTGCGCTCTAAACACACGACAAATTGTTAGACTTGAACATCGTACCGTAGGCCGACATCAAGTTTCAAAACGAGACAATTGATGTAACTTCAGTGTAACTTCAGTGACTTCGATCTTTCACCATTAATTTCAAAACGAGCTCGAGGTTATCTATCTAGAATATAGCTTACGCGAACCATACAAGTCACCAATTCATAAGTCGGGTCCGTTTATAACGGTTCCAAAGGAAGCAGGAAAGACGACAGTTCAAAGACAGTTGAACCAGGAAAGCGCTATGTCTACGCCCCCACCAGGTTACACGAATACATGAGGAAATATGGTGTACGGTGTCAGCTCCCGACGCCTTACAGGGATAGTGCTACAGGGACATTGCTGGGGTATACAGTGGTTGTGGGTAACGTGTTGAAAAGGGATTTTCGATTCCGTGGCTACGTATACATTGCACCATTACTAGAGACATTATTTACCATAGTATTACACACAGACATGTATAAAAAGCAAAGGAGGATGGCTCCATTGGATGGCGTTGTAGAGGAGAAGCATGATCCAGATGTGTTTACGCGGACATAGGTCGAAGTGGCCAAAAACCATTGCATTTGTAACATAAAAGACTGCGAACATCCTCGTTCTCCAGGCTCCTCCGAAGGTGCTACATAGGTAGGTATCTACTGTCTTTTCAAAGTTGTTTCAAATGGCTCATGAGAATAGTATGTATAATAAACGAGTTAGTGTTACAGTTGATCAAACTTCAGACTTCGTAGCTCTTCAAAGCTGAGTTCAGGCAAACGCCACACCTAGATACAGGAGGCCTGCTTGTTGCCTCCTCTCCCTCCTTCGCTACGGGGACATATAAAGTAAGAATTCGGTTTCCCATTTAGTCCACGGGGACGTTCAGACCGAATAACAGATAATAGAATAGGATGAAGCAGGCGCCGCACACTTACCAACGTCCGAGAGAACCCCTTCGAATTGACAGTGCTGAAAGCTCAATTAGCCAGACAACTAAACAGATAATTGAAAGAGGGTGAAGCCAAAGCCAGGGCAGTCTAAAGATAAAATTGAAAACAGACAAAGCAAATACATTACACTTACAAACATCCGTGAGTAGCCTGCGAATTAAGAGGGCTGAACGCTATATTGCCAACCAGCACCAACCCATACACACAGGAAGCAGAATTACAAGGGCACATGAAAAAGTGTCAGCCAACCAGATGAATTTGACGATAGCTAAACAGATAATTGAAAGAAGATGAAGCAGCACCGCACACTTACCTACGAAGTAGCAGTGCTGAACACTCAATTACAACACATGACAAATAATCAATGCACGCAGGAAGCAGAACAACCAAGAACACATGAACAAATGCCAGCCAGCCAGAGAATTCTAATGATAACTAAACAGATAATTGAAAGAGGATGAAGCACGCACCTCACACTTACCAATGTCCGAGAGCAACCTACGAATTGGCGGTGCTGAACACGCAATTAGCACACATGACAAATAATCAATGCACACAGGAAGCAGAACAACCAAGAACACATTGAAGAACACATGAACAAATGAAAGCCAGGCAAAGAATTATAATGATAACTAAACAGATAATTGAAAGAGGATGAAGCACGCACCTCACACTTACCAATGTCCGAGAGCAACCTACGAATTGGCGGTGCTGAACACACAATTAGCACATATGACAAATAATCAATGCACACAGGAAGCAGAACAACCAAGAACACATTGAAGAACGCACGAACAAATGCCAGCCAGCCAGAGAATTCTAATGATAACTAAACAGGTAATTGAAAGAGGATGAAGCACGCACCTCACACTTACCAATGTCCGAGAGCAACCTACGAATTGGCGGTGCTGAACACACAATTAGCACACATGACAAATAATCAATGCACACAGGAAGCAGAACAACCAAGAACACATTGAAGAACACATGAACAAATGCCAGCCAGCCAGAGAATTCTAATGATAACTAAACAGATAATTGAAAGAGGATGAAGCACGCACCTCACACTTACCAATGTCCGAGAGCAACCTACGAATTGGCGGTGCTGAACACAGAATTAGCACACATGACAAATAATCAATGCACACAGGAAGCAGAACAACCAAGAACACATTGAAGAACACATGAACAAATGCCAGCCAGCCAGAGAATTCTAATGATAACTAAACAGATAATTGAAAGAGGATGAAGCACGCACCTCACACTTACCAATGTCCGAGAGCAACCTTCGAATTGGCGGTGCTGAACACACAATTAGCACACATGACAAATAATCAATACACACAGGAAGCAGAACAACCAAGAACACATTGAAGAACACAGGAACAAATGCCAGCCAGCCAGAGAATTCTAATGATAACTAAACAGATAATTGAAAGAGGATGAAGCGCGCACCTCACACTTACCAATGTCCGAGAGCAACCTATGAATTGGCGGTGCTGAACACACAATTAGCACACATGACAAATAATCAATGCACACAGGAATCAGAACAAAAAATAACACATTGAAGAACGCACGAACAAATGCCAGCAAGCCAGAGAATTCTAATGATAACTAAACAGATAATTGAAAGAGGATGAAGCACGCACCGCACACTTACCAATGTCCGAGAGCGACCTACGAATTGGCGGTGCTGAACACACAATTAGCACACATGACAAATAATCAATGCACACAGGAAGCAGAACAACCAAGAACACATTAACAAATGCCTGCCAGCCAGCCAGAGGTATATACCTATAACTAAGCAGATAATGGAAGTTGATGAAACAGGTACCACGCACTTACCAACGTCCGATAGGAATCCGTGAATTAGCAGCCCTGAACATTCAATTAGCACACATGGTAAATAATCGAAGCACACAGGAAACAGAGCAAGAGCAGGACATGAAAAATGCCAGACGGCCAGAGAAACATCTAACAATAACTACACAGACAAGTGAAAGTAGATGAAATAAGTACCGTACACTTACCAACGTCCGAGCACAACCTGCGAATTAACAGCGCTGAACACCAGATTAGCCCACATGAGACCCATTGAATCCACACAGAAAGCACAAACACAAGTACACATAAAAACGGGCAGGTGAGGCAGAACATTATAAAGATAAAATTTAAAATGGACAAAGCCAATTCGTCACACTTACAAACATCCGTGAGCAGCCTTGCGAAATAACAGTGCTGAATACTATTTTATCAAACATTATAAGCAAACAACACACAGAGGAAGCAGCATAACAGAAGTTATGAAAAAGTGTCAGCCAGCCAGAGAAATTCGACAATAACTAAACAGATAATTGAAGAATTGAAGGAAGAAAGCACCGCACACTTACCAACGTCCGAGAGCATCCTACTAATTAGCAGTGCTGAACACCCAATTAGCACTCACGACAAATAATCAATGCACACAGGGAGCAGAACAACCAAAAGCACATTGAAGAACACACATGAACAATTAAATGCCAGTCAGACAGAAAAACCTAACCATAACTAAAGTTATAACTGAAAGAGGATGAAGCAGGCACCGCACACTTACCGACGTACGAGAGCAACCTACGAATTAGCAGTGCTGAACACTCAATTAGCACACATGACAAATAATCAATGCACACAGGGAGCAGAGCAACCAAAAACACATTGAAGAACACGTTAAGAAATGCCAGCCAGCCAAAGATATCGAACGATAACTGAACCGTTAATTGGAAAGGGGTGAAGCAAGCAGCGCGCACTTACCAACGGGCGAGAGCAATTTGCGAATTAACAGTGCTGAACACACGATTAGCAAACATGATAGATATACACTGCACACATGAAGCAGAACAACAGGAACACATGAAATAGTGCCAGCCAGCCAGGGAACCCTAACAACAGAATTTAAAATGGACAATATACAGCACGCTTACCAACACCCGTGAGCAGCCTGCAAATTAACAGTGCTGAACACTCGATTACCACACATGATAATAAATGAATGCACTTAGGGATTATGGAAACAAGTACTGTCATCCAACAGAGAAATCGAAGGATAAGTATACAGATGACTGAAAGTGGACGAAGCGAGAGCTGCGCACTTACGAACACCCGAGTCGATGTTGCTGAACGTTCCCACACATGATCGTTGTCGTCCACGGCCCAAATGTTCCGTATCTTGGTCTGTGAAACTCCGGGCACAGCGCAAAGCGCGTGTCTGAGAAGACGTGAAAACCGATTTTGGCACGTAGTCCTATATACCCTGCATGAAACACGCCGCCTTACGCAGTACGCGGTTCGTACCTAGCTGATACATAACGGCCAATGGCTGGTAACACGTTTTTCGTTCACCGACGAACGGAGCGTTGGTGGTGCAAGAGAACAAACCGTGCTATAGGCGTTTTTTTTTTAATATAATCCATCTATACCTATCTGTAATATTAATTACGAGTACGACAACCTGCTACCTGCTAAAATTTTAATCTAAATCTAAAACCTAAACTAAGTAATAAACGCTAAGCTGTGTCAGTCGGTCAGCTCGATCAGTCGGTGAAACAGTGGTGAGACACAAATTCCAGAAATAATCATTTGAACAACAAACCATTTGTTGTTTGAAAAATCTTTTGAACACCAACAAAAAAATTTGTGAAACTCACGTGCCATAAGCCGCCGGGGCACGAAGAACGAAATGTGTCGTCTGCGATGTACCGTCGTCTGCGACAGGATCCGATGTAGTATTTCTGCATTTCGAACGAATACAGTAGCCCACTTTATGTATATTCAAGGATATAAAACGTATGGTCTATACTGCTGCTTCTGAAAGCGACCTTATGTATAAAATTGTTCACTACTGGCAACGGTATTGCGGTATTTTTCTAAAAATTGCCAACATGTAAGAAATAGCGTCGCAATTTCGGCCCCTTCGACGAATGAAAGATTGAACCTGGAGAAAGAAATTAGTTTTGGCACATTGTTCGTACCGTACTTCATATTCGAGGCCTCTACTCACGTTCCTGCTGAACTGGAAAAGTCGGTTCTCTCTACTCCTTCCTTTGCAGTGAGGTTGCTTGTAAACTTTGACCTTACGAAAATCGAGAGCGGTTCAATTTTTTTCGGGGGAATTTAGGAAATGTCTCTCGATAGCACAGAGTGTCTGACCATGATACTTAGGGGGAACCGAACTGCTAGGGATAGTGAAGGACCATAAGATCGCTTGAATCGGTGCAGTTCCTCTTCTTTTTTTTTTTTTTTTCTTTTTGTAATGAGCACGAAGAGAGCGGATGGATGCTCATCCTGAGCTTCGATTCGTTAGTGTTGACTTCTAGGCCATTAGTCGTGCGTTCCGCGAACTCGCTTGACTGCAGAACAATAAGGAGTACCTCATGGAAGACAGTACAACTAGCACTAGAGGATATTTTTGCTACTGATGTGATCATTGGGCTCCTTATCCTTAACCCTAAATACAAACACGTTACATGCAAATAGCTAGAGACCAACTAATACGGAAAGTAGCTGGTCCGTCAGTCGAGTAGTACAAGAACGCCGACATTAGGTCACATATATTACACATAAGTTAAATCATTTAGGCAACAATTGAAAATCTGTGACGCTCACCAGTCGCTATATAGTCGCGTGCACACGAAGAGCGGAACGTGCTGTCGTCTGCATTGTTCCGCTGTTCGTCCAGCATGTCGTCTGCAACAAGCTGGTGGCAGGGTTTCTGGATGATTACATCAGATCTGACTTTCAGACGGATACCGTAGTCCTTGTCGTGTTTGTAGAAGAACACAAATGTTATAAGCTCTAGTGCTGTTTGTTTGTAAAAGGAATCTCGTACGAACTTTAAAGAATTAGGCAGTGGCAGTGGTATCGAGGCTGCGTGAAACCGGAACTATGATAGCTCCATGAGAACGAAAGAACGGAACAAGGATGGCGAAATGTTCATCGATCACTTCGTAGAACGCTACGTACCCAGTTAGACTTATCGTCCACAATTTCATGAACAGTAGTGTAACCAGAAAAATATTCCCGGAGGGGTTCTGTCTGAATTTTACATGGCGGAGGAAGATTTCACCCTCGTGTCCCCCTGCCAAATGCACAACTAAAGGCATGGTTTCGGTGGGGCTTCAACCCCCCCCCCCCCCCCGATCCCGTTTGTTGGTGTTTGGTTGGCAGTTGGTGCACGAAGCACCTTCATGCTTGCAGTGTAATAGCAAACTTCCTTTCCTTTCAGAATGGAAATTTCTTTTCCTTTCAAATTTCCTTTTTATAACAAACTGTGTTATGAGAGAAGTACAGGCCTATGTCCCTTTAACCTCGCGCTTGACCAAGGGGGCTTGCAACAAATGGGTCAGTGGCACCCATGCAAATACAGACATATCTCGCTTATCTGTGACTCAGTTAACCCGAAAACCCATTACCCGGTCTCAGTGACTGGGAACTAGCTTGGTTACTACACTACTACGCCACTGGTTACAGAACCATTCCAGTGTTCCAGTTCCAGCACCATTCTAATTTGTTCGTGCAGAAATATGTGAACATCAGACAGCAATCTGAAAGGGTGTAAACTGTGTTGCAAAAGGTTGGGCGCTTGTTGCAGAACCATTCTGTGGGGGAAAAGTAATTGCCAGACCAATGACTGCAGTGGTTCCCATGATAGTTGTCCAACATAAAACTGAAAAAAAAAAGAAAAGAGCAAACTGCCATGGAACACAAACTGTAAACTTATTTTTAATTGCGATGTATTAATTTTTACAAATCGCTCATGCAGTCGTTTGCAAAGTTATTCACATGTATTTAATTTTGCGGTTCCAGCGCAGCTTCCTTTCGCGGGCTCCCAGCTGTGTTAGGCGTCCAGTCGGCACGTTTTCAAGGGATTTTCCCGTCGATTTCAAAAGTGCTTGCTACATGACATGTCTGTGACCCACAACAACCGGTTTTCTGATCAGTGAGAATGGTGGACCAGGAAGACCAATGCGGTCACCAGATAACAACAGAGGGATCAGGGGAAAATTTTGTGTTTTCTCGGTGAGCTACAAGCCAACCAAAGGTCAGTTGTAGTAGAACACATCTAAGGGAGATGGAGACCTTTGTCATCCGGTACATACATGCGTCAGCGTCACGACGACTACTACTTCCACCGCCACCGGATGAAACCACGGCTGTGTCATTGCTTCGCTATTCAGGCTTTATGCAAGCCGGACTGACTCCAAGAACATAGGAAAAGTGTGAAAATAAAGGAATATTTATATTTAGTACTTTTTGTTGTTTTGTGATGATTTAACTGACAGAGTGTATGTAGTCAACACTATGCCTCTTTATTCACGAGTACAAGTTTTCGTGAATTTGTTGTGGTCGCAAAATTCGCAAAAACAAATACATCACAAATAAAAGTATGATTACAGTATTTAGTGTGAGGAGGAATATTATATGTACTGTATATATATTATTATACTGTAATATATATTGTGAAAAGCTGCATTTCAGTACCTCCAGTTTTCTGGCACAGGAACATTTGTAGTAAAAAGGCAAGGAAAAAGAAAAAAAAACCTTTCACTTCCCAAAAAGAGGTCTCTGCCATTGTGCTTTATTCAAATCATGCCAAGTCAAAAAATAAATATGATGTAGTGGAGAGGAACATGATGCTTAAGAAAAGCAAGATTTGCATTACAAGGCAACTTGTAATGGCCTTGGCGTTGTGAACTGCTTAACAACCTCATCTGTCACATTTGCCCTTGCTGCTTGATGATCTGCAATCAATTTTTGGAGAACACCTATGAGCTCCTTCTTGAGGAATCCTGTTAGCAACTCTCCACTTGTGTAGTCCTAGAAAACAAAACCCACTTCACGGTTACTGCAAACCCAAGAATTTGCATGACATAGAGGGGGAAAACATGGAAGGCTGAGATTTTACACATTTATGTGACAGTGTATAGTTAAGAAAGCATGAGAGCAAATTGAACAAAAACCAATAACAACTTCATTTTGGTGATGATCATTGGGGTGCTCCACAGCCAGGGACTTTGAACCCATGTCTACCGTGAATCCCAAAACGGCAGGGCTATGAGCAAAATGTACATTATTCAGGCTCTGCTAGAAGTAGTCTCCTGCTCCACATCCTGACCCCCAACAGCACATGCTGCTGTCAGTGTTGTTGAAGTGCACCAGGCTCTCAACTTTTGCATTTACACCAGCTGTCTTCGTGTCTAGGCTTCTTCAGCATCTCTGTTTCGCCATCATTAGGTCTGATGGGCATCAGCATTGGGTTTAATGGCTCCGTAAAAGCAGGTAAGAACACACCAGGTGAGCTGGAAGCTGCTTAATTATGCATCACCACCACGTGATAGATGCCAGCACACCATCAGGATGATGATTATTTAATGGAGCTGCACCCTTGTCATCATCTTATTACTATACGCACATTGTTAGAACATGTGCATGAATAAGAAATTTTGCTTCTCCCCAATTGTGCACAAATATTAGGCACTCACTTTTCTTATCTGCTCCAGGCGCTCGTCGTCTTCAAGAAAGAAGCGGAGATACTGGTAGGATATGTCAACATCGCAATTGCCTCCTTTCTCCCTGTGCTCCTCTACTGTTGCACCTCCCCCAGAGAATGCGTACTTATTAATCTGCACAAAATCAAAACCACAGGTTCAGCCCATGGTATGACACACAACAGCAAAATAAGCACTATATAAATAAAAGTAATGAGGCAAAGTGTTTTTATGAAACGCAGCACAATTTGAAATAGCTTAGCAAACGCAAGTAAATGCCATGCTTCATATGACACCGGCTCACCATTTTTCATGATACACAGGCAACAAACCATGCATTGACCAGTATGCATTGTCATAATGTACTACAACAGTATATTGCAACAAAATTAAAGAAATGTGCAAGTCTTTCGTTCAACTCAATGTTGGCAAAACGTGATTGCAAGGTGCGCTTACATGTTCGAAGCTGTTATGGAAGTCGAGGAAGGGCATTGTTTTACACGTCATACACACTGTGAGAACACGCAGCAGAATGTAACATGTTTTTTCTGTTACAAGGGGTGTTGTTTATTTCCCTTTCATCCTTCAAGTCTGCAGCAGGTCAAGAGGAAGGCAAGACCCTGGTAGGACATCTTAATTACACACCAATAGAGAGCACCTTTCTATGATGGATGCCTTATCCTCTACCATATGGCTATCACCTGATTTTGACTCTCACATTTGCAATGGTACAGCGCTGGATGAAAGTTTACGGAACATAGGAGAGCAGTTGTTTTCTCCTCTGCAATGGATAAAAGTGGGCACGTGCACCTCTCCAGAGAGGTGGACCAGTCGAAGTTCTTGGGGGCTTTAATGATGTTAATAGGATGAGAGTAGTCCACAGGCTTCAAATGATGCTGTTCTGTGAACCTTTTTTTCCAGCACTGTACCTTGAGACCATAACATAGCATTGGTGTACAGGTCTTTCTGCTCTGTTATTTAATGTGCATATTTTAACTAAATTGATGATGATTAATTTGGCAATATACAAGGTCTACACCTCTCTGTCTGCATTTGCTGTTTCCTCAAAAAAGAAGGGAAAAAAGTGCACATGAGCTAAACAATAAGCTCTAGGAGATCGAGCACAGAAAACATGTTCCCTGAATGAGACTTCCAAACTACTTTTGGTGTCTCTGGTGGCTCTCTGTGAAGTACTGTGCATTACAAGACTAAATATTTCACTTCTTTATGGTGTAGGGAACCAGAGAGGCATGAACAAAAAAAAAAAAAAGCTACAACACACACACAGATATTGTGTTCTCCTTTTTTTTCTGTCAGTGCCTCCCAGTTTTCCGATATCATGATGAAGTACCAGCCTTGCCTGCACCCTATCTCTACTCTCACTTCACTTCTTTACACAGAATAACATGAGTGTCATGGGCAAGCAGATAAGAAAGCCGAGAATAGAAGCACATACAGGACGCTGAGGGGTCCCTTATGTGATGACTGTAGTGTACATTATTACGACAGACAACATTAGTCCATTACCTTATTCTTAATTTGTGCAGGACTGTCAGTGAGAAATATTGAAGAAGTTGGGTCACTGGCACTCATTTTGCTGCCAGCACCCTGCAAAGCAGGGAAAAACACAGAGTGGATCAAAGCAGGCTTCTGGAATCCCAGTCGTGGTGCCACATCACGGGTCATCCTGAAGTAGGGGTCCTGCGATATAAAATAATTGAAATCAAGATTCACACAACCATAGAGAAGCAGTTTGAGGCAAAGGAACAGAAAATGAATGAAGCAACATCACAGTAAAGCAACATTTTATGATGATTACGATCATTATTATGCACCTGAACTGCCTGAACATTCCACGGACAAGCTTAGTACAGTGTTGACATCAACGCTGCTTTACGTCGCACAAGGAAGACACTTGCCTTGTACTACAATCACTAATAAAAGTTACTTTTGTGGGGCTTTATCATCGTAGTTGTCAACCCTACACGTTCCCATCTGTGCCGTGTCACGCTGTGGTGCGTGTTGTCGCTCACAGTAAGCTGTCAGGTGTACTATGACACTCAGTGACTCCACTGATGTACGTATGCGTAAGGTGATACTACAGAGGAGCATCACAAAAATACACTTGCCTGATCAATGCCGCAAGGGATCAGGCAAGCCACATCTTTCCGGTTCCCAAATATAAAAGGGAACGACGTTGGAAAGGCAGGTGCAGCTTGTACTGCTGGGAAGCTTATCTTGCCAATTGAATCACTGTCTCCAAAGCCAAAAATGCCTTTCACCTGGTTGAATGTCACACTACGTCGAACCCGCACAATATTTTTGTAGAATTCAGGGCATTGCCTGCAAAATCAAAACAAGCCAGGTCCAGTTTGAATGCATTAGTAAAGCAAGCAGGCGAGCATGAACCACAGGACCAGAGCACAAGGCATGTGGTCTTGTGATTGTACACTGAAAACTGCCTTTTCACTCATGTTTTTTTATGGCGACATGCTACAAAGGGATGAAAAACTCGAACTTAGAAAGGTTATTATGCTTACCCAACAAATTCAAAGTCAGTAAAAATGAAGGTTTTAGCTGGGTCGAAGCCACACGCAATAATGTCGCGAATGTTTTCGTGCGCCATTTTCTGTGCATCTTCCACTGTGAGGTCTTTCCAAAGGAACTTTTCGTCATCTGTTAGCTGAATGACAAGTGGCACATCAAAAGCATCTTGCAGCCACCTGATGAGATAGAGGCAGTATAAGAGGGAGAAAATTTAAAATTACTGTGTAATATGATGAAGCTCATTGTATGTGACCGGCTCCAAAACGTGCTGTGTGAAACATCTTCTAGAGATAGAATACCGAGCTTGCAGCAAAAGTGTACTGAACTTACTTCGAAAAGATGAATGGGATCAAATGACCGACGTGCAGTGCTTCAGACGATGGGCCTCTTCCTGTGTAGAGGTAAAATGGTTTCTTCTTTTCATAAGTATTCAGGATCTCATTAAATTCTCTGAAAACAAATAGCACAGCTCACATTAGCTAGTACGTGAGGACCGATCGGAAATAGGCCATACCTATGGGAAACAAAAACTCCACGGCGAAGGAAATGATGTGCCTTTTTTCCAGTTATGCTCTCGACTCGGTCGACTAAATCTTGGGTAAGCTTTGAAGAACCAAATTTTACTGAAAAATAGTAATCCATATCAAGATACAAAAGTGATGAACAGACATGAGCAGGGTGCGTTTCAACAGCTGTAGATGCCTGTTAATTAGCATTGCCAATTCCAAGACTACTATCCTACAGGACTGTTCAGAAAGTATGTTCAACATGTGAAACGTTCTTACCAATGAGCTTCTCGTAGTCAATACCCGTGTTTGAAGCACTGACCACGCTCCACGGTGTGACAACGTCCTCCTCTTCAGCAGTTCGGTGATCACCACAGTCACTCACAATATTTTCGCTCATTTTTCACCTACTAGCGCCCGAGAGGTCAGCGAACGAATGCAAGTTTGGAATAAAACAATATCATTGGCACTCTTATGCAGTCTTATCACTTAAGTTTTCGTAGCATTACGGCAAGTTTCATTCATTCAACGACATCACCATGCTTCGTGTGCCCAAGCCCAAGCCTGCTCCACACGTCAACACCGATCTCGGAGGCAAAGCAGTGGCGCCAGTGGCGCTACAATATTCACCAAAAATGCAGGAGATACCGCGTTTACTGTATGCTCGCGAATATATACTAGAAAAATAAAAAATGAATTTAGTCATGTCACTTTCTGCAATATTCGTTTTACAACTAGTACACGATACAGAAAGAAGCGTGAGAATGCGTGAGAAGCGCTGGCTGCACCCTGCGCAAATGGCACCAGATGTCTCTAGCCTAAAACCGTCTGGTACTACGTCCAGGGAGGAAAAATCGTAGTATTTATTTATTAGTGTTTGAACTTCCTGACTTGACTTTTGTGTGGTAGCATACATTTGAGGACCTGACTATGGTGAGTTCATGTGCATTGCTCATAACTTGCGGGAAGTGATGTACCTCGTCAAGCATTTGTGAACGCGGGAGAATGGCAGCAGTCTACACGGAAGCTTATTTCTGCCACTAACGTTGCATGAGCGATCATTTTTTTCGGTTCCAATTCTGTTCCAGCGCCAAAACTATCAACCCTTACAAGACAAAGAAAGGAACAATTTGAGCAGCGTTTTGTGCCACACGTTGTGGTACGTTAATATAACTGGTGGGACAAGTGGGGAAGAGTTACGCGGTGCGAAAATGTTTGCGGAGGAGGGGCCCGTTTGCTGGAATCAGTTTAAAACACGAGTAAAAGCTTTCCCGAAGCCACGGGCAGAAAAAAAAAGGAAGATAGTCTTTTTCACCGCCAATCCGGACCAGTAGATAGGGCCCCTTTCATCGCGTCTCGACAACGTAATATGATGCGGAAGGAGGTTGGCGTATCCGAATCATCAGGGTAGGCCAGCTAGCAGCTAACCCAAAATAGACCATTGTAGCGGGTCCTGCCACTGAGATGAGTTGCTTTCCAAGTTTTGTTGCCGCAGGAGACAGCACCCATTCTGCTTTCAAGTTGACGGGAAATGCAACAACTGAGGAATGGCGAAGATGAGGTTAACGATTGTGCGCGGACACACTGACTTGCACTTATGTTCGGTGATGTTGTGCAACTTGTCTTTATATGAGCTTCGAAATGCACGGCGAATTTCTGTCAGTGTCCGTGTGGTTTATTACGAGTGTCACGCACATGGTGCACATCTGCAGCGCTTTATTGGTGCATGGACCACCGCGCCCTAAACAACACGCGAAAAATTAGAATAATTACGGTATGTACGTAACTTGTTAGGGGTGTAGGGTGGCATATAGGGGACTGCATAAATTCATGTATCTGTACACTCGCCAATTTATATGGGAACAAAAAAGCAATTAGTGTCTCTTTATTCCACTTGAGGGACAGATGGTTGCAGTAAGGCAGAGCAGCAAGGGGGCTGTCTTCCTAGGGAACACAAAATAATCCGTCACAAAATTAAAATAGTTATTTTCAATCCCACTAAGCTGTGGTGTGCAGTGTTATTTGTCCTGAACTAAGCTACAGTGGTGTCATCCACATAGAGTCCCAATGTTACACAATATGACTGCAGCAGACTCATTTTCTGTGCTACGGTTTGTGTGCTTGGGGGAAATCGTAACAGAGTGGACTCTGCGAGTAAACCACACCATGTAAGTGACCAATAGCCTTGAAGGTTTTGATTTACAAAGTGCGGGCAAAGTCTGAGACAGAGATATTCAGTGGCTGGAAACATGTGCGAAGCAGGCAATGTTGTCTGTTCTTGGTGGTCTGATTCTCTATTTTGCTGACCGCTTTGGTTGCTGTGTCGCATTCTGTGGTCCGTCTAGTGCAATAAACATTTCTCAAACCTGCAAGCTAGCATTTTGTAACTGCATGTTTCTACGGACACTGCATAGATGGAAGCTACTCATGGTCACACAAATTCAGATGTATGGCGCAATACAAGCTTTGGTTTCACTGATGTCACATTATGTGGGCATATGCTCATCCCAGTCCTTAGCTGTGCTTTTGTTTTGCACCATGAACTTGCTAAGCAATAATGAACTAGACTAACTCACCATAATGTTGCCGAGTCTTTACCATCCTTTTTTTTTTTTCCTTTTTGCTGTCTAAGGGCCCAGGGAAAAAAAAAGTATGCCTGAATCATGCTAGGCAGCCAACTGGAAGGTGGCCAATTTTAGTGTTCGTGTAAATAGCGTCGTGCGTAAATTTTCACTAAGCGTCGGCTAAGGAGCTTTTGAATGGCCTTATAGGAGGTAAATCAAGGTCTGTGTGCCCATGAATTAGATGTCAAGCAGCTTCTTTTATGTGCATTCACGTTTTCGAGATATGCTGTCTACTGGAAGAAGCTGCTGTTGAGCTTGTGTAACACTTAAAATAAAAACGACCTGTATAGATTGCAAACTCTAGCATTAACGCATTCAACAGAAGGAACAAAACGTATTGGATTCGATATTTCTTCGTCGTCAAATCTAAAAAATTAAGAGTCTGACTTTCATGAGAAATTGAAGGTAGAATCATCCAATGATCATTCTGTGGATAGTGTTCCTCCAAGAGGCGTATGCAATAGCTTGAAGTATGAAGCCCAGAATTGCACAAATATTGTTTTGGCCGATTCAACAGCTCCTGAAACCATGTTTATACTTTTGCCTTGATCCCTTATTTATAGCAAGTTTTGCTATTGCAGCAAAATATCATAATTTAAGGGGCCTCAGTCAGGAACATGGGGTAAATGTCACAAAAAAAAAGTATGAAACCATTTTGCATGAAGGTACCTCAGAGACCTAGGGGGATACACTTGGGTCGAGCCTACTATTTGTGGTTAGCTGCAACAAAGAAGTGGTATGTATATTTCACTCAGAAGCATGTGTGAAAATACAAGTAGCATTCTGGTGATGAGATGGTGACAAGATCATTCTGAGATGAGAGAGGGGTCAAGCTGCACCTGGTGGAATAACATTCAGCAAAAGTGAAAAATTCAAAGAATCTTCTTGAGGTTGCGTACTAGAAAAGAAACTTATTTCAGTGCTATTTGTACCAAAACCCTTTGTATCAAGGCATTTGTGTTGCAATAAAAAGTAATATTAGTTGTAAATATTCAACATGAAAGTGTTCCTAATAAACCTTGGTTGGTTCTGCTCTTCTTCAGGGGAACGAAAGCTCACTTCCTATGGAGATGTGCTCCAATTGTAAGTGTTTCATGAGAACCACATAGAGGAGTGAGTTTAACGAGTGCTTCCAGTATAATGAGCATGCAAACATGCAGTTGATGTCGACGAGATCAAACGTCTGGGCAAGAGGTTCAAGAAGCTGGACTTGGATAACTCTGGCTCCTTGAGCATTGATGAGTTTATGTCACTTCCTGAGCTGCAACAGAATCCTCTAGTCCAACGTGTCATTGACATCTTCGACACCGATGGCAATGGAGAGGTTGACTTTAAGGGTCAGTTCTCGTTCTCTATGGCTGTTTGGCAATCTGCTGTACTGCTTCCGTTCCCATTCATTATGGTATATCCTAGCCACGACCTGCGAGATTATAACGACCATCTCATAATCGGCAAATCCTTGTCCACACTATCTGCTAGGAACGCTACACTTCGGCCAGCGAGATCTCCATTGTGATTGGATAATTGAAGTTTTAGTTTTGAATGTGCAGAACGGACATACAGCTGTAGCAGATGTCAGCAACAGCTCCCATGAAAACTCGTAGATCAATCAATCAAACCAATTCAAATCCATCGATCGATCAATCAGTCAATCAAATCAAATCAATTTACGACTTTTGCAAGAATGCATCTCCCGTCGGACATGCACCGCTTGTATAAAAAGCCCTAAGGTAAGCCGAAGGAGGTTTTATAGCAATTGAGGAAGTAATAAATGGGCCAATGAGGAGCACCACCGCTAGCCTCCAAATGCAGCGCTGGAAAGGGGTTCAAATGACATGGTCGCTATAATCTAGTAGGTCATGATTCTAGCACTACTTACTATATGTCACGCGTCACATAGTGCCAGGAAGGTTTGGCACTTGCTTCTTTCAGGCCGGTGAGTGCACTTGTAGTTTGTGTGCAATGCGGGACTGTTGGTGTAGTTGTAGTGCAGTATAGTCTTATTGAAGTGCCCCACAAAATTTCATTCTTGTGAGTAATGCTTGTTTGATCAGCAGAGTTGATATACCCCATTGCAGGGCTGTTTTACTGATTCAACCAGCGCAGCTTTTAATGCTTTTTAGTGTTTGATCACTCCTTTAAAAGGAAGGGCGCAATCGTGTGATTTTATTCCTCGTGCACCGCTGACTACGGTATCGGGGAAAACCCACACGAAAGAGTGGCATAGTTTGACTGTTATTTGATGGAATACATGACAAAAGCAGTTTCCGGATGTTGAGTGTGTGCCGGAATTTCCTCTTTTGAAAAACGAGAAAACGTCACTCCCTAAGAATCAATGAGGGTGCGACCTTGAGAAAAGGAATGCCGCGGGCGTCTCACAGAGTTGCATGGCGGCTTTCTCCTCTGAGCGCCGCCCTGTCACTCCTCCACTTAGGTAGTGATGTCACGCCAACAGATATAAATCTATATAGAAGATATATCTATAGAGAGATATATATACAGGGTGTCCCAGAAAACGTGTCATTGAATTATAATAAAAAAACTACGCCACCTAGAATAATGCGGTCAACAGCATCTGTTCTTATTAGGTTTTTGCCACCTCCTAATGTGAATGTCATGTACTCCAAGTTTATTTATGTAAATATTTGCGAACTGAACTCGGAAATTTGCCAAGTAAAGGTCACTTTTTTACCCCACCAATATGAAGAGCGTGCCGAATTCACTCAAATTCATGGTAATTGACAGTGATATTCACGAGCTATCCCATCGGAAAAAATAGCCGAATATCATGCTTTTCGGAGCACCGGACCATAGCGCGCGATGACTTTTTGAGCGCAATCGCTCGCAGTGCGACGAAAGGAGGTTCCGAAGCCAGCCCACAGAGTGATAATAGAAAAAGTAACAGTTCCTAAAATTGGGAGAGGGAAAGCATTATCCCAGCGAAAGTCGGACGTGATAAGCCGTTCCTGTTTTATCTCTTTCTGCGATGTCGGGGAGGGCTGGGTTTCCAACCTCCTTTCGTCGGACTGACAAAGATTGCGCAGAAAAATTCATCGTGCGCTATTCTGTGCGACCTCCGTAGACCATGATGTTCGGCTATTTTTTCCGATGGGACAGCTCCTGAATATACCTGTCAATTATCATTAATTTGACTAAATTAGACACGCTCTTCCCATTGGAGGGGTAAAAAAGTGACCTTTACTAGGCAAATTTCCGACTTAAGCTCGCAAAAATTTACATAATTAAACTAACGTTACACGACATTCACATGAGGAGGTAGCAAAAACCCAGTAAGAACAAATGCCATTGACCGCATGACTCTAGGTGGTGTAGTTTTTGTATTATAATTTAATGACACGTTTTCTGGGACACCCTGTATAGAAAAGGTGTCACAGCCAGCACGCGAAGACCGCCGTTTGGAGCCAACCCAGTCGGCGGGCTAGCTTGGTAGAGTTCTTGGTAGAGTTTAGGTTGCGAACTGTTGAGAGGACGCCGGGGTCCTCGTTAATCTGGCTTTTAAATTTGTAGATCAGGAACGATTCTCTTATATATATGACAATATATATATATATAGAATATAAAATTCGTTTATTTAATGTCTAGGCACTTTTCATATGAAAAAAACTAGCCAAGCATATTGTCTGCCAATGCCAAAGATGGTGGTATCGGTTTCATAGGTGGGTTTCCGGATGCAACCGTCCCTTTAAATGGGATGTGACATTTTGATAGGTGTGGTTCATTACCTTGTGAATGCCTTATACTGCAAACCAGAGTGTTGAAGAAAATAGAATTATTTTTCAACGTGTCCTAGGTGATGAGATTGCGCCAGAAAACTCCAAACTCCTAGGTGATGAGAACCCCTGTACAAACTTAGGCGTCAAGCTCTGGCTTCAGAGGATCAGGAGCCTCCGCCATACATGTTGATTCACGTGAGCGTGCGACTTGTCCCACGGCCCCCCAACAGTGGAGCCGATCACGGTGGTGTCACCGTTGAACGAGTTTTTGTATTGGTGGTGCTAATTTTCTATGCAGCTATTACCCCCTTTGCTGTAAAGCTTGGAATTCAGCTTCAAGTCCACACAAACAATCATCTTTTACTTTGTCGCATCATAACTTCGAGCTCAGCGTCACAGAGCTCCTAATTTTACGAAGTGAGACTGTTGAGAACATCTGTGGTAGTGAAGACAATGCAGCCATTCCTTTCAACTTGTGCAGTGTCGAATTAAAGGAAGGTGAACATTAAACAGGACCTCGTTATTGTGTGTGTTGGCTGTGGGAAGTTCACTAACATTTCACACCCTTTCAAATTGCAGACAGCTCAAAAACACCATTTGTCTTGAGCCTGTCATCTTGTCGGTGATGCATGTGTTGCTGATTGTTTCTTTTTTTGTTCTATGCAGGGCAGAACACAATGGTAGTAGTAACAGATTGTGGGACATGTTTAAAAAGTGGTAGCATCAATGTCAGCAGTTGTGTTGCAAGATGTAAAATGGAGGGGTTTATCCTTTCATATCTGTACTGTTTCATTTGCCCGCAAAATAAGTTAAAGAGAAATGAAAGGGAAATACTATACTGGCGGGATTCATAAGAATGATGTGTACACAAAACCCCACCTTTCTCCTTATTCAGTTATACATACCCCAATATGAAGTGAAATCTTCAAAATGCAATTTAAATCCAAAACACTATCTAGTAATATGAACCCATACCATTGTATGAGATTATTGTGTGAGGGATTGAGATATTGTATAATGTATAATGTACGAGATAATCTTAAACTTAAGCAAAGCTCTTTTTTTTTTTTCCTGCTATTCTTTTACTTGCATTGGCTTGCCTATGTCCTTCTTGCCATGAACGAATTAATTAGCCTATCCAAGCTCATAAATTGTGCTTTACTGCTTATTTTGCTGTAGAGTTTATACAGGGAGTGTCGCAGTTCAGCGTCAAGGGAGACAAGGAATCCAAGCTGCGTTGTGAGTATGCCAAGCTTATGTTGCATGTACAGCTATGCTGTATGCATTCACAAATCATTTTTCTTTGTTCAGTTGCATTCAGGATTTACGATATGGACAATGACGGCTTCATTTCCAATGGGGAGCTGTTCCAGGTGCTCAAGATGATGGTGGGCAATAACCTGAAGGAGGCACAGCTGCAACAGATTGTCGACAAAACCATTCTTTTTGCTGATAGAGACGAAGACGGCAAGATCTCTTTTGAAGAGTTCTGTTCTGTGAGTGCCTGTGTGCCATTAAACATTTTCACACACCTTTGAAGGAGCATGGAAGGCACTTCGAAAATATTTTTACAGTGTGATATGTACATAATATACCCTCAAAAAGTGTCACACAAGACATTTCCTTTGGGAAGTACAAATTTCATGAGAAATTTACAAGAATGTGTATGGCAGCAGCTCCTTGTGGCATGTAGTGACGTCAGGTCAGGAGAGCACTTTTTTTCTTTTTTTTTTGCACCTGAGAATTGTCTGCTTGCGAGAACAACCGGTCGAGATGCGCGATGGGCGGAATTTCGCAGACTGGATTTGCTGATCCTCGAGATTGAAAGTTCTCGTGCACACCAGGATTGTGCGCTGCACTTGTACTTGTTGTGCAAATGAACGAATATGTATCCCAGGGATTGAAAAGCTAATTTCTACTACTCCTGTACAAGTAACTAGGAACCAGACACTTGCGTTTGAATAGAGGCTAAACAGAAATGAGCGGATGGCAGCATGCTCCAAACCAAAGCTGTTTCCTTTGTTCCTGATGTTGACCCAATAACCACACACACACAACACACTGCCACATAACTGGCCACATTGCAAGATGCGTATAAATTATTGACGATGGGCACCGAATTCCACAAATTTCTGTCGCTGTAGCCAGAGTTCAAATTTCCCGAAAGCTTACTTTTGCAAACCTGTACTGGACGTGCTGCTTTGCAGACCATGCTGTTCTTTTGGCACATTTCTTTCATCGTGATTAACTGTGGTGACACACTGGTCTCGAGTTATGACATTGAGATTTAGGTGGAGCTGCTATGCCATGACGAGGCAAATCATTAGGATGAAACAGAAAAGTGGAGTTTCCATTTTCTGTGCTAGTGATGCATAGCAGTAATGAACGTCAGCATTATACTACTACATAAATTAATTTGAGTGTGAAAAGAAGGCTAATTGTTTATCTTTCTATGTACAGGTGGTTGGAAACACAGATATCCACAAGAAGATGGTGGTGGACGTCTGATGTAGCTAAGTCACACCTGCTGAGAGTGCTTTTTTTTTTTTTACCATTGTTTCTACAGAACCTTTTTATCCCTTTTGGTGGCTTGTTCCCTCATCAGCCCTGGAAGACTTTGTTGGTTAATTTATTTGTTCTGAAGGAAGGGAATTACAGAGCGAACATGACATGAAATAAGAATATATTACAAGTAACACATGTGGCTTTCTGGAAGGTCCTCTCGCTGGTGCCATTACTGCTTGCTTGTACATTATTTACACTTACCTTGTTGATAAATAAATTTACACTTTCCTAATGTATCTGCAGAGACTTCTTTTGTGCACCACAAATATAAGAAGTCAACATTCAGCTGATACTTCGAAATGTCAGTAAATCCCATGCATATCTCATTCTTTTGTTTTGTTTCCGAAGAATGGTAGTTGCTGCAGTCACCAACATTTGCCATATAATAGCAAATGTTAGGCTTCAGGAAACGATATGGATTTTCACCTCTGTACATCCTGTACTCACACAGTATACATGAATTTGCAGCCCTCCTCCCCTCTGCCCTAGTTCTCATATCATGAATATCATGCATATCACACACTGCTGTGTCACATTCACAATGCATGCTTCTTTTAGCCTTTGTGCAGTGCAGCAATCAATTGTGCTGCCTGCATTAGTAGAAAATAGTATCTCCTTTCCTGGGCAGTTCTGGTCTAAACTGGTCACTCAATTGTAACTAGGGTTTGTAACTGATCTTTTACATTACTTTCGGTAGCGGCGTAACACTTTAGCAAGCATTACACAGTCTTCCCAACCGAATGCTGGTGCTGCTATATGTAGGCACATTTACTCATGCGTCTAGTGTGGGATGTAACACTGTATGCATGGGATGGTCACATAATCCACAACAGTGTCCTCAATATAAAAGTATTCTCCTCAGGGGGATCCAGTTGAAACAAAAAAAAATTAATCAAGCTGCAGCTTCACAGTATTTAATGCTGTGGATATGACTACCTTTAATTTTGTCGTTGGCTTTGGCATTTCACAGGGGACCTTTCACAAGCCACACTGCCCGTAGAGCTAATATATATTGCTTCAAAGTTGTGTTTGGAGCACTGGTGGATGTTTCAATGGTTAAGTTTTGTTCGCAAGCGCTATATTTGCCGAGAAATGGCAAACTTCCTTTGCTGTGTGCGCCCAGCAAGTGGTGATTAAACAGGCCTGCCTTACAAAAGCGAACGAGCATTGGCTAGACCCTAGCCCACATGCATTATGTATAGCTAAACAGGCTGCAGGCCATGTTGATCATGCTGAATGGTGTTACCCCTACAAATGCTTTGTGTCATATGCAACTCTAGTTGTAAGCACAAGGAAGGTTGAGTTTTTATTGGATGTGCTCTCTAACTCAGCCTGCACACTTGAGTCACTAAATACTTTGGCTAGGATTTTCCTTTCTCTCTCTCTCTCTCCTGTAACTAGGTATGTCGTTTTTACTCCAGTTTCTTTGGACAAGTACGTCATCTATGTCTTATACTCAAGTCACACGGGGAGTCTCAAGTGTCATTTAAAGCAACGGCCATTGAACGTGTATGTTAGCACCACCTAGTTTATAACGTGTCAACCTCTCAAGGAGCATTGGATCCTTTGCTCCTTGCGAGTATGACACGTTATACACTGGGTGGCGCTAACGCACATGTTCAATGGCCGTTAGTTTAAATTACCTTTGAGACTCCCCATATGACCTGGGTATTATGTCCCACTCTAATATACTTACTAACATTTTCAAGCCAGCCTCTCTATAAGTGCTTTAACACATATTCTTACAAGGTGTGGACATTTTGATCGATTAATCGGTACATCTAATCACTTAGAGCGTGATGTGCTGAGTTGAAAGCATTCTGTTTGATTGATTAGTCTACTGTTATAACAATTCATGAGCTGTTAAAAAGTGGTGGATGCTTGCTAAGTAAATGGATATCTGTTGTAATTCTATGATAAAATGTCATTCCCTCTCTCAGGAGTAGGGAAGAACGTTCGTTTGGCTAAAGCTACACATTAGAAGTTAGAGTACAGTGGAAAAGTGTATTCTTTATAGGAGCTCAAAAATGCCCTACTATATGTATATCTTTTTGTTTCCCAGCTGTTTAAAACTTGCTGATAAGATGCTATGCGTTTGTAGACATGAGCATTACAAAGCTTTCAATACAAGATTACGATACAACATGTACTTCCATTTCATGCTTAACATTTTAGTCAGCTTTTAGTAACTACTAATTAGCATTATATTATAGTTATGTTTATATTGTGAAAATGACCTACTAAGGATTTATAGATGTATCCTGCCCGGCATTTGTCAAGAAATATTTAAAATTTGATATATTTAAGTCTGAGGTATTCACCTGTTTTTTTTTTTTTTTCACAATTGTAATCAAATTGGGCTGCAGTATTTGCACTTGGGCAGTTCACTATTTGTACAGTTACAATTACTTTTACTAGCATCATTTAACACATGTAGAAGTCTGAGAAATTATATTCAGTGATATTGTTTCGCAAAATAAGTATGCATTTTCTTTTCTTTTTTGTGCACAGGCTCCTGTACCTATGCTGTGAAATTATGTTACATGTACCAATTAATCAACAAAATGCTCACCCAATAGTTTAGTTAGTTCAAGCAAACGCAAAGGCTCTATTGTACTACATGAGATTGTAGCGATACTTATCTCTGGCTTGCAACACACAGCACCTCATCCCTGTTAAATGTATCATCTTGTTTTCACCTGATGTGTATGTATTTGTAATATAATGTAAGAATGATGAGATAGCCATAGCTAGAAAACTGTAAGTGTGCCACTGTAACTGTTGTATGGGGCCGGTGAATGCCCACATTGAGGCTGTAACATTTATTGAAGAAAAGTGTACAAAAAGAGAAGTTATCTTTTATTCACTGAACCCTTTTAATATATGTTGAATTCACTGATAAGCATATGATGGCGGTTTCCTTAATGTGTGCATGTAATGTTAGTTTGTTTTGTATGTGAGGTGTGCATGCAGTGAAAGTTTTGCTTTCATGTTTAGAGGCAAACCAAACCCACAATTTGTACACAGTGTTACACGAATAGAAAGCACTGCACCAGTAATTATGGCAAATATGAATTGTTTCTCATGTTACATTCAAGAAAGCAATTGTCTGCTGTAATTTCGGGCTTCAGAAGCAGTTTTAAAATCTGTTGAATTGCAGTTACAGTTACCTTTTATCTTCTAATGTCAAATCATGGCACATGCTACTCACACAGCTTGCAATGTCAGTGTGCCGCTTTCCACTGGGACAGATGACTTGTGAGCTTGGAAGCCTTCTCATTGGATTGTTGTGAGTGTGAGATGCTTCCTTTCTTGACAGTGTTTGGTAGGATTAGATAAAGCTACATCAGTGTTGCCTTCATTAATACCAGCAGGAATGTTAAGTTTTGATTATGTAACTTGTTCTTTCATTCGAAGTTAGCCTTACGTTTGTCTCCTAACAAGGGTGGCATTTAACTGATGCCAGTTGTACGATTCTCACCTGACGGTTTCTGTCCCCATACATGTCTTGTCTTTCATGTTTGAGAAATTGCACCGAACTGCGTTTAGCACACATGAATTTGTTTGGAGAAAACTGTGTGAAAGCTTACCAGTATCTTCACTCCACTGAATGATAGCACTTAGTTGATCTTGTTGCGATAAATATCAAACATTGCTTTCGGATCATCGAGAATTATACCAATTTCAAAACGAATCAGGCATGAGGACGACTAATGTAAAATTATCTCCCTGTAGACACCGATCAAAGGCCTGCACATTTCTTTGCTAAGGTACGGAATCAGTTTTCGGCTTAGTTGCAAGAAATAAAAAAAATTTAAAAAAACTCACCCAAGTGATGATGGAAAGCAAAGATGACAAAGTTGACAGGAGGACAGGTGCTAGCACTGCTCATGAGTGCTAGACAAGTACAGTATTGGAAGTGCATCGTAGGAAAAACTCTGTTTGTAGGAGATTCAGAAACTTGGTGTGCAGGCGCTATGTTATTAGCCCAGTCTCTGGTGGTCTATTCGTCCAGAACCCACGCTTACAGATGAAAATGTGAAAAAAAAAAAACAGATTTCAGGGGTGTTGGCAGAACTGTAGCAGAACAGTTCTAGCAGCATATGATGGCGGGTTGAAGCTGAAGACGTAGAATGCTATATGTCCTCTGTTCAAGAGTTTCGACAATGTGCATTCAGCATGTATTCCCCCTTTCAAGTCTATACTAGCTAACAGTCAAAGATAATATCTGCTTCAGCTGTTAGCACCATACACATGATCTGTAACTTCTAAAACCCCAAATGCATGCACACGTAGCAGCGCTAAGCACCGAAATAGTTTCATGCTGACCTTGCTCTTGGCAAAGCATTGTTTCTATAGTAGTTTTAAGCTACCAATATCCACTATTTAGCAGTGCTTCTGTAGAGTATAGGGAAATATGTACTTGCCAAACAGCAGTCACATTGAGACTAAGAAAAAAAAAAAGAAAGCTAACGTATAATCCACTCTACTTACACTCTGATGCTAACTGACGCATTTGTAGCACATTATAGTAGATTAATTAATTAGTCCATGGTATTCACTCTACAATGACCATATCTGTCTTAAAGCATGCATGACATGCAATAAGAGAGGCTCTGACTTCAATGATCTCACTAATATGTACATACACACGCTGTACTGCAACTCTGCACACAAATGAAACACCAGAGCATGCTTGAATTTGCCCTTGCAAGTCTACAATACTAGGGCTTTCCTCTTGGAGGACAGTATCTTGATTTTAAGTGATGTGACATCAACAAATTGAAGGATTTGGAGCTAAAAAAATGCTGTATCGCACCGTAACACCACCACAGTGCAATAGATGATTGTTGACTTTTGTGACATTGTCACCTATTGAGTGCCATTTCTGCACCCAAAAGTGGCACAGCACTCGTCATGTGTGTGGCTCAAAGCTGTCGGATGTACCATGAAACAGTCTGCCAAGAGGTGTAAGCATGGCACAAACACGAATGTGCTCTACTTGTGTTCACCGCTCTTGTGGTAGAGTAACCCTAATGAGTAATTTAGACACAACTTAAAGATGAGCATTGTTTAAGGTACTTGCACAACCAATGTGAGCTGCACAATTGTTATGTCAGCACTGTTATGCTGCCTAGCTCTTCTGCATTTAAAGACAGCCCTGTGTTAATGAATCACGTATTCATGCATTGCATTTTGCACAAGTTCTTTAATGTCTGTGTGTAAGCACACTTCATCGTATAAGATTGCCTCAAGTTATGTTTGTTTATTTGTGCCAATCCTTACAGATGAAAGAGGCATATTGCTGCACTCTCCTGTACATAGTTGAACAGTGTTATTTATGACCTGTTTATTACAAACAGTGCCCTTCGAGTAAGATCAGTGCGAGCCAGAAATTGTAAGCACATTCCCCGTTCACCGGTGGCTACCCTCAACAATGTTGGGCTGTGTTGGCATCCTGCTGATTGGAATCCTATCATGGCTATAAATATGTCACTCCTCAGCAGTAGGATGTGCCCAATTGTTTTTGCCATTGAGTATCAGTGTAAATTGTTCATTATTAATAAATATTTTAACACCAGGAGTATACCGCTGTCATTGTAAATGTGAGTGCTGTTCATGCAGCCTGTCACCATAACACTGAGAAATACATACCTAGTACCATTTCAAAAGGGCAACATAACTAATTTCTCTCCCATAAAATTTATTTTTGTTCATTGGCCATGTGAAGGCACCACATTTATTGGGCATTAAAATATCTCATAAATTCCAGATACAGCTTAAATTTTTATGTTCTGTGGTATTTGTGTGGGTGCAATACTTCACAGAAAATTCAAATAACTCAGGGAGAAGGTGCTGACACCTAGAATGAAACCTAGACCCCTAGACCCGCCCAACTTCCAGTCAGAGTTGCTACTATGACCAAAAATCAGGAGGGTTTAGGTTTGATCCCTGGCATCAACCCCCAGGGAGTGGGGCACTATCGGGAAGTTGGTGGCTACACGACATGTTTGCTCCATGATGTGAACTCACATAGAGCACACTGGACACAGACACAATGAAAGTGAGTGTCCAGTCAGGCCTCTGTCCTCGTCACGTTTTCATGGGTTTGCGAGTCACCAAAATTTCAACACCTTAGCAATAATGTGAAGCATTTTGTCCAACTCCACAAGTTGTTACAGTGTCTGTCTGCACATCAGCCGACAGCAAACAGATTATGTATACATCCCTGAAAACATTTTAATATACCAACAGTTGTTACAGCATTGAGATGCCTTGTAATATGATGCTGAAGAAGAATCCCTTTAAGTACAAATTCAAAAGTATAAGTTACCGCGGTCGATACGTGCATCTCGTACGTGCCTCAAAAGAGCGCTGCGACAGGACTCCACCGGCTGCGACAATCCTTGGAGACATGCAAGTTTTAATGCAGGTTCGTATGCACGCACACAGCTAGAGTCGAGTTCTGGTGTATCTCCGTAGCCCACAACCAGCACGCCAGGGAGTTCACGAACCTCGCATTCTGTCAGCACAGCTGCAGAAAGTCCCGGTACAGTATTCGGTGTCTCCAAGAATGGAATGCCATCTTCAGATTTTTCTGAACAGCAAGCAGAAGTCATTAACCTGCGAAGCACAGGGTATTCCGGCTTCCCTGAAGCACGTTTAGTTTTGTAGTCGCTCGCTGGCAAAGAAGTGAAGGCAATGCTCGTAACGCTGCTGGACTTCGACAGGTCTACGAAGTGCCGGGCTATGGTGGCGCAATGCTCGTGCGGAACATCCTTGTCGCAGACGCAGTAAAGTACGCCGTCCTTTCCTGAGTGATGCAAGAGCTTTCCCAACGTGTTTGGTCTCTTACTGTAGTCCAACCCTAACGTCGTGTCGGGATTGTGCTTTGCGGCATTCAGCCGGATCGTGCCAAGCACTTCATGGCCGGTGGGCACCAGATACGACTGCACAAAGATGCTCGGTGCTAGTCCTGTAGCCACGCATATAAGACTATAACTTGGCAGAAGAGAGACGTCGTCGTATTTGGAGTCTAGATCAAAATATACACTTGGAGTCTCAGCATCCTCGTCCTCGTTGTCGTCTACAGCACGGGAATGAATCGGCAATACCTCGCCAAAAAAGGTCGCCATTTTGAAACGTGATGGCGATAACAACTCTGCTGCTTCCAGTCGACTTTCGCCAGCTCTAGCCAAGACTAGCCACTAGACCATCCATAACGAGCACATTTCTCCTCGATGAATGGCAGCCGTCGCAGAGGCAGAGTACGCGAACCACAGATCCCGTGTAAAACGTAGAAAACTACTTGCACTCGCGTCACTAGTGTTAGTCGAGCTTGACGGCAGCTCGTCCTCAGACTGCGAAGGAATGTCTCAGGATGACTCTGAGGATGACTACATGTCCGAGAACGTTTTATCTGCATGGTAAGATTCACTAGCTCCCTGCCGCATCCCTGGTTGTAACAGAAAAACAATTTGACGAGAACTCTATCGTCATGTTCAAGCTAGGAACGGCATTGCTGGTGCCTCTTTTTGTCCCGCACTTAACCACCAGATGAGAATATAGTGTTTGAAACGTATGTAGAATTTCTTCGTGTCATATTTACTTTTGACAAAGGTTATTTTCATAAAGTTCTACTTCAGCGCCGGAGATGCCATTCTTAAGTTGAATACGACCGTAGGCAAGCTATCATTAGTAAGCCAGTTTACTTTATTTGAACAGGCTGCACAGTGATTTATCCAGACTCCCCCTTACAGCCCCCCCCCCCCCCCCAAACATCTTGTGAGATTGCGCAATATTGAGTGAAAAACATGTAAACACACCTCCTTGCAGAACCGAACCGAACCCCCCGCCCCGAGGACAAAATTCTGGGTAAACCACTGGGCACAATCTGTACACACAATTCGTAATGTCTGGTGTGGTTTATGAGCTATACACATTGTTATTTCTCAATCAGCGTTGAGCTTTAAGGTCAATGTGTTACAGCCACGATCACAGACCGGGGCTGGCTTTTAACCACGCAACAAAGCGCAAGCTTGAGGCGGAAAAGAAGCGCATGGAAGCAAACAAGCGAAATAACATGAAATCTCGGAAAGTGCTTGAACAAGAAAGCAGGACAGAAGCTTTGAGCAAGCCAATCGGGGAGGACAACAAGGGCTTCAGCCTACTTAAGAAGATGGGATTCAAACCTGGAATGAGCCTTGGAAAAACAGGTAGTGCCTATGTCACTGGTAAAAATAACATATCACAAGTGTGCAGGAGATGTGCTCAACTCAGCAAACATGTGTTTTGTATTCAATTCGTTGCAGGAACGTCAATAAGGGAACCAATTCCGATTGTTGTGAAGGAAGGAAGAGGGGGCCTTGGACAAGAAGCTGAAGCACGGGAACGTATTGAAGCCAGGTTGAAGACAGTCTCTGAAGCTGAATGCAGTCGCATGGCAGAAAAGTTCAGAGAAGCTAAAAGAAACGTCATCGTGGAGCGAAAGGTGATTGGAGACCTGCGCAAAAGCCAGCGTGCATGCTGCCAGCTTGACCAAGAGAAGGTGAGCGAGTGCTATCGTGGTAACATTTGCCGAGAAGCATGTACCCTTTAAGGCGGGATCCCATAACAAGCGACATGCTACAGATTGTGTTGTGGCTCCCTATCCTTCATGTTCTCTAACCATTTAACTGGCGACAGTGACACATGAAAGTGCCCGAATATATTACAAAATGTGATTAAAAACGTAATGACCCTTTGAAACATTTATATAAATGTACAACGCTACAATGTTATATTTTGCATAGACAATTTTTGTGCATAGTGGCGCTGCGATTGTTCGCTACGCCCTCTCTGGATAGACCTGACCTTGTTCCTTTCCGTCTTAGGTTTGTTGGCCTTTTTTTCCCCCTTTTTTCTGATGAGTCGTTTTTATATATATTTATAATTTGACTCGTGAAAATTAGATTTTTGCTGGTTTGAATCCAGTGTTTGTCCTGTCCCTCCTAGTTGTGCCTAGACTCGGGCTTTTTATGTCATGGAGTTGATTGCAATTGCAAAAAGATTCGCTTTTCCTGCGCTGCTCTCCTCTGTCATTGCTCTTTCCCACCTTGTCCACTTGCACTCCATACTGTCAAATCTAGCAAATTTTGTCGAGCAGCAACACTGTGTGACGACATGCTGCAAATATCTAGGAGGAGAGTATGCAAGATTTTGAAGCCACAACAGAGCTTTCCTGTCCCTGGACAGGGGGCGCAGCCATCGCCTTTGTCACTTGTAGTGTGTTGCTGTCGCTTGCCACGTGTTATGGGATCCCAGCTTTAGTGGCAGTGGTGCTCTTTTGGGACGCCTATGAAGGCTAGCCGTAATTCACAGGATGTTACGGTACCAGAACAGCCATGGTTCTGGCCGCCAGAAAATGCGAAGGCGGATAAATCCAGTGAAGAAGAAGATGATGATGATCCCCCACCTAAAGACCAGCACCAGGAGTCTCAGTGTGGAAGTGACGAAGAGGACAAGGATGAGGAGGCCACGGAAATGGAGGTATAAAGAAATATGCCTATTGTGCAGCGTCAGTGCAATGCCGAAACACCCTTGTACATTGAAAATAATACGTTTAAGAACGTTGGCTTGTACACCAAACATACATGTGTACTTTGTGTGTTACCATTTCAGCCATTAGAACAGCTGCAGTTGGTCACATCATACCTAAGAGATATTCATCATTATTGTATCTGGTGTGCGATCCGCTTTGATGGTAAGATAATTTGAGGGTGTGGATTTGTTCGCAAACTGAAAAATCTTGCCCCTTCATTGACCAGGTTTGGAAGACATGAAAGACAACTGTCCTGGTCCAACAAGAGAAGATCATGAAGAGTAGACATATTTGTAAATAATTTTCATTGTATTTCATTTTATAATAAAATCAGAACATGTCCAGAGGAGCTTAGTGAGCTTCGAATTGCAGAAATTTGTTCTCACAAAGTTCCAGGGAATAATGGTGAGCAAAAATGAAAAGTCATACTATTATACTATTACAGTGCTGTTACTACTACAATACTATTCACAAGCATATGACATTTTAAATTAGTAGTCGTCTAGAGCATTGTAATGTTTGCTACCACTTGGTGAGTTATGTCCGAACGGTAATCTGCCATAAGGTAAGTACTCAGTTACTTTTTTGGGCGCTTTGAGATGCACTCAAATATTTGAGCTTTCTTATTACATTCATAATTGTATTAGGGAGCAAAATCGAAAATGTGTATCCAAATTGGAAATGAATTTACACATACATACATGCATACAAATTCTAGTTACTGTCCATCAAATCATTGACCACAACTGAAATACTATAGCTGTAGTCAAAGATAGGAAAAGGAGTACGATGACCTCCATACTGATGATAAACATATGTGATGGGGGAAAAAGTTCCGTAGTGGTAATCGTATACATTCCATGACAGTTTCTGCTCTGAAATTACTGCACATGAAATGTCCCCTAGTGAAGTACAAACAGACATGATTGCATGGAAAATTTAAACGGAAGAGCGTTTGTCAACAAAACACTGACCAGTTCTTCCTGAATGAATCGAGCTTTCTTACTTTCTCTTTTTAGCAAAGTTTGCTTTTTTTCTGAGACTGCTTGATTATTTGGACTTTTCTATAATCCCTGTAAAGCTAGAAAAATCATTTGGCAACTGTATAAACAAACGGGGATGTTTAACTTCTAGAACATTTCATTTCTGAACCTGCTTGGCACAACGGCACCAACAATGATGTTTCGAACACAATTTAGTACAACATTTCTGTACATATAATATATCTACATTTCCTTGCTGTATCATGCATCTTCACCTACTACATCATCTAGCTTTTTGTTTGTTCCTTCTAGTTGAGTGCCGTACCTCATTGCATATTGTACCTGCTGATATTTAAACCTATCCTTAGAAAACTGATAGCGACAGTAGCACCTGTAGGGACAGAAAAAGTATCACTGTTAAGAAGCAAATAATTAGTAATATCTTGGTAATGATATATTATGCTACAATAACATGAGTTGAAAGGTATCCTCACCAGTAAAAGAAGGTGATCCCAACAAATGAATAAAATCCAATGTCGGTGGCTCTCTTCACTCGACCTGGAACAGTGCATTAAAACTTATTCTGTGCTTGGGTCACACAAAATAAGAGAATGTGTAGAGAATGTCTGGGGAGTGTACGGCAAACAAAGAGCTACGATAATGTACATACTTGTGAACATAAAGGTTCCAAGACCAAGGGTAAGTCCAGAAATAACGCCCGTCTGGAAGACCGTTTTGAAACACGGAATGTCGTTGATGTTGCGGCCCATGAACATCACCTGAAAGGTATTGTTCCTTTCATGCTGGCTAAATACTCGGTTAGACGTTGAATTATGACACAAAACCGCTAAGGCCGTAACTTAACGGTGTATTCAGTGCAATCATGAGTTTGATCTCGACATTTCAAGCAAAACAGCCAACGAACGCGATGTTCTGCAAGCATATAGTGGCCTCTTCTTTTTACTTGGCCTCTTCGTTTACTGCTTCCAGTAATGTGAAGCGTCAATAAATTGGTGGCAAATGCTGAAGCAAATCCTCCCTCACTTACAGGTTCTCGTATGTGGAAATCTTGGTCATCCTTTTTGTCGTCCATCGTGTCCAAAGGTAACAATTCACGCTGGCACAGTTCGATAGTCGGGGCACGATACGGTACCTTTCGCCAGTGCAGTGGCAGTTGTAACTAGTAGCACGGTCTGCTAGTAGTTAATAAAAGGTCGAATGAAACAAACTCCGCATGACCGGACGGCCATGTGCTTGTATAACGGCTATAGCCTATGGCTCGCGCTACATATCGTACCAGAAGTCGACTGAAGCCACAGGCATCCGCCACAAACGCGGAACCGAAACCGAAACCTTTCTGTGGACGAAAATCGACTGCCAGACATCGAAAAAGCCATACAGCGGCGGGGCTCGAACCACGCACCTCTCGATTGCCGGTTGTGCGCGCTAACCAATTGTTAACCAATCGCAAAACAATTCAATTGTTCATGTTCTTGGGCTCCTTTAGACTTGTGTTGCGCTGGGCTGTTGTGTGTTTCAGCCTCAGAACCGCCGTTACTTTCGGGCATGCACAATCAAATGTGGATTCTGAATCTGATGCACCATGAGTGGCATGCTGGTGAAAACGTGAAAGCCAATTGTACATCATAACGCTTGAGAAATAGGTTATGTGCGACATGACAGGTTTTCTATCACTATGGTGCATGTGCAAGGGATAATTTTTGTCTTTTTTCTCCATTCTAATATCTGGCACAAGCGCGAAGGTACATCCACTGACTGATCCAACCATGAACAGATTTTGCTTCTTTGTGCTGACGGCGGCCGTGCATCATTGAGTCGTACGGCAACTATTGGCTGGGATAGCCATTTCCAATTTGATATCTGCGTACTGTGTAAACACTTCGCCTTTCGGATATCGCACATATTCGTATAGTATATGAACACAGGACATCAGCCGGTGTTCGACTTTTAACAATGACTAGATCACGCCACAAGGCTGTCGGATCTCTCTTTGGCCAAAAAGACTTGCTAATGTCGCATAATGTCTTCGGTTTACTGCAGGTTTTCACACGTTTCCTTACACAACTACATGCGTATACTCCATGAATTGTAATTAGGTGTTTGCCTGACCCTCCACAACTCAATCCTACACTTCCCACAACGCAGCATGACTGTCTGGAATGCATATGCAACATTACATTACCCAAACATGCCGAAAGGATGTTCGCAGTGAGTCTTGAAAAGATAGCCGATACGGCTGCCGAAATCCAGATAACATCACATTCGCAGATATTTGTTTTTTAATTGAATTTTATAGGCATCACTTTCCTATCCGTGACGTCACTATAGCTCCGGATTTTTCTTGCGTCATATGCAACCAACCTACTGGTTCGTGGCCAAGGTTGCCGATGACTGTTTTCCATATCTCAAAGCAGTCCTAAATCACCTTTCGTCCCCTGGTCCCACCCCTTCGTGACGTCCATGAAGGTGTTGAACTGAAACAGAATGTGTTCGTCTTTCTCGTACATCTAAAAAATTACGACGCTCTGTCGGATGAAGTTTTGCACATGGTATCTAAAGGTAGGTTACTTTTTTTATTATTTATTTATTTAGAGTACGTCAAAAGCCCCAAAGGGGCATTACATGACGGCGTGGTGAGTTCCTAGTCAGAGATAATAACAGTACTACGTGATACGAAAACAGTTAGCCAAACACTACACATTAGATAAGAAGACCGAAGAATAATAAGTTGCTTGACAATGACAAGTTGCCAGACAGGGATTATGACAGAGCTTAGAGCTACATATTATAAAGATAGTTATCAGAACACTAGATAAGAAGATGTAATGATAATACTAAGCACAATCAATACCTAAACGACAAATTGAACTGTATATGTTGTCAAAATATAACAATTTATGTAAGGGTGAGTAGTAACGAATAATCTGCTGTTGAAACATCTGCTGCGCCTGCCAGCAGATAATATGACACGCAAAAACGCAATCAACTCCTTGACTGATACAAATGAATTCTTCATGTGTACCGTACAATACCGTACCTTACAGTGAAATACAACTGCAATCTCAAAATCAACCTATACGACTTCGGACCGTTCCCAATGCAGGTGAATTCTGTTTCGAGGATTTTTCTCACGAGCACAGACCATAGATTGAGAAGTTACCCGTCATAAAGAACTCGTTACAAGTTAAGTTACCTTGTGACAAATGTAACTAAGTTAATAACGAAGTTCTTCAGCCTGAAATGTAACTCGCAGTTACTGAGTTACTTAAAGAAAAGAACGAGTTACTTCCAAGTTACTTCGGACACAAAATAGCATTACGGAGGTGCAGCGCGCATGAGCAGTTGAGTTAGACCTTGAGTTGCCTGCGGAGGAGTGCAACACGCTTAGATCGTTTTCGTTTATGTCCAACAATAGACCTCTCCCTGTTTGTAAACAAACGATGTCAAAGTGTTCGACAGCGCCACAAATTTGATAGAATTGAACTACGCTCGAAGCTAAAGGTGAACAAGGTCGCACCCGAAAGCCATGGTCTTGAGGGGACCCTTGGTCCTGCTTTTCGTTCAATGGGAGGCAGAGAACAAGTGCCCGTTCGTGGAACCCAGCTCTCTCCTTCCGATTTCTTTCGGTTTCAGTCTGTCTACCAATGTCATGATGACGTTTCGCTCGTAGAGGTCTATTCCAACGCTTTGCATGTTATACTCCCTGTGGGTGCACTATGGTTCAGCTTCATTTCCATGACAGCGGTTCTTACTTCCTGAATAAAATACTGTCATTGATTGAATATCACGTCTCATGGCAAAAAATGCCAATGGCAAATGCAAATGGCAAAAAATGTCATGAAGGAACCGGAGAGAACGCAAGAAAATATGTGGACGTGAGTGAAAAGAGAGTTAAAAGTAACTTGGAACTTAACTTAAGTTACTTTGGCAAAGTTACCTGAAGAAGGAACGAGTTCCTCTGAAAGTTACCACGGCGCAAAAGTACCGAGTTAAGTTACAAGTTACCAAAAAAAGGAACTTAGTTACAGTAACGAGTTACTTGTAACGAGTTACCTCGAACTCTGGATTTGGCCTTGGAATTTCAGAACTCGGGAGACGTCAGGCTACATTTTTGTGTATACTTCTAGTTGATCTGCTCCCATAGGTCACTGGACGGATTGCAACTTCCTCGTTTGAGGGCGCGGCGGTGGCGTCTTTTCAAAGCTCACGCGACGCGCTTCACATTTCAGACGACATCTCTATTTAAGGGACGTACGCCAGCGTGCGAAACGGTATCTATACACTATATGCGTTCTCATTTGCGGTCACAGACCAAATAACCAGCGGCATGGCCGAGTGGGTCCAGCTCGTTGGTGGTAGCCAAGGTCGTGCGCTAAAGACTGGGAGGTGCTAGGTTCGAATCCTACCACCGGCTGTGCAGTCTGAGGTTTACCCTGGGTTTTCCGAAGACTTTCCAGACGCATGTCGGCACACTTCCCACTGAAGTCGGGCCAGGACGCATACTAACCCCCACTGCTCCGCAGGCATCTGTACGCCGCTCATAGGCACAGTTGCTTCGAGGCGCTAACCCGGAATAATAATAATAATAAAAAAAAAAACAGGCAAAATATATCTCAGACTTACGCACTCAAATAATATGAGTGTGGAGCGCAGAGGTTTTACTGAAGTGCAGAGTTAAGAGCGAATATATCAAAGACTGATAACAAAAGGGTGCGATCCCTGCCCAAATAACTCAACTTGGCTGCATAATCCCTTCCGTTGTGTGATTACCTGGTACGTGATTCTGTATAGTTACAGCAGCTAAATGATAGGAACGGAAGCAGGATAACAGCCCATTGTTCTTATTGCAGTTAGCCATTTTTGTTTTCTTAAGTATTCTGGAGTAGCCGGCTCTCGTAATGAGTGCCTATTTCTCCCTTTTTTTTTTCTTTCTTTTCTTATCAACTCAACAGCTCCTTGCAGTAACGTAGTCAGATATATGTTTTGAAAGAGGTTGTAGGGTGAACTTTATATGGGGATGAGGATTTCTTCTTTCCAAAATGTATAAAGTACAAGTTGTGTGGTGGTGGTGGTGGTCGTGGCGGTGGTGGGACTTCTGAGCTACCAGAAACCCCTGTGGCTGTGCCACTGGGACATTCTTCGCGTGGCTTACCGGGTTCAAATTTTAAATTTTATTTTCCTGTTTCGGCTGGTTCGTTTCGTGTCCGCTGTGTGTTGGCAGCACACTTTAGGGAAGTGACAATCTCATTCGGTGTATTCACAGGCCAAGGCAGCACAATGTACCGATGGTCAAGTGAATGAGGAGTGCACTCTGAGAAGAAGGGGAGTAATTCTTGTCCCTTTGGGGGCTAGACGCGTTAGGGCAACTATTATAGTCCCTTTCGGGGCGAAATGTATACCGAGACCAAATGCATGAACCACTCTGTGCGAAGTTTAGGGAACTCTTTGAGTGCTGGGGGAGTTAATTTCAGGGTCAGGGGACTAAAATGTGGAGTAATTGTAATCTAGGGGACTAGAAGCTCTAATTACACTCCCCAATGTGCTCTTTTTTTTTTGCCCTTAGAGTGTGGCACTTCGCAGATCTAACAACAACAACAACAACAACGACGACGACGACGACGACGACGACGACGACGACGACAAAGCTTTATCTACCCTTCCACCCCGTATATGCACTTCCACTTTCAGTAATCCTGCTTCTCGGGGCCCCCGTTTACTCCCATGCAGTCCTCTCAACTGATGCACTGCACTGGTAGTTCGCTCAACCATTAGCACCTGAAATTTGAGTACATTGCGCTCCTCGGCTGTCTGTGCCTTTTTCATTTCGGCAACACAGCTGGGTGTTTGCCGAGACCTTCATGATTCTAAAGTTATCACTGTCCTCACAGCGGTCCGCCACACGTTCCTCCCACACCGTCGCCAACAGCTTTGGATCGTGATCGAGATCCAACGCTGTTCGTTTTCCTTTCCATGACACGCGATGACGGCCAAGAGCGTTGGCGAGAGCGTGTCCTTCTCAAGAAAGAAGACACGCTCGTTCCCTGGCGATAATTGAATAGACTAACCAGATCGGACGTCAAATCGGACGTCACTGTGTCCCTGCCAGGTCAGTCGACGCCTTTGCATCCCATGACCCAGATAAACAGAAACCGAGGCAACAAAATACAACTTGAACGGCACGCAAGAAGCCGGAACCCGACTGGGCTTGACTCTTTTTTTGCTCGTGTTCGGAGCGGCCATCCTGGTGACGTAATCAGAGCAAGCGTCCGGGCGAGCAGAATAGACTGAACGGTGATGCTGTGGAGACAGTGTAATGTGCATGTTATCCAGTTCCTTGTGCCCTGTTCTGTGTTTATTGCGTTGTCGCGTCTCCGTACAGTCGTATAGGATGCAGTTGTATGCAGTTCGGGGAGGGGTCGTTATGCTCTCTCCTTTTTCTTCTTTACACTCAATCAATCAATCACTCACTCTATAGTGTTGGTAAGTAATAGTGACGGTGTAATGGAGAGCGACGGAAAAGCGACAATTGAATGCAAAAAGAACGTGTAATCGATAAGTTTCTTATTTCTTCTACTTGCGTTTCTCCCCGTAATATGCGTGAGTTTGGCCAGTGGGGAACGACAAAATGCTTCCTGGCTCTTTGGAGATTGGATATTCCCATGGCGTCCAAGAGAAAGTTCCATCTGTGAGCGCAAATGGGTATTGGGAAAATCGAATCACGCGATTACGACAACACACTCGCTGGAGTGCATGCACACAGGTGGATGGTGGGCGTATACTATCAATGTAATCGAAACACTGAGTCAACGAAAAAGACAATACGAAAGTACTGCGTACTGCAAGTACTACTGCGTAGGAATGTTGCGTGGTGGTGAGCTTTAAGCACGTAGCTTTTAGAGGTACGTATATTTGAAAACAAGCATCTTTGATTGTTTACTCGTTTGCTATTATGTACATTGTAATGGGAGCAGATTGTTTCTAAAACAACATATCGCAAACACACGGCATATTTAATATAAGGTCATCAACTCAAAACGTTAAAAAAAAGTGAATTATTTCTTCAACAAAAAATGTGTGCTTAATGTTTGCGGTAGCTTCTTTCTGTTTTCCAACTTCTCGACAACAAAGAACGAAAACAATTTTATTTTGATGATGATTGGGAGCACGTCTTTCGTCGCCCCTTCGATAACCATAACCCATTCACTCTATCCAATTTCCTCTCAATGTAATGCGTACTCCTAGCGGATCGGTTGTATCTGGAATACGCGCGAAACCAACAACCAATAGAAACCAAGAGATACATGATAACACGCTTGAAAACGGACACTTATACGATTTAGTTACCCTCCTCGAGTCTCCCTTTTGAAGTTAAACCTATTTCCTTATGTGCCAACTGTCCCGTCGTGTAGCGATCCTTACTTTCTATAAATATCTCACTCAAAGGTACTTTCTATCGAAGGAAAATATTTACCCAGCAGCAGTGCGACGTTGCGAGGGCGTAGTCATGTCTGCCCTCATGTGTGGGTCACGTGGGTGAAAGTCAGGAGAAGTGAACGACCTAATTTCAGTCGCCCTCACGCGCACTACCACGTATAATGCATAGCAATTGCTAGTTGACCTCCTCCAATCAGAAATGCTCGCCATAGCGACGTGTGAGCACATATTGAAAAAAATGTTCAAAATATAGTATTCTACGGTTACATTTTATAATGTACAGCAAAATGCTTCGGGACCCCACAGAAATCAACTCAAAAAATCAAGATAATTAATCAAGAAATCAAATAAATATCATCACTGCGCTTGTCCAGCACCCAAACATTCTTTCTGCAACTCGAGGAAATAAAATCGACAGAAGCGAAATGGAGCTGGCAAGTCTGGGATATTACTTCACAGTCGAGGAAATAAATGTTGCCTCCATCAAATGTTTCTGCGCAATTTTTCAATCAAGAAATCAAGATCACCAATCAAGAAATCAAGATCACCAATCAAGAAATCAAGATCACCAATCAAGGTCACCAATCAAGAAATCAAGATCACCAATCAAGAAATCAAAGGAATAAGGTGTCATCGCTGCGATTGCCGAGAACCCAAACAATCTTTCTGCAACTCAAGGAAATAAATGTTGCCTTTGTCCAATGTTTCTGCGCAATTATTCTTTTTATTCCGTGCTAGCGCCGCGAAGCACCTGCGGCTATGAGCGTCGTAGAGACGTGGACAGATGGAGAGAGGACAGCACGAAGGAGTGGGGAAGATGGAGTTAGTATGCGTCCGGGGCCGACTTCATGGGTAACAGTGCCGGCATTCCTCTGGAAAATCTGACGGAGAACCCAGGGAAAACCTCTGACAACACAGCCGGTGGTAGGATTCGAACCCACCACCTCGCAGTCTTCAGCACGACCTTGGCTACCACCAACGAGCCGCACGCTTCTGCATGCTCGAGCCCTAAAGCGGCTTGGACACACTATACTAACTGATTGATTGATTGACTGATTGAGTTGTAAAAGAAAAAAAAATGAAGATGTTAGTCTCTGAGCCACTCGGGACTGGCTACTCCAGGCGCGCTTAGAAGACAAAATACAGGCTCGTTAACAGGATCATATTCTCTTTCTGTCTGAGATTGTAGAAATGCCCGGCATGTACAAGTGCTGGCCATCGACCATAAAGTTAAAATGAACGAGGTTTCCGTCATATTATCCTCTATACCTTGCAGCCCCGTTTCGTGGCATTCTCTTCAACACTTTTTTTTTTTTTTCGTCAGATCGGCCATTCCACAACAATGCCGCCTTGTACCTCACGTCTCTCGAAGGCAACTCCATTAATACGCAATAATAGCGGCAGATTATATTCTCAAAGAGCGTACTGAGTATTATTCCCACATCAGCGTTCTCCGTAAGAGGTCCACACCGGCTTACGAGCACATGACATTGCACGTTATAATATAGAGGCTGCGACTTTCCCATGACCACCGACTGCAAGCTACCGCACTTAGTAACCGCGTCTACCGTTCGTCCATTTCGAAGACAGCGGGCACAATGGGACATTGGGTGTCTGCGGGTAACAGCTTCGCAACAGCATCATTCCAGTCCAGCATGACGCACCAAGATGGAGCAAATAATAAGGGAACTGCAGGTATAGCTATAGCGTGACCCCGCCAGTAGGTTTCCGGGTCTGGAACGGCAAGAAAAGAGAAGGAGGAGGAGACACTTGGGAGAGAACGGACGTTCGCCTCTATAAGAGCGGTTCACGGTCGAGGGCAGCCGAATTTCCAGTTGGGACCCTCTACTAGCAAGCCCCTGACAGTTCAACTTACTTTCTTACACAAGGTGAGCCCGACTTACTTACCTTTTGGGACATTTCGATGCCATGCTGATAGGCGGGTCGATGTGAACTGCCCGATAATTGAAATAATATATTCGCCTATTCCTTTTGAAGTTATACTGGGGGTGATATGGTTTACATTCAGTTTTCGTGGCTACCAGTTCGTATCTTCATTCTCCGATAAAGCCTAAGATGTGTACGGTGCACACATCTATTATACCGGGGAATCATATCCGCATCTTATATTTTTCCCCGCGTTCTGGCGTGTTTATCTTAGGCACTGTGGCACAAGCTGTTGCGGATGTTGCGAATTTGGATAATGCTGAACACAAAAAGATGTGTTTCAGTTACGTTCATATAAAAGAAGTGTAGTGGTGGTAGTAGTAGAAATTAGTGTAGTATCGTTGTGAGCGAGGCTTCTGATAAAATAGCGTAAATACAGGTGAGCTGGTGGTAGAACTCGAATGCTTTAGTTTGGGCAAAGAAGAAGGCTAATGCAAGGATAACGCTTTCTAAAATTTTAATTCTACAGCAAAGTGGCGATACTGAGTTTAAGCTGCACGCAAACGAGCTATAGTGAACTCATGCTGCTAATAAATGTAAAGACAGGGTTATGAACAACAACAACAACAACGTTATTTTGAGATGATTAATGGGGAGTTTCGTCGGTGGTGATATGGGGAATAGTGCTATATAGCGAAGTTAATTTCTGCGATCCAGCAGTGTCGTAACAAAGGGGGAAGTTGATGCAAGCTGTAAAGTCAAATAATGGGTCACAAGGACGAGACGCGAGCTTCAGTACGATTCAGGAGTTGGAGATTACCTTCACGGTTTCGCGGGAAGCTTTTATAATGAAGTGCAAGCCCTCGCTATGAAGCCCCGTAACGTTCTTCTTCTAACTATCCTTTCTGTACGACGTCAGCGAAAAGTTGGGACGGATAGTTTGTCATGGAATCACAGAATCGTGAGCTCCTGTACCTTTGCAATGTGCATTGCACATCGCAATGCGCAATGAAACTTTTAATGAAACGCGATGAAACGTTTTGTCGGCATGTACTGCAAACGAATGAAATAGGATTTACCTGGTTGTGCAGCTACGACAAAACGAAAGTTCGACGCACTTCTCTTCAAGTGCTTCGTTACGCGTTATGGTTAGCTGGTTAAGCCAAATCCGTATACAGAAACCGATGAATCAAGATATCTCCTTCGAAGAAAAACCGACTAAGTGTTTTTCTTCCAGAAATTAATCAATCTGTTAACAAACTGAGGGTTGATATCTTGCGAAAATTTGCATTTAAATACGCATAACAATCCGAGTCGCGGCGTCTCCGCCCGATAAAAATCATCGCAAGCAAGCGTTGCTCCAGTGCTGCACAGCACCAGCGTGAAGACAAAGAAACTGCGGTTATGTTTGCATTGCAACCGGATAACGGGATTCCTCGAAGGCACGTGACCGAGTGTGGTGCGCCCACTGACCCTGAAACCCAGACGCGCAAGAAACCTGTATCGCGGCAGACGGAGGGGCCGCTCCAGGGGAGACACCATCCGGAAGCGCTTCTGCTCGCGCTCGCCTTGAACTCCACAGCGATTACACGGTCGCGGTGGTTGCCCTCCATTGGACATCATCAGCACCTCCGCGTTCAGGAGCGTGTTAATAGAGCGAGAGCAATGCTTACTGCGAAGCACACGAAAAAAGGCGAATTCTTTGCTAACTTGAGGAAAAAAATGTATGAAATAGAACGAAAAAAAAAGAGAAAAAGACAGCCCATACCAATGGCAGGAAGCAATATTTATTGAGTAGGGATGTTTTCCGAAAAATTTTTTTTTGAAAGACTTCTGTCTTCTTTCTCTCAGACACTTATGTTATGGTGAAAGTACAGAGAGCTTTGTAGGGCGCCACATTCGCTTCCAAATAAGATTTCTGCGTGGCTTTAGTACACAACGTTCTGGATTTTTTTCTCTAATGCCTCTAAAGGTCTTATTTCGATGAAAGTGCTTGTCACAGTGCACAGCTACAACCCAAGCAGCCCATGTTCGCCCAATATTGGACGAATATTGGCAATACCGGTCCAATATTGGGCCAACATGTTGTGCTGCATGGGAAGCAACAAACATGTGAGAGCTCTCTCTAAAAAAAAAAAAGCATAATCGCTATCTACGCCAATCAATGATTAGACCGTTGAGGTGGCCGTAAGCATTCTGATTATATTAAGCAAAGAAGACAGCAATTCGGATCATCCTTCTTATTTCATCGAGTCAGCATCCGAAGAAACTGCACATTCCAAGGAAGGTGGGGTTCAAGCAGTACACGTATCGAACGTCGCCGTAAAAGAAGCAGGTCGCGTCATGACCCAAATCCTCCCACCGACGTCCTCTTAGAGGACGGCCGTCGACCGTGACCCCGACGGCGCAGAGATCTGGGGAGGGACGACGAAGAGCGCCAACTTCCCTCACCCGAGGATAAAAAGCCTTAGTCTTACATAGTGCGAAAGATGACAACTCGCGGAAGTTGATGAATATGCGTGAACAGAGCATAGCAGCAGGTGTTTGCCTTCAGGCATGATGCCTACTGTCATCTTCCTTATAGGGAATAATTGAGAAGCCTCCAGCTTCAATATCCTGCAATTATATGGCGCAAGGAAGTGCACAGTTTAAAACATAATTGAGATTGTAAAATAAAAAAATGATGTATGGCCGAAAACGTACAGCCCCTTAAATGGTTTTGCAGAAAAGCCCAGTGGAGAGACGTCTTGGCCACGTTCTTATGCTGTTGATGGTTCTGGAACAGCATGCTGCCATATTATAGGCAGGCGAACACACTGATGGTAACACTACCACCTACTGGTGCTGCGATTGTGCGTCAAAGAAAGGGCTCGGAGTACTGGTCTATGGTGGTACAGCCTCAAAGACCAACAGGGTGCGAGTAGATTCAGCAGAAAGCTGATAAAAACGGTTCGAAGCCAAGAGCGGATGCACGCAGTCACTGGAACCCCATGACTTTCTTGCACGTGGCTACGGTTTTCAGTACGTGGCCTACAAAAACGGAGAAAGAAGTGGAAAGCTAGCGGAACAGTCCAGCCTAAGAGTAAGAGACTGCGCTATTAATTTTCTGTAAGCTCCGTTTCTTTATTGTAGCGAAATTCAGCGAGCGTTCAGTCAAAGTAACACAGGTTGCTAACAGTACTACGTGTGGTACGCACGGATAATTCTGCATACAATATACAGGATGCGGCTATAGGAAAGCTTACTGCTCCAGTGAGTTGAAGAGCGAGCGACTGATGCGGAATAAGAGGGATGCTCCAGATCCTTGTGATCGACCCGCGTGGGTGAGTCACAAAAGGGAGTACAACTGCTTGACAGTCAGCCTTCAATGACAAAGTGGAACAGGATCCCCTGGTTGGTGGTCCGTCTTGCTATTCACGATAACGCTCTCAAAGGGAGTCGGCAGCTTCGCCATAAAGTGTACTCCTATTTATATTTGTTGGAGCACAATGGAACAATGAATCTAAAACCACTGCGTGATCTGACTATCGAAGCTGTATAAGATCAAAAGAAAGCGTGTGGTTCACTCTCGATATGGCGAACAAGAGTAGTCTGGTTATGGCATAAGGACAGTTATTCAACGTCACGTCTGGGGCCGTTAGCATAAAGGTTGAGTACGAATCTCAGACTCAATCTCAATAGACTTTGCTGTACACTGAGCACGTGCTCGCTGCTCATGCGGGAAGCGCTGCCAAAGCTACTGAGAATGAGTCTGTCTCATATACTATAAATGATGAACTACTCATACTCAATTTTAATGCAACGTGCATTCTTAGTAAACGAATTTATTTTCTCATGCATATGCGAATGACTTAATTTTCAAGAAGACTGTCATTCAGAGGGCGAAGGCGAAATTACCCAGCGCACACATTTTCGGCAATAACCTCGCACATGCATTGCCACAACCATTATAGTCCTATGGAGACTAAATGCTCCGAGGTTTATGCGAAGTTTAGGTACTATTTGCAGTGCTGAGTAGTAAATTTCGGGCCAGGGAACAAAAATTGCAATTTTCGGGATTAGGAGCTCTAATTTCTCCCCAATTTACTTTGTCTTTCCTTAGAGTGCGCACTGGCTAAGCAATACTGTCACCACTCTTTCATTACAGATTCTCCAACCGTACTACTCCTCATAACCAGCATGCGGCAAGCAGTAGTCCTAGCCTTCTTGGCCGTATGCTTCTGTGGCGCTCTTGCCAGCACTTTGCCTGGCGATGGCGCAAAGGCACAAGCTTCCTCCGATACCAGTCGTCGTGCTCCACGTCTGGATGAGCGCAAGTTCAAGTACGAGCCAGATCCCAAGAAGGAGCTCACACAGTTCATGAACACCAAAAACGTCGTCAAGACACTCGTGAAGCTGGTCTTTGGCAGCGATGAAGAGAGTGCTGCAACGTCCCGTCAAATCCTAAACCTTCTGGTCACCGTCCTAGACATGCTGAAGACTAGCTTCGGTCAGAGGGCGCGGTCTTCTTCGATGGCTAGAGGGTTCCGTGGAGCTCTGGACGACGTTGCCATTGCCGGTGCTTCCATGCTGAAAGGATTTGTGAAGTCAGTGATGACCAAGGATGACAACTGCATGCAGCGGTACCTGTGTGAGGCTAGCAAGGAAGCTGCGAAAGACGGACATGAGATTGGATACCTTGTGGCACAGTTCGGAGGGTAAGCGTTTGAATGTCTGCCCTTTACGAGAACAGTATCTTTTACGTACGCCGGTATGTTCGTATATGTGCTTTCTTTTCCCTTCGACTTCGACTCGGAGGGCCCAATAGATGACGAGGATGGGGAACAGTGTCGCGTTCGGAATATCGGCAGCCCGCGGCCAGGGGCTTACCATTTTCGTATACCTTCCCCAGATCGCTATTCTCCACTTTCGGACCTCCTACAGTGCATTCCTGTCGGGGATTTGTTTAGAACACGCGCATCATTCTCTGAAATCGGGCATTCTGTGCGGACTTTCCGCACCCCAGAATGTTGTGACGACACTTAACTATTTCAGTCGTATGTATGCCGGGTACAAGGCGTACTCGGGACGGCAAATCGTAACTCATGTACACACCCTGTCAACGCCTTTGGGGGATCAGTGGTCACATGGAAGATTTACTCATGTATATTTGTACACTAGAAGCACTATAATTCTTGTCATTTGGACGACAAGTGAACGCTAACGAACTCCAGCCAAAAAGGACCGCAATTTTATAATGCATTTCTTCTTGCAGATACGCTGCCAGTTATGCATTGCAAGCCCAGAAGGCGTCTGCCTTCAACCAGACATACAACGCCACACGCAGTGGTCGTAGCGGAGAGGACTGCTTCAGTTTGTATCAGACCTGCAACGAGACCGACTAGATCAAGAGCTATGGACAAGACCACACATCATCACGCTTTCGCAAAACATCACTCATAATGCCATCAGTCATCATACACCATCTATCGCAGAGCTTCGGAAGCTTTCCTCCCACTTTCATTCTGCAACCACCATTATTCCGGAGCTCAATCTTTTATAATTTCACTTCCGAGTTTGGTAGCACGTTGAAAGAGGACATACATTAGGCTTGCGTACTGTGCTTCGAGAGAAAACCGCGTGCATGGCTGAGCCATGCTCATCGAGGCACCAGGAAGGTTCCCAGGACCTTCCATGCCGGACTTGCTCGCAGGAGTTCATCACACAGAGCGCCTTTTGGTTCGTTATTTATTTCCAGAAAACTTCTGTCGACTTGTCATATTTAATGCCGTCATTAAAGCTTCGTTTCAAGCCTATATGTTATACTGCAGTGTTTTTTTAGAGACTATAGAGAAGTACGATAAAGGTAAATCCAAGCTGATGCGATTGCAAGCCTGGTAAACATCAACGCACGGCATTTCGTTAGGCATCTGTGGCACGCAAGGTGTATTATCATCAAGCAAGGGCTCATGGGAACTTACAGCGCCTTCGAGACTACTGACTACGAGGCGGAGGTAGAGATAGAGGAAGAACAACAACATTCCCGGTATGCACAGCAGCGTCGTCAGCCAGGGTCACGGGGGTTAACCATAACCGAAGCAGACGACGGAGCTGTGTCCCTCAAAGTTCCCATGCTGCTTTGCGCCGCGCGCTTGGTGGCGCGCGCATCTATGTAAAATCGTCTAACAACAACAACTTTATTTTAAAATAATGAATGGGGAGTTTCATCGCCAGAGGCGATACTGTACCCCATTGCTGAGGGTGATGTGGGGAATGAAGTAATGAGCCCCTTCACAACAAAGATCGAAGTCCGATTGTGTCCAGAAAAGTCAAAAGAGCTTTGAGCGCAGAGCGTTGGTGGGCTGGATTCGGCCAGGGACCAAGCAATTTTGATAGGGAGAAGGGGCGAGGGTCCAGCTGACTAAGAGATCCGGAGAGTGCGGCTCGGGAAGGTTGGTAGCGTGGGCAATGAAGAAGAATGTGCTCCAGATCCTCTAGAGCGCCTCAGTGACAGCATCTGGGAGAGTCAAGTTGTCTCAAACGGTAACGCCATTGAGCTGTGAAAGCCACATCGAGTCGCATTCGATGAATTAATGCAGCATCTTCACGAGAGGTGTTTTGTGGCATGCGGAAAGCGAGCGTCGTATCTACTCTAAAGGAAAGACGAAATGCAAGCAAATGAGGGGTTTATTCATGCATCCTAAAGGAATCTGCGGGAAGTTTTTCAACGGTGTCACTTGTTTTTCACGTCCGTGGTAGTGTGCGAGAATACGCGTTTCTTTTTGATTGGAGAACAGAACGTTGGCGCTACATTGGCAATACATTACGATCATACTCCTAGCACACTAGCGAGGCTCAGTAACAAGTCGCAAGTGCATTCTGGGTAGCTGTTCCATACGAATTCTATACGGTCTACGAAGTAAATAAAGCCACAACGATTAAATATATGCCAATAAACTAGCAGCGTTGCCAAGCGTGCAAAATTGGGGCATCAGGTGACTCGCTTTGCACGAACTTTGGTCAATCGTTTGCTGGGTTACAGCGACTAACTCTTCATTTATTCGAACCAGTTGAACTAGTCAACTCTCTACCTACAAATATGACCTTGTAGGTCATTATTTCATGCAGCCACTCCTATTTTTAGCATGCCTGTTTCGGAAGAACGTGTCAAGGCGCCATTGCCGTACTTCACTTTATTTCATTATTTTCTCTGGATCACGTGGGGTTCTTGCATTATACGAAAGCGAACAATTTATGACTGAGGCTGATGCATAGGAATGTAAAGTTGATGTGCCTAACTAGAAGTTATAAAGCCCACAGGCAAATTAGGCTCGTCCATCATACTTGGCTATTAGGCATTTCACAAATTCTTTGGGCATTTCACAAAAATCTCTGTTTCTCATAGGCACCTTAAGACAGCTTCGTATTGCATATCATGTTTGAAAGGCTGTATTTGTGTTTCCTTTTCATACAGAACGCATTCTACGTATATGGAGTGACAATGTGTGTGTCTGTCCGTCCGTCCGTCCGTCTGTGGTGTTCTCCTGTGAAGTGTGCTTCCACTGCATCGGCGTAAGGTATGGATGGGAAGCAACCGAGCAATATATCTCTGACCGGCTCCCTTAGCGAGCAAACATAAAATTGAATGCGCTGCTGATATTGAGCTCCGAACAGGGGCGGTTCAAGACACTCGGTTTGGGTGGGTGGGGGGGGGGGGGGCGGTTTCTTTGTCGAGGCATGTAGTGGGGAGGGGAGAGAGAGAAATCCAATGTATAAACTGACGTTTTGGGGGGAGCGATCGCCCCCCCCCCCCCCCCCCTTGGATCCGCCACTGGCTCGGAACTGCAATGGGCATGACAGTCAACGACAACGGAATGCATAACAGGTAGAGATGCATATTTCATTAGTCAATCGCAAATGGCTGACCGTCCTCAGAAACAACCGTCGCTTACATCTTTATGACAAGCATAATAATCATATCGATAACGACGACCGATAACTTCGACTTGGGAGCAGGAAAGCAGCAATTCTTCTACCTTTAATGACGGGATTTGGTGAGGTTTTGTGGAAGAAAAATAAGAAGGAAAATGTGGTGCAGAGTGCCGACAACCAAAGTTCTCGTAATCGGAAGAAGAATGAAAAAACTAAAAAAGGCACAGGGCTACCTTGTGCTTGCATTGCCACAGCGGTGGGTAAGAAAGCGCCATTTGCGTTCGAAGAACTGCACTGCGTTAGAGGCATCCTACATTGATTTGTTTAGTTCATTTGCGGCTCAAATTGTATATTTCTGTTAAGTTGAAAGTTCAAAAAAGAAACAGGGACCGGCAGAGATTTCAGGGCGTCTGCAGGAGGTGCGCATAAATCCCTGCATCACGGCTCAGCAGGCCCAGCACCTTCTCTGAGCACCTGCCAGCAGGGGCGCCGGAACAGGGGGAGCGACGGCTCCCCCTCATTTACAGATGAGGTAGCACGGCTCCCCCAGATATGTAAATTATGTTTGTAATTATATTAACATTATCTTCTAACTGACATATTCATACACATTACTTCAGCAATGTTAGTTTAGTTCTGCTGTACAAGCATGCGCATGTCGTAATTTGCCTGGCGCACGTTTTCAATTTGTGTACCACCCCAGTATTGCCTGCATGAGCCCTCAAGGAAAATAAATAATGATGATGATGATGATGATGATGGTAGCATTTTTTTTCGCTCCCCCAATGGAAAAATAGTTCCGACGCCACTGCCTGCCTGCCAGCCGCCACCTACCAACCGAGGTAGCATCCATGCCGGAACAACTGAAAGGAGCTACAAAAGGCGGCGCTGTGTTACAACTGTGTTACACTTTCAAACCGGCTCCTGCGCTTGTTCCGTTCTTTTCCTGCTAACGGCGTCGTGATATCGTAATACACTGTAAAATAATCCGAGACGAGGCAAGCGAGCAACCAACCCAGCTTTTTTTAAAATAAAAAATAAAACTTGTTTCGTTCTGTAACTGTACTTTTGCTCTTTTGCACTTTTCTCTATATCGTGTTGTGCTTTTATACTTCTTTTTCGCAGGCTGCAGCAGAGAAGAGCGTTAATTTTATAAGAATAGCTGAAAGTCAACCAACCTCGAACTACATTAGCGTGTTCCCCGTAGCGTAAGGAGAGGGAATGAGAGAGACAGAGAGAGAGAGAGAAAAAGAAAGCTGAAAAGTATGATGGGAAACGTTTGTTCCCTATACCTTCCCTAGACTCCCTGTTCTGTTCTGCCCATCGATCGAAACTCCCGGGCCTCCCTCTTGCTAGGCCTAATCCGAATCCCCATCCCCATCCAAAGGGACGCGTACACGCAGAGTGGTTGCTATGGTTGCCGACATCTCTGCAGCCATGGAAAAAGTGGTCTGTCACTCTACTCATCTGAGTCCCTGAGACCTGCCAAAATACCGGTAAGGCCTATGGAAACACTACTTTATGCGTTTCAAAATAGTGTTCTTTCCCTCGGAAGTTTTGGCGTTAACAATACCCGGAAAACGTTAGAAATTGAATGCATTTTGTTGTCGACGTTTCGGAAGGAAAAAGAGCCTTGTCGGCCATGTTTGTTTTGGTTTTAACGTGACGTTTTTCTTCGCGCGTGTGGTTAATGTAGTGCCATCGTGTTTTTTAAAAATTAATTTAATTAACACTGCACGGTGCAATGTAAACACAGCGCAACTACATGGACGGTTCGACGACCTCTCCCTACGAGCGCGCCACACACTCTCGGCAGAAATGCAATACATATATGATCTTGTGTGGTTCCTTCTCACATCTATAGAAACATAAATGTGCAGCGATGACGTGTACGATGACTCCTAGCCGCGTAAAAGAGCACGGCATTTGTCTGTGAAGAGACAGAGAGAAAGAGACCGAAAGAAAACACAGGTGGGAGGTGAATGATCGCGCGGAAGGTAGCAGCTGATATTGGCGTACTGACCTCTGAACTTCCGGTCGCACCATCGTGTGTTAAAAAGCAATGGACGCGTAATTCGGTACGGGGGGACTTTGGGGGTATGTGTTCATTATAAGAGAACTCGGAAATGTCTGGTCAAACGCAAGGCAGCCTTACAATCCCATGGGGGAAAATAGGAGACAAGGAAAAGAAAGACGGAAGGAAAGACTCATTCAATTCAGACAAATTCGTCGCTCATTTGGTTAACTTCTGTAGTGACTACTCATATGTTATGTGTTAACTCGGAGGGTTTTGATAGCAAGACAACTGAATAAGGCCCAGCTTGCATCTACAACTGACGTTGCCTCGGCAATGCAATTGCGGCCATCTCGCGGGCTTTTGGTACCGCCCTGATTGCTTAGAACTCACTGCGCTTTGTTTCGCTTACAGAACTGTGAAGTATACACGGTGAAGTATACAAGATGCTATAGTGTAGTTTACTTAAGAAACAATTCTGACTCGTCTGTCACTTATATGTGGATGCTGATGCTGAGCGATGCTGTGGTCTTTCAGCTGTTTGATAGCAGCATGCAGATAGTCACTTGTCTCAATCGAAGCTTTCTTTCTAAACTTGCTCAACATGTACCACGAGGTTACGAACGTCGAATACCACGCAGATCTTGACTGATTTTGAGCCGGCGTGTTTTTCTTTTAAGTTTTAAATATCGCGGGCAAACAATACGAGGTTACGGTGCATGTGCCCTTAAGTCGCATTGCGTAATATTGCAACGTTCCTAAAATCCTCCTAGCTGTGCACATTTTCCCGACGAGGGGTCATTGAGCCTGCAAGGCACAATATCGATTTCCAACCAGGTGCAGTGCTGCGAAGGTCCTTGACGTTTTGCGGCTACCCAGCTTGGTCTCTACAACAGATACATAAATATTTTATCGTGGTAGCGTATTACTTGCATATTGCGCTGTTGGTCTGCAGAGTGACATGCAACGTTGCAGCGAAAAAGTGTGGTTATCGCAAAACTAGAAATCACCTTGCAAGATGGCGTTGCATTTCCTCCTGTGTCTTCCTGTGGAAGGCTTTGCGGTTCTCCCATACCAGGCAGATGTGTACTTACATTGACAGCCACACATTTCTTGTTTCTGTTTATAAAGGGGTTCAACCCAATGTTTATGCAAAGGGGTGGTGGGCAAGTAAATCCCATCACATTCCGATTCCTAAGGCAATATAGTATATATACTTGGTGCATGGGGTTCGGACGACCGCGAATATATGTAGCTGAAATGAAAAATGAAACACAGACTACGATGGTACGGGTACCTTCGTAGTCTGTGTTTCATTTCAGCTATATATATATATAGCTGAAATATATAGAGTCAACCCTCGATTTATGAACACCCTCGGTTCCCCGAAAAATCGTTCATAAATCGAGGGATTCATAAATCGAAAATTTAGTTAACTGAGTACTATCGAGCAAATGCAACAGTATTTCCGAGTTGGGATTGTGTTTATAATGCCATATATTGTGTAATTTTGCTTTTGACCACGCCTTCTGCTGTATCAATCTCACGAAGAACAGACGTTAGCGCATTCACACTCTGTTTATTATGCAATACTAAATTGTTTAATTTTGCTTTGGACCATGCCTTCCGCTGTGTCAATCTTGGAAATAAGAGATGTCACCACATTCGCACTGGACTGGTCTCGGATTTCCTCCGGGATTTTTAACCTCCGGGTGACAGCGACCACCTTATTCATCAACTGATGTCAGGAACACTTGGTCGCACCTTGTGCAACCCCGGAAAACCCGTTTGTTGTTCGGATTTCGAGGGCTTAAGAACCGAGGGTGCAATACCTGGAAAACGTTTTGTCCGTTCAGGCGTCATTCATAAGACCACAGAATTATCCCTTTGAAGGTTTCTGTTGACCTCGGAACGATCCGTTCATAAATTGAGGGCAACAACGCTGGGCAACTCCTAGTTGGTTCCCAGAAATTCCGTTCATTATTCGAATATCGAGGTTCATAAAACGAGGGAAAAATGAATGGGAAAAGTTTGGTTCCCCGTGCTCATGTTCATAAAACGAGGGAATTCATAAATCGAAGGTTCATAAATCGAGGGTTGACTGTATACTCATTGAACGATGCGACAGCACCAGAGGACACGTGTTTCGCCGTGTTTGCGGCTCGTCGGCCCTGGGTAGCTGCGCATCGTTCGGGATTGGCAAACCAGGGGTCGCTATGTGACCCCTGGTTTGCCAATCCCGAACGATGCGCAGCTACCCAGGGCCGACGAGCCGCAAACACGGCGAAACACGTGTCCTCTGGTGCTGTCGCATCGTTCAATGAGTATCTGTTTCTCTACGTGCAGCCATAGAAGCCATTTTAATCTGCAAGTTTGAATTTCAAACACGTCTAGCATCATTTACTTATTTTTTTAATGGCTTTCCCCCATATATATATATATATATATATATATATATATATATATATATATATATATATATACATACAATAAGCAGCCTTTGTAGAACGCAAAATAATCTCGGAGTGACGTGTTGGTACAAATCGTGTGGCGCTACGTTAAATAATTTTCTTCCCCTATCACACGTTAAATTATCCGGGGGGGGGGGGGGTATACTTATTACAACAAAGAAACAAAGGAAGACAGGCCAGGCAAACGGTATGTCGGTTTGCTATTTCGAAAATGGCTGCAAAGCCTTGTGTTTTTGAATTAAATAAATAAATAAATAAAAAATTAAGAAGAAAAGAAGCGAACTAGGAAATCAAGGATAAACACACTAAAGGTGAAAGAAGGATGACATAGATTAAAGATATATGAGATTTGTTTTAAAAAAAAAGATGAGGGTAATGTGTATGAGGGTGAGAGGTGAGGGTGGGTCACTGACGAATGAGATGACAAGACTTGAGTTCACAGGCTGTGCATAAGACCTGTGTCCCTGGGGAACGTAAACACTGCTTTCGTCACGGTCCGCTGTGTGGGATGTCGTACTGGGCCGAGCAGAGTGGCATCGGGCCCTCTGTGTTGTCAATGTCGTTGGGCTAATTGGTTAGGTGTTTTCTTTATCAGGATAATACCGACATCTACTTGAAGCAAGTTCGATTAGAACATTGACCTCAGCCACTACGACTACCTTCTTAAACTAAATAATGGCACGTACGCGTAATGATCCATCATTTGCTTACGATTAAAAAGTTGTAATACAAAGCTTGTTTGCATTTTTTTTTTGAGAGACTCCACAGGCAGCAGTGTGGCAACCCTGAGTTTCTGCGTTCGCTCCTGCTCCATAGTTGAGCGACACACGCATATCGAAATACCCCTCGAACGACAGAGCTCGAGCTGTGTACTAGCGCTCTATGTTCTCATTAACCATGTAATATATCTCTTATCACCTTTGTCCTTCGTCCACTAGGGATTGCTTTAAAAAACGTCTGCAATAGTACGCATGTTTCGAAGTGCTGACGCCTCGCTTTGCCAAAAACTCGTATACGTGGTTTTTAGTTTATCTTTTTTCCTCCTCTCCTTTATTATTCAAGTGACCACACCGTATGTTAGATATATAGATGTCACCTGCTCATTATTTTTGTACCTGGTGAAATGGAGTTCACTGCATGAAAGCTTATACGCTAACTAACAGTGCTTTGAACGTTTTTATCTTTTTACCAAAAACCGAAACTGAGATAATGGGAATGCGACTGCTTGATTCTACATTACTCTTGGACATTTTAGACAAAATCATTTCTAGAAAAAGCACTTTCTTTCCATCCCATACATTCACTCAACCGATTAGAAGGGAGGACTCATTCTAAAAGCGCCTTGTTCCTACAGGCGTGTCTTCCCCACTCTACATTCTGTAATCGTGAGAAGCGTACTTTACAGAACATGCTTCTTTTTCGGCATTGTGCAGGCATTGCCCTCGCAGTCACATTCGATTGAATGGAATTCGACACTGCTGTATTTCAACGGCGAGCCACAAGCATAACGACCAATGGAGCCACGTTCAATGTCGTTAGTATTGCACTTACGAAAGCCCATAGTAGAGAATATTGCAGAACGAATGCAGATAATATTGCTCACTCACGTTTTGGCAATATTCGTTTCCAAGGTTTGAGTTTTATGCCAACATTTCACTTACTCCCCTCATTAACTCAAGATATTACTTTTACGAAGAAAAGTGCTGTCGACATGTTCACCTTCACACGTCGCAGTGCACTGTCAAAATACCAGGAAAAAAAGAAATAAAAAATAGCCTCACACGCTTCTCTATCTGTCGACTGACGCCATATGCTATAAAAGAAGCGCTAAAAAAATTCACGCCGTATACTGATGCAGAGCGGTGTTTCGCAGAAAGAAGTGATTGCTCCATTGTTATGTTTTCTACTAATCTGGTTATCGCCTTTGTGAAGCATGTGAACTGCAGTTGGCAGTCCCAGCATCCAGTATTCCGGTTCAATGTACACATCAAATGAAGGGCCGCATTAAATGAAGCAGAAAGAGGGGAGACGAAGAAGCTAGAAAGTCATTCTTGGGCTGAGACGAAATTCGTGGAAGCTGTTACCATCGCTGGGGCGCCAAACAGTCGCGTGGGACGAAGAATATTTGGATCCTCGCCATCGGTGTCAGTCACGTACGTACATGCGGATTTTGTTTCTACGGACTTTAAAATTCATAGCTCCATACATCGCAAAGTGTTACCAATTCTTGTAAACCCTCACGATGGTATGCAGTCTTTAAAAAAAGGGGGTGTGCTGTAACTTCTTTTTTGGGGAGTACACCCTTGCCACATATGACACTCCCACTGAGAAGTCTCCTCACACTCCCTTCATAGCTGCGAAAGGAGTGAGGAGACTCCTTAACCAGGGTAATGGAAAGTAATTGTACACTCCAAAGGGAGTGAGACATGTGGCAACGGTGTACTCTCCAAAGAGGAGCTACAACACACTTAAGCGTGTGCTCTAATTGTGCTGTGTTGGCAGATATCGAGCATGTGATCATTAATTATGATCTGTATCATAATGCAAGAGCCGCTATACAAGAATGGGTGAACAACATTACTGAGGCGACGTTCACAATGACATCAGTTCTAGATCCCTGGCCAAAATAATGCCACGCAGCACAGTCAATCACTGTGTTCATTCCTGGACTTTCTAAGGAACACTGGTCGCCTCCACAGGCTTTAGTTGAACTCAATTCATATTGTGACTTTGGTGCAACGTGCAATGATATAAACTGGACACGCGGTGACTGTTGGGTTAGTGCTACGGATAAATAAGCAGCGTACGAAACTGCGTGGCGCGACACCAAGGGCTTGTTACATTATTCACCTATCACGCCGTCATTTCATTATCACTTACTGACCAGTCATCCCGGGGGTAGTGAGTCACAAATTAAGTGGCAAATTTCCTCATTCATCGCCACGTCATTTACTTGTCGTTGCTGTTAGCCGTGAATGTACCAGAGCTTACATCAATAGATTAGGTTCATTATACTAGGTAAGTTCGCATGTAACATATTGGGTGGTTAAAAATAACGATACTACTGCTCATAATGTGTAGGAACCAACGCAGACGCACGCGACATGTGAGGCAACATGTCGGCATGGCAGTTGACAGTGACAGCAGACAGACAGACATCCGCGAGAGGACTGACGCACGCGACATTATTTGCAGAGGTGAACAATGTTGTCGTGAACATAACGGCACACTAATTATATGTATTGGCATCATGGTGGAAGACAAGCCATACACTAACACGCACACTAATTAGTAATTACAAATGGTGGAATAATCAACACTTACATTAATTTCGTCTATAGGAAAAAGAAACACCTCATCTCATCGTCATCGCCTATTGTGGCTGTTGTTGTTCTAGAACAAAAAAAAAACTGCACTGAAGTATAAACGTCTTCAAAGGACATTAATAGCCACGCTTCCCAATGTTAGAACATTTCGGACAGTGCAATATGGTTGGTTTAGGGCTACAACTTTATAGTACCTAATCACGGACAAACGTAAATCAAGCATAGTATATATGCGAAATCACGAGAACAAGAGCGAACGTAGCATGCAGCTGACGGCATGAACTTCATTTTCGCTTTCGAACAACAACACGAACCCTTGGTAGGGGACGAGGTATCGGGTGCTACTGTCTGTATTCAAAAAGATAAAACAAACGTACAAATAGTTCACCAGAGGACGTACGTGGTGTGGAACAACAAAGGTTATACGGAACAGACCTACACATGAGACAAAAGTTGACATATTATCAGACGGATTCCATCAAATGGAACATAGGCCTGGCATCCTGAACGCTGTAACAACCACTCGGTATTTATGCGACGCGATAAAATTATGGATTATCTCCGCTTCATATGACGCACAGGATATGTCATTGCGCCGAAATAGGGCAGTGGTTACTTTGCATAAGGCTGCGGATGTGATGGTCACCGTATGTGCACCGTGTAGCAAGCTGCATGGGTGTGCATCATATGTAAATTTGTTCTCTGTCGTGACCAGGTTAGGAGGAGGGAGGTCCGGAATGGGCAGTAGCGCATATGGCCACCAGGGGTGACGGGTCTTCGTGACTGGGACGCGACGCTAGACACACTCCTTGCGCCTTGAACCATGCCAGATGTGCACGGGCGCACCGAATGATCTTTCGTCGTGCAACATAAAACTGCAGTCTGCGGCCCCCACGAGTCGTTCTGGAAACTTTCACTGCTAGAGCTGTACATTATGCGAAAACAATGTAAAAACCTTAGATTTTGTTTAGTTTGTATTTCTTTAGTTCTGCTGGTGGCTGTTACAAACACATTTTTAAACAACTGCGCAAGCAACTTGGAGATCCGCTGCAATGAATGGGAAAGGGTAGCAATATTTTCAAAGTTAAAAGCAGCATGGATTATGCGGTATAGGTAGTGGAATTTGTTTAATCAGTGAACGGTTGATTTGGTGTAACGAAAAATAAAATGGAGGATGTGTCGCTCATGAACGGTTTTCCTAAAGACTCCAAAGATGATGCTTGCTTACTCGCTCAAAACAAAAAGAAGAAGAAGAAAAAAAAAACTTCAAATGGGATCTTCCTCCATTGAAGTTGTCAAGCATTCCACAGGGCAAGAGAAGTGCTATTCAGCATGATACAATTAAATGTAAGAGTGCACGAATGCTATGTGTTACATCTACAAGCAATCATCCTGCGGAATATTTTTTTGAAATGAAATGAAAGATGACAGTTGACAGGCATATTTATACTTTACATACTGACGCTTTGCTAAATGTGCCAGCTGATCAGAAGTATTACACGAATGAGGCATGAAGTTCTTGTGAAGTTCTTCGGAAAAGGTCGATCCTATAGGAATGAAAAGGTTTTATCGGCGTTTCTCCAAATACACAGCGCTGTTTGCTGTTAGGGGGCCCTAAGGAACACAAACCTCGAAGCACAACCCTATAACGCCCAAATAGCCTCCCGAAAACACACATCGCCCTCTAAACCGGAACACCCTAAAAGCAACTCACCCTTGACGCTTCCTTCCAGCGGAAAAATAAATACATAAATAAATATAAAACTGATCTAATACGTTAAGCCACGACTCAACGGCGACAGGTGACGCGTAACGATCGCATAAGGACCAACATCCTGACACGGATGCCGGTGTTGACGACTTGCCCTTGGGTCCTGCAGCGCATAAATCTTGCTGCTCTGTTTTTTTTTTTTTCTTCTCCTCCTCCGACCACCCCGTGGTTATGTAACTTTATAAGTGGGACACGCTTGATCCTGACACACTTCGGAAAAGGTCGGCTTGGCAGAAGCGACGTGCCTAGAAAGCAGTTTTTTTGTTGCTCCGTTGCCCCATCAGGTTTACCAGACACGCGCTTCCAACAGATTGAGCGGTAATTTCGAAAAAGGAAACGGTCGTCTTCACTGGAGAAAGCCCTAGAGGCCCATTTTGGCAGCGGTAACTTTTAACGGACAAACCGGCATCCGAATATAGGGGGGAGAACTCGTTCTGTTTTCGTTAGCATATATGCAGTTGGCCGTAATGATGCGGTCCGCCAAGAAAATCAGGTGCAGCAGCCAACTACCGTTATTTCCCGTTGGCAGAACGGCGTTACTTTTTTTTTCGGCTGGTACTGATGATGCGAGCCGGTTTTTACGGGGTGACTTTCTCGGCCGGCGTGTTTCGATACCAGGAGGAAAAAGGTTGTTGCGTGATACCTCTTGGAATGTTAGCACCCATTGGAATACAGCGCGAAGAACACACACACTGTTAGCACACTTGAGATTCGCCTCATCATCAAAATAAAGTTGTTTCTGTTTTTTATATTCGTTGAGAAAAATGTGAACGAAAAAAGCAGTTCTATGTGAGGGAATTGTCAATGAATAGAAAATCTATAATGCAAGTCCACTCCATGCCAGCGTGCATTGCCATCGCCTGAAATAACTATAGGAAAAATATGTAGAAATGACGTAATAATATTTGTTATAGATAATATAGACGTCTGTCCAGTTGTCGCTAGTTAGAGTTTAGGTTGCTTTCGTCATGAAATCGTGAAGAGGTGAAACAAACCGGATCATTTACAACTTTTTCCTGTAAAAAGAAGAAAAACGAGCTAATTTACGAACAATCTTGAATGCAATCTTATATTCTTCTCAAGCTTTTCGTCGAAAGGACATAGACATAGGACTTTTCGTAGGACTTCGATCCTTATTGTAAAGGGGCTCATTATTTCATTCCCAGCATCACCACCAGCAATGGGGTAGAGTATCTCCCCTGGCGATGAAACTCCCCATTCATCATCTCGCAATAAAGTTGTTGTTGTTGTTGCATTACAAAAATCTCCAATCTCAAATTGATGAGCATCGCTTGCCGTTCATTGTTGTCCGCTACTCTAGCGACCTTTCCGTAAATCTGACAACAGCGATCTGAACTCTCGGTTCGCATGTACTTTGTTTGATGTTTGGTGGTGGTATTTTAGTTAGGAACCATAGTGTGGTGAAGTGTGCGGCCATTAGAGCTCAAGAACAGTGCACAATGCTAAAAGATCTTAGTGTCACTGCTTGACTTGTAATGCGTGTGACGTGGGTGCACTGACAGTGAACATCTATGATGATGATGATTATGATTATGATGACGATGATGACGAACAGAAGAAATGAACGTCAAATTGCGGCCTGTTGTATGCCCAAGTAGAACACCAATGCCACCAGGTAAAAGCCTATGTTCCCTCCCTCCCTTTCTTTTTTTTTCAATAAACATATTCCCCCCTCCCCTATGTTCCAAATAAAACTCTTGTGATGAAACTCCCCAATCATCATTATCAAATGAAGTTGTTGTTGTTGTTGCCAAATCAGTGGGGGTGGGGGGGTACACTTTTATTAAAGGGAAAGGTCTGCCAAATCAGTGCTCAAGCAATGAGATAATTCTTTTTTAACAGGGCACGAACAGATTGCTCGAGTCTCACCTCTGTAAAGTCTGTCAAAACTTTTCCTACAGGTTCTGTAATTAATGAGAGAAAAAGCATACAAGAACAACACACATATGTTAAGGAGGACAGTGAGCGCCATTAGGGTCGAAGGGCGTTCCTGCAGCAATTTTAAATCTGGAAGCACTGATCCCCGGACAACATAATCGCTCTCCGCTGTTTCTCAGCATGTAATATCAGGTGCAAAAAAAAAAAAAAAAGAACAGTGTCCTTTCTAAACGATCTTGATGTCATACGTTTACACGGCAGCAAGTTACATACTGCTCTGAGATATGTGATCATCACGTATAATTGATCCAGCCTCACGATGCTATACCTATACGGCGCGTAACCTTCCATTACAAATCACGACCCAATCAATGCTGCATTTAAGAGCGCTGACGCTCAGGATTCTCAAAAAACTCGCGTCCTCCTGGACGCTGAAACTCCCCTCCAGTGTCACCAGAGGTGCCAGGCCTCAAGTCAAAGAAGGATACTCCAGGGCCTGTTGTAATACAGCTCGCACGGGATGTGGTTGCTCAGTACTCCGAACTCCAGCAGATATTTACAGATGCGTCCACATTGCAAGAGTCGTCGACACGCGCGTTCGTCATTCCGTCATCGGGAGAGCACCGTGCGATCCGTCTGTCTCACCGGACGTCCTCAACTGCGGCAGAACTCTACGCCATCGAGGCAGCTCTCCTACACATAGCGTCAAAAGAAACCCCGACTTCATGGGTTATTTTCTCTGATTCAAAATCTGGCCTCAAAGCAATGCAAGGTTCGACGACATCCTCACTTGCGCCGGTCATCTACAGTGTTATCGCAGCATACAAGGGTCACAACATCATCATCCAGTGGATCCCAGGGCACTGCGGTATCAGTGGAAATGAGGAGGCGGACCCGGCTGCTCGAATTGCTCACCATAAAAGAACTACTCACAAAATCTACTTCACGCAATCCGATGCGAAGTACTTGCTGGTCTCCTTACGTGATCGCCTCTCTAAAACCATGTGAACCGGCGACGTCATGAATCACTCGTTCCTCGCGCGAATCGACCCCAACAGCACCTACTGCCTCCCATCGAAGATGCCAAAGCAGTTAGAGTTCGTCATCCATCGCCTGCGACTCAACGTCCCGGTCGGAGCAGCATTCCTTCATAAAATAGGTGTCGTTGGATCGCCGAACTGTTCAACTTGCGGAACTGTGGAGAACACGGAGCACGTGCTGGTCACCTGCCGACGCTTCGACTCTAGTCGGCGAATACTGAAGAACGCTCTCGCGAAACTTGACAACCCACCATTTAGTGTTGAGAAGGTACTGGGGAGCTTGCCAAGGCAGCACCAGCAACAGGCGCTGTGTGCACTCACGACCTACCTCAAGGACATACGTGCTGACATAATCTTTTAATTCATTCAGTGCTTCCACACGTCAAGCGTCCTGGAACAGCTGGTCGCACCAGTGCGACATACATTTCCATTTTTTTTCTATTCTATTTCTATTCTATTTCTATTCTATTCCATTCCATTCCATTCTATTCTATTCTAAAACTCGTGTCGTACCTTTCGAACAAAAACAAACAGGAGATCTCCTATATCCCACGTATTTCCTCAAAAAGTGGTTTAGTTTTTTTCTCTTTCAAACTTGACAAGGGAAAGCTTTTACGTCACTTTCTTCAAACTAGCTCAGAGGGAACAAGCCACAGGGCAGGCGTTCTGCCAGGATAAAAAGACCTCAAGAATGAAATGATTGGCGTGCGACCTCTACTGCCCTGTGACACGTGCTTTCTGCTCATCCACGGCCTCATCTTCGGCCTTATAGAGCACCAATAAGGAAGACAGGTAGAGAGCTATGCGAGGAAGCTTTTATTTTCGCGACTTCATAAAGAAGTAGCACATCGTTTCAGTTTTTGACCTCGAAATTAAGTGCGAAAAGAACGAAAGTATACCGTCGTTTTCGACACCATTCCGTTCGATACAGGTTACGTATAGTCGAATTAATTACGTTCAGCCACCATTTCAGACTAGTGTCAGTAGCGTACGTTAGCTAATTTTGTTTAAAAAGTTTTATTCGAATCTTCTAAACGTGTGTATTGACATCAAGTATACTTGATCAAGTATACCTGATGCCATTACACATGTATAGAAGGAGATTCCCTATAGGGAATCGCCTACATTTTTGAGAACATACCGGAGAACATACCGGAGAACATACTGGAGAGCACGTTGGTTTACTGGTTTGTTGTTGTTGAAAAGGATGCAAAGCGGTATGAACATTCGGTGGTAGCTTGCTTTCGGGCTTGATATGTAATTATATTGTTGTTATGGGAAAATATATTATGTACGTCATACACAACATGCACTCAACACAAACTAAACCGATGGCAACAGGAAACTACTCGAATGACTATATATATATACAACACGCGAAAAAACACAGGCACTATCCAGGATAAACTATGTACACTATATACATATAAAATTCATTGGTCATACAGTTTAGAGGCTATACCGTATGTATACGTATATATGAAAGTATGAATGAATTATATATTACCAGTATTAATGATTTGCGATTGGTGTAGCACTTTCTTTGGTTTTCATTGTCGTTCTCGGTTTATATATGCTATTTCTTCACGCGCCTTTCACTTGGTCACGTGATTTATAAAATATATAAACAACAACAGTGTACAATGCTCTATTCTGTGTATTCTATTGTAAGTACAGCAAAAGGGCGCAATAATTGCTAGTTTTCGCCCGACAATGCCGTCCATTCTTTTTACATGCTGCGAATTGAGGATCACATAAAATAGAAAGCCAAGGTTGAAACTTTACGGCACGGACTTCAGCACCTTTGACAGAACAAACATTCTTAACGTTAGCGTTTCTTTTTTTTTTTTTACATGGTTGGTGAAAGGAGCCGAGAAATGAAAACTAGGAAGGAGAAATAAAAACTAACAATAACATTCGATGCATACCACACAACGCGGAGAAGGACAACAATTTGATAGCCCCCGCAGCTGAGCGACACGATGCAGGGCCTCGGTCGTTGACTCGACCACTGTGACATACGAGTATCGCTACTATATTACTACGCCTGTGCAGGCGTGCGCTCTTTCCGCTCTCCGTGCCGCGAGCGCGAGTGCTATCCGTTCCGTTGGGAAACCTGACGCCACCAAAACATCAGACTCCACTTAGCGGCGCAGCACCCTTGTGAAAGGAGTGGAACAAAATGGGCATGAGGTAATTGAAATCTTTCGAAGAGGGGACGGGGGGCCCGACTTCTGAGGAAGGAATTGTCGAAGTGCTATTGTTACCCAACAGGCTCAAACTGCAACACAAAATCTGCCCACAAATTACTTTCGTGCGGCATTCTTTCTTTTGTGAGTGGTGGGATGGGTACACTGAGGCAATCCCCCTCCTTTCTCCTTCTTTAATTGAAAATTTCGCAAGTGATTTCGCACGTTCCTCTGACGCGTATTCACGCATTCACACAACACGAGGATGAGCGCACTGCAAAAAACTTCTCTCCCGTTTGCAGGTTCACGCAAAGGGCACAAGATGATTTTACATTCCTTTCAGAATATGTCCTATGGTCCTCCACTCCCGCATGTCAAACACGCAAGAGTATCATCATCCTTTATCTGCTTCGTTTATTGCTCCTGTATAGTGGAAGTTTATCACAAATATAGGTGCTAATGCTGCTGCTCATGCGAAGCAAAATTGTCCTACACAAGCTGTGGTTATATTCAACGTTTCGTAACGTTGAAACCAATATCTTCTGTTTCGTAGAGCTACAGGCATAACAATTATTGCATTCTTTGTTTTGTTTTGTTCCTGCTTTGCACTAGTCTTGCTTGATGGCTAAGATGCATGTGACACTGAAAATGAAATGTATTCTGAAATTCCTGAGCAGCATACGGGCAATTTCAAGCATTTTGGATTTCATTGCATTTCATGTGCCTTACGATCCAAGAAATTATGACACTTAATAACTATCGACCGACCGCAGGACTCCTTTCAGATCCGCGTACTCATCATCATCATCATCGGTAGGGCTTCCACTAGCGATTGGGAAGCCCAACAAGGTCAGTTCGACGCAAAATTTATTACTTTGACTCATTTGTTGATTGGAGTGAAAGAAATAAAAGAGGTGGATTCAAATTTCATTGTAAAGTGCCTTGCTCGTGTTGTTACATAATTACTGGTGATGGTGATATGATAAAGAAGAAAAGTGGGGATTCGAGTCGCGACGAAGTCGAACTGGCTAAGGCTAACCCAGGACGCTTACACACCAACCAACAAATACCAACAGAAAATACCAACAGATGAACGAGTTCAACATGTAGTTCATGATCATTGGTATCGCATTACATCGCATACGGAGATGGGCATTTCTGAGAATAGTCAATAAATAAATCTCACATATGCGTTGCTCAGCAAAGATGCGCGACGCACGACATCATTTCCCACATACGCGGCTCATCAGAACACAACCAGCCACACTAATCCCCCATCACTTCATTTCCCCCGGCATCATTTCCGCGCGAAACCTCCTAACATCCAAAGTGCATGTGCAGATAAAGGTGGTGAAGGGGAAGAAAACCACCGTTTCCTGCGACCCCCAGTTTTACGCCCGCACCCTAACGGATTGGGGCACGCCTCTTGGGGTTCGGCTGCCCCGCATGGCCCCCTCAGATATAAACAAACCCAGCCAGCCACGCGGCTCGCGGAGATGGTCGTACTCTCGCTCTGCTTTCAGTCTCTCTTCCCTTTGATTCATCTTTCAGCCGGTAGGGCGAGTCCATCCACCGCGTAGCGTAGGGGGAAGGGCAGCGCGCGCCGCAAAAGCAGACGAAAAACAGAGCGGCCGCTAGCAGACGACATTTGGAGCTCCATTTGTGAAGACACGCGGCTGCTGTTTACGAACCAAGACATCAACACAAAATCTGGAGAGGGACTAACATATTTTTGTGCCTGGAGAAAGACCCGCATCCGTGCAGTTCTCGGATGCTACGCATTTTGTTGAGTCTTGAAGTGGTGGATACAGCTTACGATACAGTGGGACGAAGCGTGGAGAGCAAGCGTGTGTGAAATGTGACTTGAGCGGCCAGGTTTTACACGATGGATACGACGGTTACTACGAATAACACTACCATCCCGGTGGCGCCAGCGACTAAAAATTCGGCGGTCAAGGTGAGAAACCTTACAAAACGATATTCTGTGCGCGAGTGTGTCGCATCAGTGCTTTCCAGTCGCGCTTTTAATTGTTCCGTGGTATAATTACTCCATGCTCAAAGAAGCATTATCACATCAGTGTAATTTTGCGATGAGCAACGTTCACTTACTGTTATAATTTTACGACAGGAAATTCCAGTGCACACCCAAGAAATATTTAACAGAAAAAATTAACAAAAAAATCAGGTAATTATTGCAACAACGCAAAGTACGAACAATAATGAAGTACATTTCCTTCATGTTGTAATCAGCGTCACCAGTTCAACAACAACAACTTTATTGTCTGATGATGATTGGGGAGGTCACTAGTTAATTATTTATTGAGTGTATTCTTTGCCTGTCTCATCGGCGAAGGCGCGTTTGTTCTGAGCTATAGTTTTAGTCCATTCCATTACGTTCCTGACAAAACGAAACAAATTAGATGACTGACAATAAGAAATAAAGAAAAAAAACAACTTTATTTCGCATCATGATAATTGGAGTGTTAGAGTGAGGACCGAAGGCCGACGATATCCAAAAAGTTTAGAAATGCTTTTAGTGCAGAGCGTTGATTGGTGGGCTGGAAATAAACATGTTCTTCGTACGTTTATCCCTCATTGCAGTATCCTGTATTGCGTGCCATATTTCACATTCACAAGCATTTTTCTTTGTCTCACACATAAAACTATTACAAGGCAGCAGCGTGAGAGGACATATATATCGCAGGAATATTCTTTGCTGTCAACGATGCACACGGCATACTTTCTATCATATACGCTCACGCAGGAAATATACCGCAAGCGATACGGTTAACACGCTACAGATGGGAGAGCAGCGATGGCCCTAGGGTTAATTACTCATCAAACGAGGACCACGCCTTTCCAATGACTCTCCTACAGTGACGCAAAGCGAGCTTGCGCAGCGCAGACACAATGACCGCTCTCCGACAGGGCGCATGGCGTGCCTCTCATCAAAGCGCTCCAGATGTTGCGTTGTGTGTGAGGCACAGACGATACACATGCGCTGTTCAGACAATTGCTTCCTGGTATTACCCTGTACAGCTATCCAAATGGCATTGAAAAAAGTCTACTGAAGTGAATTAGAACTATTGAATTGAATAATAATTATATGGAGATTGTGGTTCTACAAGCGTGGAGCCAGTAACTTCAGCTCAAGCTCAAGTTAAATGGTCAAAGCTCAATGTCAGGATTGGTGAGGTTAATGATGACGTGATGGCAACGTGAAGCATGCCAGTAAAAAATGATTATGAAATGATTTAAGTTGTGCATTTGCGTGCAATATCTCTATAGGTCGCTGCTAGGATCCATTGTTTTGTGCTGGACACCATGCGTCGAAACTATTTGCGCGTTTCGATGTCTCGTGAACATTTTACCTGCGCGTCTGCTGTTTTTATTTGATATATATATATATAATCAGCTATTACAGACCAACTACGCTGGATTCCTACAACAATGCATGTAGATCGCTTTAACGCCATGCGGGCACGTAACTGTAGTAATATCAGACGTTGATCTAGTCACAATCGTTGCTGGCTCGCATTTTTCATTGTTGGCAGTGTACCCAGATGAGCCGAGATCCAGATGCTGCTCGTTAAAAGTGAGTTGCTAGCCTGACATTGAACACGCCATGACCTTCATTTCAGTAGTTTGGCAGTGCCTGTGATCCTGTATCTATAAAACGAAGAGACACGAATTAAACACAATAATGACCGGTTACGAAAGATGGGCGTGCAGCGTATTTCTGTTCCAAACCACTCGCTTACACAGTATCCACTGTTATACAGTCCTTGGATCCTTGGATGATGGTAGGAGAAAACAATATGGAGATGTGAGCCTGCTCTCCGCGGGACAAGCTATACTCCAGATCTAGTAAAGAAAAAAGGGAAAAAGGACATCGCTGCCAGGTACACATGTTGACTGTGAAACATGTGATACAAAGTAGAATAAAGTCACCATAAGGAAAGGGGAGAGGGCTCTCAACGCTGCTCTTCTTTTTCTTTTCTCTACTGCAAGGCAGTTCCAGCAATGACATTGAGACGCAACAGTATATTCTACACGGCATGGATACTCTCCTCTATTTCATAAAAGAACTTCATATATTTCTTATCTATGAGCCCTGCTTTTTGTCGTTGCCGACTCCTAGGCAACAGCCTGCAATATGCGAGCGACAGGCCTGATAAGGATGGTTATGACAAAAATGCAGTCGGAAGCCTACTATAAGGAAAGGAAAAACAAAAAGCTTACAAAAGGGGACAAAAAGGAATCAGAAATCGCAGGAGGTCAGAAGCCAAAAATAACCCCTCAAAATAAGCAATCTAAAAACTATACGTGGAAGCGAATGGGAGAAAATGCTTCAGACACGCTGTCATCGCTATGAAATGATTTGAGTCAAAAATGTTTGTCAATAGTAGAACGGGAAACCGAAGTGGAAACTTTTGTCCTGGTATGATTTCCTGAGAATGGGCTAACGTAGTTAAACGGTACAACACAGACACACAAAGTCACACCACTTCGCCCTCACGCTTACCTTACTCTTCACTCTTCCATTTAGAACCACCTCTCTCTTAATCATGGTCGCGAACATCATTACGAAGCAATAGAAGCGGCAGTAAGAAGTCGGCGTATGTGTCACGCTGTCTAACTCCGTTATTTTTCACACTCAAGGAAGCGACAACTGGACGTATAGTTCACGCCAGCTGACTTTCTCTGATCCGCTTATTTATGAAACATTTTTCTTTCCTGCGGAAACCGTGACATTTTTGGAGCACGTTACCCGCAATATCATGGCAGCCAAAACCTTAGTACTCTGACCCCATGCAGCGGCGTCAGCGATACACCCCTCGTAAATTATGGCCTTATCGACAGCAATAAAACACGAACGGCCATCATCAGCTCGTATTTCTTTCCGCCAGTGAGTTGTTCCCAAAGGGTTGTTCTGTCGTCACGTCGCAGTTGTTGCCGACTCGACCACATTGCGTGGTACCTCATGAAAGGACCTCCAATTAGTCTTCGCCGTTTGATGGCCCTCGCGTGGCTCCGAGAAGGTTGCAACAAATTCCTGGGGTAATATGGAAGATAGTCGGCAAACAATGGGCCTTTTGTATGGAAGGTGTTTTTGCTCAGGGAAACGCGATCTTTGCGACACCAGAGGGGGCTATTTGAAAATGTGGAGCAACGACGTTTAATCACGGACTCGTGACCAATAAAGGACAAAAGAAAGGTGGTAATCGCTGGATAAAAGCTTGTGTTTCAATGTCGCTGGTTGGCTCGTACTGTTCAGCCGTGTCAATGACGTTGTTAGTGTGCGACGGAGGTGCAACTGTTTCGGAAGTCGTCTCAGTAGGCAACACCATCGCCATAACTTACCCTCTAGCTTACAATACATTGGCAGGACCTACCCAAACACAAATGTCACTCAACTAATAACTAAGACGTTTAAGAAAGAACACAGGAAACGGATACCTTATTAGTATCTCAAACCTGTTCCGCGCTTGTGTAGTGGTGAGATTAATACTACGTGTGAAGCATGACTAACAACGACGAAGTGACGTTGAATGAGAAACTTTGCCACTTTGTCTCACTACCGCAGGGCACACTGATAGCGGTACGAAATAATGTGTGAATAATGATCCAAGTCCTCGGTATGACATAATAACACGCGTCTATACACCCTCGTATGTACACCCACGTGTCCCTTTCTTTTGTCGCCTTGCTCAAGGAAAGGTCCATACACGCCAGTTATAAAGTTACGTGCACCGCGTAACAGCCATAGCCCAAACACAACAGCCACCGTATGCACCCTTGAAGTATAATCAAATTACGAGTAATAGTCTGTGATAGAGAGCTCCGAGTTTACGTTTGTCACGCGAAGGAACGCGAGCGATCGCAAAGATTTTCAGTAATAAAAGCCAAGCACGCGAAAAAAAAAGAAGCAAGCCATACCCCAATGTGTTGTTATCGAGGGACGCATGACTCGATGCAAGCAGTAAAGCGGGTGTACCTCGAAATAAAGTGATCGAAATCCCCGTTGCAAAAATAAACTATACTGTAATGTTATCTGACTCTAAAATGCACAGCCAACTGCCAACGGCGAACTTAGACTAACCTGACCATACAAATGCAAGCACTGAACTTGGACTAACCTAATAATAAACTAACAAACATGCTGCATTGCTGCTCCGTCGTGTCCGCCCTCCTAAGCCTAACGGCTGCTAAAACGACTTGGACAGACATCGAAAATCCGTGAATTTGAGTGCTTAAATAGTGATGTCGTGTTTTTAGGAGTTTTTTTTTTTCGTCTTACGTAGCAATCTAGCATTCTCCTTGATTTTCCTTGTCTCGAGAACGTGAATTTCGCGATCGGGGATTTCGCAACCGGGAATATCGAGGTCCTCCCGCGGTGACAATGTGAATCCACGAATTCGCTGCCTGTAAAAAACCGATACACTGTAGAAAGAGCGCTGTCCTGTCCACTTCCCCATCCTTCTTCATTCCGTATGCGCTCTTCCTTTCCTGATAGAGCGGACATGAAACAGATAGGTTTGCCCGCAGGTGTACCGCTCTTGCTACGTGGACGATAGCATCTCGGCTGTACACCGCTCTAGTTACGTCGCGCTGAGTTTTACGCTAAATTTATTTGGCCGATATAGCGAATGTAAAGATACAGTCGACACTCGTGGCTATGTAAAACAGGACGCACGATACAACGTCTCATTTTACCCAATTTATTTACTATCTTTCTTTCTGCTGTCAAGCTTCTGGGGAAAACAAAGCGCGCTCACAATGATAGGCTACTTGCAAACAAGGTTGTCTGACAAGACGACAGGTTGTATCCTAATTCTTAGAGAACCCGCGAAACGTGGTGACTCCATAATTACCTAGACTTTGATGTATGTTAATTTATACGTGCATGCAGTGAAAGTTCACTGGCCTCGGTGGATCAGTTTGTGTTCGCCTACTGAACCAACGGTAGCGAGTTCGAACCCGGCCGAGGACGCCTGCAACTTGGTGGCACGGCACAAGTTGCTTAGTTGGTGCGGTTGTCTTCCGCGAAGGACGTTAAATACGGTGTGCCGCGTGTTGAGATTTTGGGGCACGTGAAATAACCCTCACGCTCATGATCAACGCTATACCGCGATGGAAAGCCACGAATTATCAATTGTACGAATTATCGATATCAATTATACGAATTATCAATTATCGGTACTTTCGATTTTCGAGACAAGTTCTATTTCCCGTAATTTATTTCTCTCTCTCTCTCTTTTTTTTGTAATTTGAAAAACACTGTTAGCCCAGAAGGGCCGTTATAGGAGAGGGGGCAAGATACGCGCACACACAACACAAATACGTTCCTCTGAAAAAAGAATTGTCCTAGATGGATATACACGGTAGCTGGTAGCCCGTTCCACGTCTCGATAGCCGGCACAAAGAAACTATACTTGAAGGCATCCACGCGTGGCAGATACAGCTGCAGCTGCCTGGTCATGTGGTTTACGAATAGTACGTTTTATTGTAAATGCACTGTACCTGCCCAATTCAATCTTGATTATTCCCGCGACAAAATTTGATTTCATGAAGGAAAGTAATTGTTCTGAGGCTGGAACGTACAAAAAGACAAACACAACATAAGTCTCAAGTTGAATCGGTCAAGGCGCTCGACCAGTAATCGACAGACGCGTGCTTGAAATCAAGCCGCTGTCTGGCGTTTCAACTTTCAACCGGCTTTGTGTACTTCAACTATTGGTTCCGTGTTTGACTTTCCACACAGCGAGAAGCCTCGTTAACAGGTTACATTAAGACGCATTAACCCCACTACAAGTTACACTGTATGTTCCAAGAGAGCAGCGCGGAACAAAGAGGCGATGATGGAAACAGCCTATAGCTGCTGTCTAGACCGCGCTGCTGTAGAGACGGGGTTCCATTGTCTGCAGCTCGTCATACACCGAGCAGTGCCCCCCACGTACAATCAATGATTCAGAAGCAAACGGCGCTCCGAAGCGAACCGGGGTTGGAACCCGCTGCGCGTGGGCGGTACTGAATTCCCCCTCCGACCAGGTGCTTGGGAGACAGCTTTTTTATCTTCTGTTTGCTTAGCGGGAAACGTGGCACGCGCCACCCTCTTGCAGCGATCGATAAATGCTGTGCACAAGGATGCTACATCGTGTGGGCAACGGTACGTGGATTACGATCAATTGGCAAGAAGTGGGTCTTCCCCTAAATGCTGGTACATTCCACTCCTTGGGGAAGTTGTACATGTTAGGAGTGCTTTCACCTTAATAGAATGTACTGTTTTTTTTTCGAGGGTATCTTGCTACTATTAGCGAGACTACAACTTTTACAAGCTGAGCTATATTTATTTATTTATCGAATACACAGAACGAAAATATGTGGTACAGGGGGGGAATTTGTTTAATGCAAAGTAAGAAAAAAGAGAAGGGAAAGGTTAGCCACGGTGTGGGCTTGCTATTCCCTAAAGCTTTCAAGCAAACAAAAGAAGACACAAACAGCTGGGATACAGAAAATTATGAAAAAATACAGAAGAAACAGCTCCTTCACTAATAACGTCAAGGGTCAATAACGTTTGCTGGGAAAAGACAACATAGCGCGGCACTATTTTATATTTATTCAAGGCGCAAGCCGATGTCTGAAAACGTGCGCAATAAATGCATCTTTCATACTTAATTGAATATCATGACTAAACAAGAAGGCTGCACCATTGTTCCAAAGGTGTACAAATGTGGTAGCTTTATTGGGCCATCGCTGGCGGTAAATTTTTGTAATGCTATTCAATTTTCATTGAAAGCCTCTTAACGCTTTGTCAAATCCTCTAATTGTTCTTTGCATTGTTACTGTGATGGTTACACAATTTAAACGTACCGCAAGCACAGTCTGGCGATCGCGCGTTGGTGGGACTGTCACGTGGCCCTCAAAGCCACTGACGGACCTACACGATGGTTGTCCCCATAAAGCTATCGCTCTAATATTTGGAATTAATACCGCGGCACCTTCGAAATCAGACTCCATTTCTAGGCAGCGCACGTTTAATTACCTACTTTCAAAGCATCACCCCCGTTGCCTCTCACACTCATTATGGGATGCACACCGTCTGCATAACGAGTATAGCGATCTCAGTCGCTCTTCCTTCCATCCAGAGTGTGGCAGTAGGCCAACAACCTTCGATAACACCTCGGGCAACAGTCCCTCTGCGGACCTTCCGGCGCGCTTTGTTTTGATCGAGCGTCGTGCTTTAATCGAGCTCGAATCGGAACACTGTCCTAAATTAACAGAAGAAGACCTGCCTTGAATCGTCCTTTGCCGGGCATTGAAGACAAAAGCGGAGGGGGTCCGCGTTGCGTAATGAGGGGACGCTTCCTTTTGAGTCCTATACGGCCCTTTGGTACCCGATGGAATGGTCCGAAGAAGGCCACGTTTAATGTTGGTACCGCGCACAAAGAGGGTGGAGGAGTGTTATGTGCCTCGTATTCATATGGCCGGCAGACAGAGTTCCATTAGGTTTGCCGACCTCGTTTTCAATACGTACCTCCCTGTTAATGAAATTAGACTGGCGCGTATTGTTCTACTTTTGACATGCGTGGGTATCTCGACCTTATGAGCTCGTGAACGTGCGCGACTCTGCGCGCAGTGTTATGGTGTGGGCATTCGATGCTGATCTTGGCAGGGAACGTTGAACGTGACTGCCTTCACGGTCAGCTGTGCGTGTTCAGAGGGACGAGGGGACTGGGGTGTTGATACAACAGGTTTCTTAGTATAGGGTTAGTTGGAGTTTTAAGTATTACCTGCACCCTGATAAGTAGATGCCACGGGCAGTTAATGGCGCCGCGTACTGGGGCTGATAAATTGACTACGTATAACTTAATTACAATCATATGCACGGTGTGTGAGATGTCGTTGATTGTCTGGTCTTTAGAATGTTATTGTAACAACAATATCGCGAGTGATTGTATTTTTGGAAGTCGAGGAAGTAATTTACAAGTTCCACGGCACGGATGCCCGGATAATAAGAAAAGAAAAGAAAGAACAAACATGGGAAAATGCGTCCGCTACATGTACATGTGAACACTAACTCATTTCACGTGCAGTGTTCACATGATAACCGCCTAGATTAGTATTGCTTTATTTCCTCTATACCTCCTCCGTCTGCCACTCCGGTTTCGTGTCTACTCCTCAGGTTATTTTCTTCTCTGCCCGTATTCTTCACACAATCAATGTGTACCTCGGAAACATCTGCCTCTCCTCCTTTCTGTGGGATTTTCCTTCTTACTTTCCTATGTGCGGACGTGCTGAGGACGTCACAAGCGAAGACTGCTAATGCGAGACGCACTTTTTTTCCGACACGTAGTGGGAGCAGGAAATAAGATTGCTTTAATTGATTGTGAGAAGTAATTCAGTGAAAAGCCAGTGTGTGCCAGCATCAGGAGTCGAAATTAGATGATGATGATGGTAGGAGAAAAATTGTGGATATTATGGACAGGCGCGGAGTCGAAATTAGGTCCATTGATTCCCTAATTCAATCTTAATTGGCTCATAACGTTTGTGGCCTCCTTGTGTGTTAGTGTTTTTTTCTTATTATTATTTATAAGTTACGGTTCCGACCAACTCTTCGCTGTTTCCATTTGACAAAAATTGAGAGGTCTCCACCGGATCGCTCGATGTCCAAAAATGTTGAAGTTTTTCGGGGGTTCTCTGAAAGGTATCTCCGAATAAGTAAAAATTTTACAAATACAAAACGAATTACAAAACGAATTTACGAATAAAAAAACACTGGCGAACGCCTCCCAATCATTGCTAAATGAAAACACCGAAAAGTCGGAACCCTATTTATAAGTACCCTCAAAGCGTACCACTGCAGAGGGGAGTGGGTTACGAATACGTAGTCCAGAAGACATATACACAGTTGTTTACAAAGGCTACAATGTATACAATGCTACACGTTACATACTACATTAAACAAACACATACTACATAAAACAACATGATAGGTACACAATATGTAGAACATAATTTACTTTAGTTTATTCGTTTATTTATTTATTAGTTTAGTTTAGTTATGGAACAGACCGCTTTCCACGCCCAGACTGGGAGCTGACACTGTGTTCGAATTCCAGCACCGGCTGTGCTGTGTTTTCCGGTAGACTTTCCAGACGAATATCGGCACAGTTCTCATTGAAGTCGGGCCAGGACGCACACCCCTTATACCTTCTATGTACATTCATTTTCTCAAAGCAGGAATAGCGGCACAGCGCCCTCGCTTTCAAAATATAGCAACGAGGAGAGGCCTCAGCTTCGTTTAACACTGCTTTGCACCACTTCCATATTTACGTACGTGCACTCGATCTGCATATACATCCCGGAAGACGAACCAGTCCCTTGTACTTTCATACGAGCAAACTGTCCCATCCATCTGGCCACAAGCCCACTCAGCTGTCAAATAGAGAGCTCTCGAAGAAAAGTACCAGCATTCCGACTTTCTTCGCCAGTCACGCAGCATCCTGGGCACAGCCAGCTGTGTCCCAGTAACCTTCAGTAACTCGTACAATCACCTCACCACTACCGACAGTGGACAAAGAGTCATTTCAGCGCGACAGTCTTTTCTTTCTCCAATCTCGGAGCAATCTTTTTATACGAACGTGGCACCGCTTAGCTTACCGCGTTACGAGGGCTGGTTTTGGCTGCACGAGCCGCCTCTGCAAGAAGCGCAATGAACCACTTTCGGAGATATAGCAGCCTCTCCAAGTGGGCCTCAGTAAAGAAGCGTTGATGGTAGCAGAAGGAGGTTGCCAGACAGATACTCGACGCCGTCAATTGCGTCCTTGAGACAAAATTAGCGCTTCATATTAATAGTGTGCCTTCCTTGTCTTTTTACTCTGCTCGTTTACCTTATTCGTTGTGTGCTGATTTAGAGCTATACTGTGGCGCGGTGTCACCAACGCTGGTTAACTTTGAACCCAGATCAAGAGCTGCTAAAACTTAATGACTTCGCGATTAGTAAAAACTTAGTTGATGACGTGATGAATATTTCAGTGACGATAACTCCCTTTAGTGAAACAGGGCTACGCGTTAAATTCAAGATAAGGGACCGTTGGTCTCGGTTCAAATACTATTCGGTGTTTTCCCCAAACGCTTTTTGTTTTGTGTTTAACGTTTCAGCGACAGTCTTGCGAATGCTTGATGTATTCTGAATGTAATACATTTTCTAGGTACGTACCTTGTAATAATAGCAGTGCAAAATTTCGCGATCACATGGTATATTTCACAAAGGGGATTGAGTGAATGAAAAAGCATTAGGGGGTTAATTATGCACTCGAATTTTTCTACGCTGTCAACAAAAATTTGGTGCTTTCCATATTTCAACTCATTACACTTCAGTGCTCACACGAGTAAGGCAAACAACGGCAAGTCCATCTCATCACCCACCACCACCATGCATCACTTCATTTCACTTCAATCAATGGATGAATTCAATTCACATTCAATTGACTCAATCCATCAATTAACGTATATTCAATGAACTCATTGAATTTATTGAATTCACTTCAATGAATTCAACCTCTCTCTTTTATTTTTCCCCCAACATCAAAATCAACATCACTTGATCCTCGATCACTCATCTACTGCCTCTGTAGATTACTGCACCCCAGCGGTAAAACACCCCATGTAGTCGTCATCATCCTATTTGTTGTTGTTGTTGTTGTTGTTGTTCATGTGTAGTTTTGGGAAACGGCGTGCAATCTGAAGTCTAACCCAATGTCCCAGTCAATGTATCTCTGCACAGCTTCCGCAAGCGAGGGCACAGACGGACCGAGGCACGATTCATTGCCTCGGCACAGCGCACAACCCGTAATATTCTCTCACTTTCGTTTTCGATCGGCATCATCGACCAGGACGCCAGAACACAATGCGGAAATCGACCCATCAATCTTTTGCCCTCGCTTCCATAACGCCAGATGAGCCCTGGAAGGCCTGCAAAAATGTGACAAAAAAGCTGTAGATCTGGCTACAAGATAGCTATACAACTTCAGGAAGAAGAGGGCCTTCCTGGAATATGTTGGTACCAAGTACATCTCCTATGGTACACGTCAATGATTTCCGACCATCGTGAACTTGATGTGAAATATTGATTCTACGGCTTGTGAGTTGAGGGAGCTACAGAACTAAAACGTTCCTCAATTCCGTAGGCATCAAATTGCTGTGTGGTGCAACGGCCGATACGTTTGGCGAGTGAAAAAAGCATTGTCGCACTGCCGCTGCAGTTGTGTCCTGCGAAACAGCTGAAGAAAATCTATATGTATTCTAAAGCCAATTTTTGAATACCTCGTTTATTTCAATGCCTGTTACGTAAGCAACCCCATGCACTTAATCTATCTCATCCTTCTTTCACCGTTTGTTAGTTTATCCTTTATTTCCTAATTATTTCATTTTCATTTCTTTTTTCATTGCGGAATAGCAAGCCGACGTCGCGTTTGATTGACCTTTCCTCCCTTTTTTTTTTAATCTAATAAATATATCCCCCACCCTCACACACCACTTGAACAGCATACAGCAGGCAGCAGCATATTCCGCATGGCTCACGTTCTTAATAAAAGAGGCGTCAATACTTGTTGGCCCTTCCATAAGAATGAGTTTGTATTGCTGTCATATTAGATTTATATAATTTGATTTGACTTTTCTTTGCGTCGTTCCCCTCCGTACCAGATACCTAACAATTCCCGACCCCACTAGACACTCTTTCTGGCTCATTAAAGTACCCAGTACACTCGGCTCGGTAGGCTGCCAAAACTTAACGAATGGGCATCGTGCTGTTACCATGGGCACGTTAGCATCATCAGAATAATAACTAATTACTTGATTTATTTTCTAAATTCAATTTCACGATTTCGCTCTCGTCTTTTGGCCGCGAGCATACTTTCGAAAACTGAAACAGGAGGCTCTAACGTTCCCATCCTGGCCAGCGAAGACCCTTGCAGTGGCATTTCCTGCGAGCTCAGTTTTTCTTTGTCCGGCTCTGTCGCGTTCGCTAATCCGTTCCAGTTGTTCACTGACAACAGTGAACAGATGCCAGACTAATGCCCCCAAGAGTAACGAGCGACCCTTTGACGACAGTCGGTGACTATTTTGGGCAGGAAACTAAAAAGAGTCGCGTGTAGCGGAAAGGAACCGCTTCCGGTACGACATTTAGACCCATGTGCGGACTCCTCGATGTCTCCCGGGGCCGTTCAGCTTTGATTACGGATTGGATTGGATTGGATTGGATTGGAAAAGAAAGAAAAATATGGAGAGGTTAGTCCCGACCCAGTCAGAACTGGCTACTCCAAAACGCGTTTGTTGGTAAACAAAAAGAAAGAAAAAGGTGGTTACGACGATAATAATCGTGCAGCTTTCTTGTTGACCTTACGATATCATTCCTCGGCAGAATCGTTCTGCGAACAAATACATATGCAAACATTGGTTGAAAAGTTTACAGTAAGTGCGCGTGAGTGTACGTCCGCGTTCTGCAGCTTTGCCGGTATATCTGGATATTGCTTTGAAAATGACATAAGACAAAGATGCCGTCATTGCTTTCTGAACATTCACCATCATTCACCATCTTCTCCCCCTCAAGCAACGGGATAGGGTGCCGCCTCAGCGGCGAAACATCCCACATCATCATCATTACTTATCTCTTTTTTTCCCTTACAAACAAACCAACAAACTCATTTGTTGTTGTTGTTGTTTCTGTCTATATGTAAGACACATTTTAAGCGACGATTGCGCACACATATGAGTAAAAACATGTTGTGGCAGTAGGATGAGCTCGAATAATTCGTAGCAAAACGCGATGACGCTTTCACGATAAAAAAGAAAATAGGTACAAACAGTACGGTGAAGTTAAAAAAAAGTGAAGCGTATAAACCACTTGAAATAGTAGGGCATGGTTCTGGGGGGTAACACTCTAAAAAGAAGAGAGAGAGAGGAAAGGAAAAAAAAAAAAATGCCGCACTGCGAGGCAGTGCACTCTATATTGTGTGGGACAACGCTGCAGTCCCGTATGTATTTTGAAATTGCAGTTTATCCGGGTCAGCCAGATCATATCTCCTTGCAATGTGTGCGATGCGACGCGTTCATTTTTCGTCCAAGTGCCAGCTCTCTTCAGTCACGGTTACAACACAACGGATAATAGAGAGTTTTACGGCGAATTCCGCTAATCGTTTTCGTGAAGCGCAGTGTGGTGCGCAGGTGTTGGCCGACAAACGAACGAAGAGCGGACAGAACGACCAATGAAACGACTAACGCACGTTGCGGTTGTGTAGTCTGTACGCTATCACATTGCGTACTGCAGGAGAAAGCGTGCTCGTTCACACTGCGCACGCGCTAAACGCAATGCTACGTTCAACGCATGTGGAGCCTGCACCTGCTATTTCGTTGCATACGCAAAGTGATTGCGTGCGCACCACAAAAACACTTAATTATCGCTCGAAGAGGGATCGAGAGAAAATGCTGTATCGTCCTTCCATTGGTTGTGCCAACTTCACGGTCGGAGTGATGATCCTTGCACTTTCGCTGTACCGCCATTGAACCGTGGTGACCGGATGTCCCTGAAGCGTGGCTGATGCCGTTTCCGTCATTTCCGCCACGCTCCGGCGATGATTCGAGCACCGGACATACCTGTAACAAGCCGCTACCGCGTAAAACTCGCGGTGGTCCCATCCTTTTTGGGTGATAGGTCAGGATGCTGACCGCTTCCTGCGAGTTATAGGCTACGCAGCGTATGATTATTTCCTGACGCATTGAACAGGTAGTTATGGGTATTATTTTTTGGTTGGAGGGGGGGGGGGGTTGCGATGATGAAGGGGTTGTGGGCTGACCGAGGTTTCGACGTGGCGGAAAGGAATGTCTCAGAAATGTATGGGTTTTGCTCTGGTAATAGATGATTGGCTGAAAGCACATCACAGCGCTTCCATGAACAAAGTGTCGGAGTTTTGGGCGATGCCTTGTAATCACACGAGCACCAAAAACGTACGTAATTCACACACTGATATAAATACTCATGATGATGAGCGGAGGTGCAAAACTGTGACACGCTGCAATGATGTAGGTAACTCACGTTAAATATAATGAGACTGGCCTTTCCACTCTTGTAGTCAGGAATAGCAAGTTATTCTGGTCTATTCTTCACAACGAAACATATATTCGACGGGATGATTACATCACATTTGCTCAGCGCAAAGCGCGTTTTAAGCAACCTAAGTATATAGAACAGTTTAGATTTCGAACAAATTGTTTTTTCCTCTTTGTATCCATGATCGGAATTCTCTACCACCAGAAGTCATAGCATGTGACACTGTCTTCATTTAATGCAGTCATTTTTGCTTACTTGACAGGACAGTATGAGTGACTAGTTTCGCTTTCTCGTGCTTTCTTTTGCTTTAACATTTTTTTCCTCTTTCCATCTCCATTGCAATTGCACTAAGCTGGACGTGTTGTATTTTCCCCTCCTTTTATGGCAATCGCCAGAGGTATTATAAATAAAAAAATAACAAAATAATAAATGACTGAGGAGATGCATGTATATAGCTTGATGTTACCATAACGTGTCTCGTTATTTGAGTACTGATTGTTGTTTATAAGATCATTGGAGCTTTTTAACAGTTCACATGCAGAAGCTCAACGTAAAAAACTGAGCCGAACAGTACAGAACAGCTGCTGCTGATGATGATAAGAACAGAAAAAAATGAAAACTGGGACGTGGGGCAGCAACCGGCTGCGCTCTTCACCAGACAGGAGAATTCGCTGCCTAACTGTGCAATCCTGCCACCACCATCATCTTGGAGATCTGGACCGCGTTATGCCATCCAGAAAATAATCTGTCTTGCAAACACATTGTTGAGATCTATTTATAGAAAGCCTACGGTACCACGGGTCTTGTCTGGTTTCCTCGTCAACTGAGACGGCGCAAGCTGAAAGTCATATCCATCAATGTTGATGCGGATACCAGACCATTTACTCTTTGTCGTATTCTCACAAGGTCATCACCTCGTACATAACGCTTCACGTGCAAATGAACTCTCTTCGAATGCAAGCATACGGGCGGCGGCTGCTATGCATGCAGAAAGCTTAATGGTATACCCGTTCAAACACATACCCCACTGAATCGAGTACAAAGGTTCCTTATCTTGTTTCCAATTATGATAAATGTCTGAGACAGCACGTATATTTGAGCACCCTGATGTTGCGATTGCTCGTAATAATGCATCTGTCAGGATGACAAGCGTTCACGTGAAGAAAGAAGAGAAGACAAAAAGAAAAAGAAAGGCAAATAAAAAGTGAAGAAACTTCCCTTGTGTTAAGTACCCCCATATACGAGCCATACTGAAGAATCCCCGGAGACGAGGGACACGGAAAAAGGGGGGACAAACACAACGAAGTCTTGTGACTTCGCTGTCTTTGTCCACCTTTTTCCGTGTTCTTCGTCTCAGGGGTTCTTCAGTATGGATCTATATATCACCAGCTCGCTTGCTTCCTAACTATTCTATCCATATACGACGTTAAGTGTGACTGCGGTGGTTTTAAACTTACCATCTCACGCATATGTGCCAAGCTCAAACACATTAACATCAAGATAAACGCGGTTTACAGGTCTATTTTTATTTTTTTTAATTCTGTGTTAGCGCCGCGAAGCAACTGTGGCTATGAGCGGCGTATAGAAGTGGACAGATGGAGAGAGGACAGCAGGAAGGAGCGGGGGAGGGGGCAGTTTTTTTTTTATTTTTTAAGTTTACGTTTTCTCTATGATTCAGGAATAAAAATATACTCCATCACAAAGGGGAGGATCTAGGACAGAAATTTGCTGTGATCATTTGGATCTTTATGGCCGTGGTGTTTGGTAGGCAAGTAAAAATAAACGCTAGCTTGGGGAAAATGCACCACTGCGATCTCAGACTGCCTTTGGAGTCCACTCTAGCCAGGCCGGGTAGCATTAAAAATAAACGATATTAATTAAGTAATTCATTCCTCGCTAATTTTCTTCAGCTGAGGCCTGCGCGCCTTGATAACCGCACCACCGGACGGACGCCGCTAAAAGCATGCGCCCATGGGGCGCTGCTCTTCAGATGTATCACGACGTCAGAAGCTTTTTTGGGCGCATGCCACTTCCGCCATCCTTTTTACTTCATCTCCCCCCCAGCAGTCGCGAAAAAAATATACAAAATAGCAAAAATAGATAGAGATAAGTAAAGGTGGGGCAGAAGGTATAGGTCACCAAGCTGAGAAGATGGATTGTTGTTGACAGGATAGGACAAACAGGAAATTTCTCCTTGTTGCTTTGTTCTGCCCTTTTTGTTTTCTGCAGCAGGGGTATTAATACTAGCATATTTGATACCACTTCCTTCGGTCGAGGATAGCGTGACGCAAGTGTGTACATATATTGTGGATTCGTTATGTTCCTGTTGAATTATGGGAATGTCTGCAGGAATTTGATAGCTGACTTTCTAGGCTGACTACCAGTGTTGCCTAGGCAGTGCTACTATAGTATGCCGAGTTCTCTGTACAAGCTTATCTTCAAAAGTTGTTGCATGTCGCAAGACGCTCACATGCAGCAGGGCAAAGACATTGCAATTTTTGCATTGCAGTCTTCCGTTCTGCATTTTAATTCGTTATACGGAAAACAAGAGAGAGAATGGCTGTATTGTAGCAACGAAAGTGCACCATGGGAGGAGGCGGCAGTTTTAGTCGGTTTAGATCAGGTTAGATCAGATTAGGTTAGATCAGATCAGATCAGGTTTAGGGTTAGGTTTAGGGTAGGGTAGGTTAGGGTAGGTTCGTCTAGTGCCTTGGAGTGGTCCGGAGAAGGGGGGGGGGGCATTCTTACAAAAATGAGTATCTAAGTGTCTTCTGAAGAGAATGTTGAGCTCATTAGTATCGTCACTAAATGTCAATTTCCTTACAGTCAGAGTAAAGCCGGAAGTAGAGCGTGAAGTTCCATCGTCTTGCTTTTCGGCACTCACTTCATAACCCACTACCATTATGAACGCTAGCGCATAGTTACGTAACGTGACATGTCGGCTGAAACGAAGTCGGTACTTTGCCGGGAAAGCATTCACAAATAGAGAATTGTATTGTTACGGTCGAACAATAGTAAAAGTGTTCTGCTTTCGGACAAAAAAGAAAAAGAATGGGCATAAATGGTGTAGGAAGGTGTTGCATAGCGTTCCCGTTCTTAATCATGGTATTTTCCGACGTAGCAAGAGAGTCGAACCTTGTCTGCAGAGTGTAGGACGGCAGATTTCACGCAAGAATGCATGTTATTCGACTAGCAAATATCCTGTACCGTAATTCTGACATATTTCGTTCGGGTGAATTCGTGGCGTGACATACACTGTGTGTTAAGCTGTCACCACAACATTAACCCCACTAATCCCTGATCGGTACTGTACTATTTAATGGTACGGCCACAATCCCCATGTTTTAACCCCAATCCAATCCCATTTCATACAAGTTTTCCAAACGTCAAGCTTTTCACGACAGTCGCACAGCTATAGTGGGACCATGGGTTTGGCTGGTTGACATGACGACGGTGGGGAGTGACCTTGTGGTCGCTAACGCAGCGCACATATGGCGTTCACTAGCGATACTAATTTTGCTAGGCAAACTATATGAAAAAGAGAAAACTACTCCCCTTCGATAGTAATTGAAATGCATTCCTCAAGCTGGAGTGTTAGTGACCTGAGTGGAGCTAACCAAACCATTCACAAATATCGATCGGGCAGGTCACCAAGCTTATATATGCATCTTTGGAGAGCTGCAAGATGAAATATATCATATATATGCCGGCATTGCTCACTCTAAAAAAAGGAAGATATAAACGAAGGAGCAGTTACACTCCTTGCAATAACTCTCCATTTTAGTCCCCGGAAATTTTGCATTGCAAAACATTGCAAATAGTCCCTAAACTTCCGTGGATTTAGTTCAAAAACGGGCTAATGGGTTGTGGCAATGCATCTGCAGTCTCCAACAGGACAAAAATTACTCCTTTTTCCGTTATCCCTCTCCTTGTAAAGCGATTGTACTGCTCGGCAACAACACGCACGTAAATACACGTATACAGACAGCTGGTCAGAGATGACGATATTATGGTCAATACTAGCTCCGTCTGCAAGTAGCATTCAGGCTCTCTAGGTCTTCGCTGCGTTAGCAGCACAGGAAGAGCTTTCAAGCTCTATCTGCAAGTACAACCAGTGCTGCACCGACGAAAGTGGTACCATTTTGCGGTATCGCAAGCCCAAAAGAATGCCACGGGAAAGTGATTGCGCGGAAAGCTCTTTTCTTGCCAGAGGCCACCAGAGACGCACTATACGAAAGATAGCAAGACGGCATTCCCACGATACCCTGCACTTTGTAGAGCAGGCAGCCAAGACGGATATTTCTTCTTGAGATAGGAAGTGCAAGTGTTATATGTCCCACAAGACATGTTTTTGAGTTCGAAAGCATTCAGATATTAGTCCTAAGCATGCCACTTCAAACGAAGGATACCGCCCAAGGACACGTCAAGCGTACAACTTTTCCGCGAAAAGAAACCACTGATCGAAAAGAAAACACGAACAATTGAAATATTGCAGCCGTCGAGTAAGCCACACAGCGGCGGAACTCGAACCATGCACCTCTCGATTGCCGGTCGAGTGCGCCTGAGACACAGAACTGTTACTTCCCATCAAGAAAAGAAAACGGTCACGCAAGTTTTAGGCCTCTATTTTTCCACAACCTGCCGATCTAACCTTCTCCCGACTCGCAGCGTTTGTAGCCTTCGAGGGTCAAAACTGCCCCAATCAAATTCTTTGTCCTGGCTTTCTCGTCCTCGGCTCGTTGACCTTCTGACTCTTTTTTTCTCTTGTTAAATTCATAAAATTATGACATGTTTCCGCGATCGAAAACATCGTAGTCCTTCCACGCTCCATTGCACACCCTAAAGAAGCTTCAGCGAAATAAGAGAAAACTGACCGTATCTTTAGGCATTGTGCCAAACGCGTTTCGAGGCTGTAAATTTTTGGCGAAACTCTTTTAGAAACTTTCTCCTAAAAGTTTTAAGCATTTAATCTCTCGTGACGCCGTTTAATATTTTGTATCGTTACTGTGGTGGCTACAGAATTTCAGTTATTGTTGTTCTTAACATTCCGCATAGTCTGGGGAGATATATGCACAAGGGCAGACGCAAACGGACGAGACTTGTTTGTCCTTTGCGCCTATCTCCCTATAGGGCCGGGGAAAGGTTGCCAGCAACTAGCCTACACCAGCTAGCTCGTATATTTAGTTTTTATGATCTACATTTTTAGCGTACCGCAGTCTGAAGATCACGTGGTGTGACCTGACCCTATAGGTCCACGGACTGTATACACTGTGGTTGGCCCTACAAGGCTATCTTTTGTCTCAACGAAAAAAAAGAATACAGTCCACATTCGATCTACGAATTCCCTCGCTTTACGAACGGTGCCCTCTGGGACGAGACACTTCCCCTTCCTCATTCCAAACTTCCATTTATGAATCTCTCGATGTATGAAAGATTTGTTTCAGGATGTTAACCGTTAATCGAGTGAACACACAGCACACATTTGCAGAGGACGTCAATGACCTTATCCAACGCACTGACTTTCGCACGCGTCATTTCGTCGACGAGTGAAAACTATAGGGATGTGGCAACCGAATCCTCGAATCCTAGGCAGGGATTCGAGATTTGGGAAAACGGTGAATCGAACCTTTCGAACCCACCAACCACGTGTTTGTTTGTTTCTTTTTAAAATCGGCGCCTGCGGAATCCGCCGAAAGCCTGATGGGTCGGTAGACGTTTTCTTCTTTGTTTGTTTACATTGCTCTGGACTGAAAGAGTTCAGGTAGGAACTCTTACAAGTTTAAAAATAGCACGGTTCTGCTTTTGATTGTTTCTAGTTTTATGGAAACAGTTCAGACTCGAGAATTCAAGTATGTCCTGTAGTCGATGCACAACATGTTAAATAAACTACATTTCCGTAGTTTATCCACTGGCTTTTTAAACTATTTTTTTTTCTTTTAAGCAAGGATTCGTAAGATTTGTGGATTCGCAGAACCTTCCCTGGATTCGGTTTCGCATTCGGAAAATTCTGGATTCTCTAGTAAAAACTATACGCTCTTCCTAATTATATTTTCAAAACGGCTTCCTTTTTCTCACGCGCGCAGCTGTCAAGTCGTTTGCCGCTGAATAGTGTGTCAGTATATTGTGTGCTTGCGCAAGGGATCCTCCATTATCGACGGTGTGCTAAGAAAGAAATTCCACGAGGCTGTCACGAGAGTGTGTGAGTAACATATGCACCCTGCTGCGTGGGAAGGCGGCGCGCAAAAACAGGAGTCTCACGTAGCCTTTCCTCGTCTTGTTCCCCGTCTTGCTCGTGCTAGATACCGCTGTTTATGTGCGATCATGCGAAGAACGGTAACGGGAGACTGAAAATGCGGACACAAGGAATGCTAGGAGACGGTATAGGATAAATGCGGTTTAGGGTGCTGTTTGGAAACATGAAGCCGAACAGCCAGAGTAACCAGACGACGGGAAATTGCGCGGAGTGTACTTACATTGCGCGTGTCTGCAGTCTGCATGAGATAAGAATCTGCGTATTTTGATTGGATGTACGTAATTCAAGTGTTTGTGAGAGTTCATGTACGTAAACATGGGCGGGGCGACAGCAGCTATACCTTTAGTTCATCGCCGATCTTCAACTTGTCGTTATTCCATAACGCGCGTTAATTGTGGTTGTGGCGAGAACCGGCTTGCCGTTGTCGACCTCGCAGAAGTGGGCAACGTCTCGAATGACGCCCTTGGGGAATGTGCGTCCTGGGCCGACTTCTAAGGGAACTGTGTCCACATATGTCAGAAAGCGTCTGAGGGAAACCAGTGAAAAATCCCAGACAGCACAGCCGGTACCGGGATTCGAACCCGCGTACCTTCCAGTCTGGACGTCACATGGCCAGCACGCTAACCACTGAGCCACGCGAGCTGGTGTCTCATAACGCGCGTCATAATGGCCTCGGCCCGTGATTCGCCACGACCTCTTGCGCGAGCCTACCACACCGGCTTTGGAGCACGTCGCTATATGAAAGTTGAAGATTGAGGCCACGGGACTCTCGATAGGGGGGAGGGGGGAAGAAAAAGTAAACTGGGAAGTGAATATACCATCCAGTGCATTAGGCTACAATTGCTCCTCATTGGAGTGCCTTACCCTGAAATTTACTCCCTAGCACTGCAAATAGTCCCTAAAATTCCCATAAACTTTATAACATCAAGGTACCGAGAGGGAATGATGATTGTGGCACTAAGGACTAAAACTACTCAAGTTTTTCTCAGAGTGTTTTTCCCATAAGGCGGCACTATCGTGTGAATATTTATGTAGAACGATACTTCGCTGAAACGGAACGTTGAATAAGCGTTAGTACGAGGTGTCCGTTGCACTGTCATACAAAAACACATCTTCAAAAAGGAAACCATATATTTTTTTTTCGCCGGTTGTTTGCCCTCGTGAAACGTTCTGCCATGGCTTGAATCAGTCTTGGCGTGATATCGTATGACTGACGTACGATATCTGTTAAGTCTGGCGCCTGATTTATAGAGCTATTCATTAGTGTTTCTGACTCTTCTTGGTACTCAACTTGAGTTGATTAGTGAGGCGCTGTTCAAGGAATAATCTTACCATTCATTCTGAGAAGAGCATTGAAGCTCTATAAGATACTAGTGCCACCACCTTTTGTCAAATATTACCATCCTGATTGGTGTCTTCTTAGGCAAGCTCATAGGCCAATGGCCTCGTTGTATGAGGGAAAACGGATAATTAAAACAAGAAAGAATGATGAAGCAAATACGAAGAAGACCCCGGATGACTACACCGTCAGCATTGCGGAGACAATGAACTCTACTGCACCATTTTAAGTATTCTAAACCAGACTTGACGCTCAAAGCTGTAACAACAAACCGAACGTCCTAAGTATCACTTGTGACCAATGCTAACACTACACTACGTAAATATGTCGTGGGATTATCAGGAGCGTAATCAGTGCATGTTGCTCTCATTTTTCCTTAAAGTAGCGCACCTACCTACACAAGTTTGCGACCCAGCCCACTGTGCAGCGAAAGACCGGAAGCTCTCTTCCTCGTGTGTGTGCGAGACAGAGCCTAAGAATGAAGTAGTTGACGACGCCTGTGCGAAGACAATAGCCTGTGTTTTCTTGGCCAGGGAATCTGTACTCGGGGACGGCAAAGGGGAAAGTAGAGTTTCAGCCGTATTAGCTTATTTGGAACAAGTAAAACAAACAACACATTCAAACTCCCCCTTCTCTCTTCGCACCACCAATGAACGGAATCGTTTACCACAATTTGTGGCCTCTTGAGGAGCTCTAAGCGATCCGCTTGCGTGCCTGCAAATTTCGCGCGTGAATTGTTTTCTGCGTTTGTTTTAACATAGCCGTTATATGTTGTTGGTTCTTTGCGCATAATGCTACGCCGTATATGCCATTGTTCCCCTCGTGTATGTGCAACAACTTAGTTATGACAGTTATTTTGCTTTGTGCAACTGTCGTCTTAGTCTCACTCCTGCGAAAGGTCCTTGGAACCTGCAGTGTTTGTTAAAGGAATAAAAAAAGAACAACAACAAGATAAACATACTAACGCGGACAAAGGTAATCATGATAAAACGAGCTAGACTTTTGATTGTCATTGTTAAAAAGTGCCCTGTAGGCCTAAAGGTCGAAAAAGAACGAAGGGTGTGTATCACGTGTAGTACCATGAGGTAATTTATTCGACAATCAATAATAGGTCGATAACTACGTAGCGAAGGCGTGCGACGTTGCTAAGGAACGGGTGAAGGAAAGCAAACGTTAGGCGATTTTGTGCTTGTTTGCTTTGGCGACGACCACTAGCCATTACTGTTGCGGAAATGCACTGCTTAATGAAGCTCATGCACGTACAAATGAATATATCCTTCCCGTGGCCGTAAGAACAGCGGAGATCCTTTGCGAGCAAGATATTCCTCAGGGTAACTCCAAGAGCGCGATGCAGGTGGAAACGTCGTATAGCATCGTATCTTCTATCAATTCTATTTAATATAACTCCATTTCATATTATCCGTACTAAGCACGTCTTGCAGCTCGCTTCGGCCATCAAGGGCTGTGAGCTATATGCTCGACGTGAAGGACAAAGTCGAACAGTGTACGTGCATAAAATGACGAACAAATAAATCATGGTCGGCTACACTGCATTACTCGAGACTGTACTTGAAGCATATCTGGGCGAAGCTTTCATGTAGGGGGGTGGGGGTAATCATAGAATCGGCTTGCCGTTGTTGGTCACAGAGAGGTGGGCATCGTCACGACTATAGCAAAACCATGGCGACCCGATCCTGCCATTACCCCCCCACCCCCACCACACACACATACTATAGCAAAAAAAAAAAAAAACGGATGGGGGATAAAGGGTGGAGATGCGTAGAGGGTGCGTGAGTCCGTCGGGGAGTGCAAAGGGCTAGAGGGGTGAGACCTTGGGCAAGACGCGTCTAATGCTTTCATGTAAGTTTGCTTTCGGAATTTAAAACAATCAACTGTGAAACCAAACTGCGTTACCGCATGCTCGATAGACAGCATTACTTTCAAGTAGCACTGAGGTTAAGAAAGACTCTCGCGCATGAGAACTTCTTTCTCTTGACGCCGATCTTTGAACCCCAAGTGACCTGCAGATTTGATATCTTACGATGAAACAGCTTACATTCTCTTACTCCGATATACTCACACGAAAATCCCCAAAGTCGACCTTTGCCCCACAGCAATGCGTCTCATCATGCGAATTCATTATTCGGTCTCAATCCAGTATGTCTGGTTTCCCTTTCTTCATTGCTTTCTTATCCGGCGCTACCTCTTCCGCTGCGTGATGGTCGGAACCCAGACCTCTTCCTGTCCAGCCACTCGGGAACACCCCATTGTTCTACAAATCTCCACAACGGCTTGGACTAGGAAGCGAAACAGATGAAAGTGGCAAAGCGTGATTCGTCAAAAGCTTTCCTGGTTGCAGACGAACGCTTTCGTTTTCAATCAAAGAAGTCCGACTATCACGCTTCGAATTTGTCGTCCACAATGTGTTTATGCGAAGCTTACGGACTGTCTGCAGTGCTGTGGAGTAAGTTGCAGGTTTAGGGGACTAAAAGGGATGTAAATTCAACCTGTAATTGCTCCCCAATTTATTTATTTTTTCTTAGAGTACACGAATGGCCTTATAGATGTACAAAAGCGGCCGCTGTGAGATTTTGCGAAGTTGGCGTCTTACGTGTAGTAGTATTGACAAGGACGAACTTCAGAAAATCTAGTCCAAGTATCACCGTGTGATTCATACACTGTCGGTACACGAGGTAGGAGGAGCACAACTGCAATTAATATCAACTTTCTTTTCCAACTTTCCTTTTCCAATTCAATTCAATTACAGAGTTGGTTACATGTTTAAAAAAACCAAGAGTTCTTTAGCAGTGCGGTCTTATGTCTTCTTCTCTCTCCGACCACATGACAAGAAAATGCGCAGGCATCAGAGCCACGTGATAACAAGGAATAAAACTTATAAACGATGAACGGGCATCAACCGGAAGCAAACGCACGAAGTAGTTCTGCTGACCCCGTGGGCGTGAGACCATATAGCCTACACAACTGTGGTCAACCGCGTCCACGGCTGTCCACTCCTTCGCTGATGCCTGCACAGAAGGGTCGGTAGAAAGGGTAGGGTCAGCGGTGGAAACGAAGGACGATCTGACCGAAAGACCGCTTCACCTTGCGGTGTGGGCGACTTTCAACGACGCTCTCAGAATACGCTGATTATACTGAAACTCCGCGGGAGGACTACAAGGTTGCAGAAGTCATGGTCGGTCTTTGGCGTTTTGTAATTCGATGGTTGATTACGGTCGTCTGCTGCATGAGCTAACCTTGAACGTCTGAGATGCAGGTTATTTGAGGGGCCTCTCATAAGCATATTCAAAAAAGATTTTGTTCTTTATTTATTTAAAAGTCGGAGCTTCGTAAACAAGAGACTTCGCATATTGTGGGTGGAAGAACCTTGCGAGACGTACATTTTGAAATTGAGATAAACGTCTCCATGAGCCAAGGAGGAGGCAAGTGTGCGAGAAGCGCTCGTGGAAAAAAAAAAAAAAAAAAGAAGAAGAAAAACGCGAGATTATTGTTTCCACCTACATGCGAACAACCGGGTTAAAGGTCATCTTGTAGAATAGGAATGCATCTCGTTTTCTCCTTTGTTATTTCACCTACGAAGTGACAAGTGAAGATACAAGGACGCTTCGTAGTGGAGATTAGATGTCGTGATATATCTCTCGGTAGACAAAGAGGTTTGCATGATATCCTTGCCAGTTGCCACTATCCTCATGTAGATTTGCATGAATTCTACAGTAAAGCGGTATTTGACTGCGACATTGAACAATAAGTAATTCGTATTCTGCGTGACAATACGATTCACCAAGGACGACTCAAAAGCAAAAGCAGCTTGTTATTTTGTGACTGCAGCTCCAATGTAGTGGTGAATGCTGCGTATCGTGGAGTGGTTCCTAGGGTTTCTACACTAATTCAAATTACAAAAAAAAAAAAGAAGAAGAAAAGAGAGAGAGAGGGAGGGTGCGGTTATTTTTTAGTCGTTAGAACGACATGTCCAGATAACGTTAGGGAAGGTGCAGCTAAGGGATTCAGATGGATAATGACATTTTCGGTCTTCATATTTCGTCGTATTTACCAATCTGAAACGTGTAGGAAGCTGGGGGTTTGATATTCCGTGGTAAAATACCACGTAGTTCGTTAAATAAATAATCACAATCTATCGTCACTCGATGAAAGTAGCAAGACAGCAAAACTTGCTCTGCAAAGCCGAATACTTAGTCATTAAGCTCGCTAGGTTTTCCTTCTGGCCTCGAACACTTTTCTTGGGTTTCCTCCACCTGTCCTGACTAGTCTCAGAGCGTCTTTGTTAACTTACTTCGGGCTGTCTATACGCTTCCCTCTTTGCAATTGGCACCATCCGCACATTCTAAGGACGAGAAACGTCACGCGCCAACTAAAACCATCGTTCCCTGAGCACCGCCCTTCACTCGTTGTCAATCAACATCACTTCGTGCAAACGATCTCCCGTCCAATAGATGCCGATTGGAACCAATTGGGACCGGTGGAGCACAATTCACGTCCATAGTTCGTCCTAATAGAATTTCTCCAGCATGCATCCACGGATCAGTTGGGGAATCGCTATTGGGCGTTGGCTTCCCATTGGGATCAGAGAAGCGTGGGGAAAAGGCATTTGTCGTCGATGGTTGAAATGAGGATGTCCCTGACAGGACATGTCCCGTTGGCTCACTTTACTGATGAACGCGGCCAAGCATTAGTCACTTGCTTATGTGGCACTCGTGATATACGTTCTTCCTGAGGTATCGGAGGAGCTCCTCCTGCCGAGCTACCAGGGAAATCGGCAATGGACACTCGATATTCTATTTGGCGGGGTGTTACACGTCTTGTGTGAGTGAACAGTGAAACTGTACGGGTACTCCAGTGTACACGACCTAATTTGTCGTGTGACGAATTCAGTCTCTCCCTATTATTCTTTTTCATCAACATCAACCATCAACGATCTAACAAGGGCATAATTTTTATGCACATTCCATTCCAGGTAATTTCCAGTACACTGCACATCACTGCATATTAAGCGTGTAGCTACGCTACAATAAACGAGGTCCGACACAAGTAATGGCCGAGGGAAGAATAATGTTTTAATGAACTGCGGGTGCGCTCGACACCTACGCTCGAGGTAAGAACTCGCGGGGCCACAAGCGATGGCCATGATAGTGAAGTTGGCCGCTACAAGCGAAAGAGAAACCTGATCGTTACCACTCATGAAATACATATAATATTATTAATAATATTATTACATATAGAATATATATATAATCGGACTAACTCTACCTAGTCCGATTACGCTTTGAAGGGTTGAACAACTGAAGTGACAGGTTTTTGAATGACTCTTTCGGTTTTGACATTACGTGAAAGACTTCCGATAGCTAGGCTACAGCCTTCATAAATACACTAAATTTCGATAGAAGTTAAAGAGAAAAAGACATGTGCAGGAAACTGAATAACAGTGACATCTTGTGGAGAGATGATTTTGTCACCGTAAAAATACAGTATCCGTCGCAACCAATCAGAGCATTCTGTTACTCAGTCTTACGGTTCTTTGCGATAGACACGTTTCTAATAACAGCACCTGCACTGCGCGATGTAATTTTGAAACTACTACTTTACTCCAACTCATATTCAGTATCGACTCAGAGGATGTATTTTGACGGGACTCGCGAGAAGTTCGACAAAGCTTAAACATCCCGTGCCGGACCAATGAACCGTACAGGTCATTATTCCTTTGCTCTTCGTAACCCGCGCTGTGCTAGAATCCGAATCGAAAAGCCGACGAGGCGTCGCACTCGCGTGAGAAAGATGGATACTGATTTTCCTCAGGGGTGACGCTCAGAACACCATGAAAAAGAATACGCTTTCCCACTGCCTGTCAAAAGTCAGACCGTACAAAGCTAAAGTGGTCTACGTGGAATTCCGCTGTGAAAGAGCTTATGTCGAGTGTTTCTCGCGGCTTGAATAGCTGCTATAGTGAGACTATTCATAGGATAGCCTACTACTGAAAAGTTCTTGAAGCCCTCGATGGCATACAAGTGATGCACAAGACGACGACGCAGCATTGTATCGATTTGTACGGCTCAGACGTGCGAGATCGATTCAACCCTTCGGGCGCCCGCAGAAAAGCCCAAGAGGAAACCTTGAAATTTGGAGCCCCCCGGCCGTGACTCCCATGTGTGAGTCAGCAGAAAACAAGCTGGACACCAACAGCTGCTCTTTACTTTGTTTTGCTACAACTGCGTTAATCATTTCCGGGACGTAAAGCGCTACACTATCCGCGAATGCAAGCGGATATCTTCAGATATCCACAGGCTACTTCCGATTCGGATAAAATGTGTATGCGGATAGGATGAGGATATAGATATCGAGTGGATACTTATGCGATATAACGGTTACCGTTGGTGTCCTTTCTCTGTACAGGAACAATGAATGTTGTGAAAATACGTGTGAATATCCTTTTTCCTGATTTGAAATGTGTGTAGTGCCTGTCTTGTACGCATAGGAAAGTTTCTACTAGCACAAAAACACGTTGATCTCTAATAAGGCGCCGTTTCTGCCATATGCATCTACACATGCTGTATGCATTATTTGATACGTACTTCGGTTACAATGCGGATCGTGCAGATGAGATGCGGATGAAGCGTTTCCCTTTGCGGGCGGTTGTGTCACCAGCGGATGCGGACCGAATTCGGATTGTGTGTGCACGGGTACGGATCGGATGTAGACAAAAATCATACAACAGGATCATACAACAGGATCACACAACAGGATCACACAACAGGATATTTTTGAGATCGTGTTGCGTTCGTCTTGCCTCTTCTCGGACTCCGTTTGTACCTCTCTCATCACGTATACCAGCTCGCCCTTGACCTTGCCCTTCTGCCATTTTTTTTCTACTTTCGTTTCCTTCTCGTCGGAGTCGTAGCAACCAATAATTTTGCGTTTCAAGCATGGGTTTGTGGAAATGACAACCCAGTAACAAACGCAGGGAACGTGTTCCATGTGTGGCTGCGAAGCCACAAACTGAACGGTCGCTGCAAAGAGACAACGCTATATAGAGAGTAGCGCGTAGGGTAACATATCACAAATTGGTCGTAGCAGGGCGGCCGCTGCTGTTGCAGATGATTTTTGCTACACGATCGCTCCTGCCATGAAAGTTCCGAACAAGGCACTGCGTGTTTGCCGCGCATCATTTACGCCATTTCTCCCGCTTCTTATAGTGGTAGCCAAGGTCGTGCTGTAGACTGGGAGGTGGTGGGTTCGAATCCTACAGCCGGCTGTGCTGTCTGAGGTTTTCCCTGGGTTTTCCGAAGACTTTCCGGACGGATGTCGACACAGTTCCCCCTGAAGTCGGCCCAAGACGCACACTAACCCCCCTGTCGCCTCCACTCCTTCCTACTGTCCTCACTCCATCTGTCCACATCTGTACGCCGCTCATAGCCACAGTTGCTTCGCGACGCTAACACGGAATAAAAAAAACATCCACAATTTCCTTTGCACAGAAGAAGCGCCAGTACCAGATTGTTGTTGTTGCGACCGGTTTTGGCGTACGGTGTGTGAGACACAAACGGAGCTTCAACTTACGGAGGTTGTAATACAATGTCCCCTCTGCGTGACAGGCGTAGTCTTCTTCTCGAGAGAAGAGACGAACATGCGAAACGGGAGCAGTCAATCCGAGCAGGTCAGGAGGCGTGCTCCATCGTCGCAACCAGTTGCTGACCGCGTCACAAGGATTTCACGCACCGCGGGACTCTTCCCGCTTAAACCAACCGTGGATATGCTAGAGTTGCTCGGCCCAACTGCCAAGAAAAGACGCTTGTTGGGGAGAGACACGTACGAATTAGTTGTAGTTTTTGTTTATAGGCGTTTCTTTCAGGGCGCAAGAAATCTCTTCGGACGTACTTAAATGGGCACCCTTGAAGTATTTTTTTGTTTTTGAAGAGAGGAAAAAGGAGAAGGACATATACGTTGATCCTGGAATGACCTCTGAGGAAGACGCGGTAAAAGGAAGACATTGCGCAGAAACGAAAGACAAAACACTTCAAAGAAGAAAAAAATGACTATTGATAATGCGAAATGCAACAAAGGATATCTTTACTAAGGAGACGCAATAATTGAGTATCGATCCCTAACAGCTATCGAACACCTTAATTTGATGCATCTAGCCTAGCAAGAAAAGCTTGCTTTTTTGTCTATCTAGACATATTTTAAATAGAGAAAACACCTTAGTTATTGAACACATTCAGTTGAAAAGAAGTGCAAGTGCCCGAAACCTCCTAGACATTGTCTGGATTTTGTTACTCCATTCAACTCAGACCTAACGTCACTAACAGCACAGCTGTTTCAACAGAACTGTTATCCTCTATGCCAGAACGCGTATCACATCATGACGTTTCGTTATGAAGGATAGTCTGTATTTTCAATGCGAAAACACCAATGTTGCGCATGTGAAAGGTCAATAAACTCTTCATCGTTCGTCGGCAGGGAGCAGACATTGATTGGAATAGGCGCATGCGCCGACATTATCCCATCGTTCATTCACATGGCAATCAATAATGACACCTTCGCCATCAGAATTTCAGAGAACACTTCTATCTCCCTTTCTTTTTTTCTTTTCTGTGCGTGAGTATAAGGCCTCCTCTATAACAGATCTCGTCCAGGAATATCTGTCGAGATACCCACCACGTTCCTAACTAAGCCTTGTTTCTGAATGTACGCGGTCATTATCATTCGTAACGCTTGTTTAGAGCAAGCTATGTAGGCATTCTTGACCCACTTTATGAATTGATGACTCGTTCGTGAATTCATTGGTGGAGGCGCACGCGGTATAGAGTCCAGTACACACATGCTCAGGATTTCTGGTATACGGATGATATCTCGCCCGATAGACACGACGGAGCAATTTTTAACAGAGGCGCCACGGCAAGCGCAATGAACAAAACCATCCGTGGTAAGTTACAAAAATAACTACGTGGAATGGACTCTAGGACATCGATCTCTCGGTCCCTGCTGGACGCCCATTGGTTTCCTCCGTGCACATACTACTACTGTGTAGTGAGGAGAAAGGGAGAGAAGAAAACTATCGAGACGTCAGCCGCGTCGGTGTGAGGTATGGATAAGCACAGCAAAGTATAGTGTGTAAAACCTGCAAAGAGTACGCAAACGCAACAGCGAAAATAAAAGATGATAGTACTTCATAACTCATAAGTATTCGTTTTCTCATATGTTCAGTATTTAAGACGACTGAACGTTACTGGTGGCATACCAGTGCATGGCGATGACTGACATCCCGGGACTTGCGAGTGCTGTGCTGCAATTCACGTGGGCCTATTCAATTCAAGCCTGTCAATTCACAGTGGGAACAAAGGGAAAGGCATGATGCCTCGCGCTCCTATGCACACGTACTTCCAATCAGGGTATCGATAATGAGGCTCTCTTCCACTATATATTTTCAACATCTTGGAGTTCAAAAGTAATTTCATATTGTTGTAGTTCGTGCCGTTGGATACACAACTCGAAAGCACAAAATATGCACGTTTACACACGGAATCGGTGGGCACAAAAGTTGTTTGTTTCCTGGTATATCCGGATCAATGTATTACTAGCCTTTCCATACGTTAAATACCAGATTATACTTCTCGTTTTCATCCATCACAAAACAATACAAAAGACGAAACGTGCACGTGTAGCTGACGTAACTGCAGTGCACTTACATTAATTGCTGACCGTAAAATTATACCCGCGATCTTCGAGCGACGCCCGCGTGCAGGCCACCGCCGCACGAGGGCTACGCCCAGTTACACCCCGTTATAATATTCCATAACAGAGGCTGCTTAAGGAATGCTCCTTATATTCTGCAAAGTTCAAAGACCCTCGCAAAACTCCTTGACCTCTAAGTGAGCAATCACAGCTCTTCGTCTGTTTTAAAAGTCTCTGCGCAATACAATTTCAATTATGAGAAAACCGCACCCCTAATCTTACGTTGACACTCGTTTCATGAGTTGGTTTCATCAAACTTACCTGCTTTCGTTCTCGTGCTGTCGGTACAGTGACGTGTACTTCGCACCAGCAGACTTATTGTCTTGGTTGGTCTCTCATAAGCTGATCCTCCGGCCTTCACCCCGACGCTATGTAAGCAACGTCCGTCAATGTGTGCAGAGTGTAAAGAATGACAAAATTGACACACGGTGGTGAACATACGGGATACATGAAAGATGCGTATACACGTGTTTCCCATGATGACAATGTGACCAATCACGCTATAGCAGGAAGCCATGGAGCTCCAAATTTCCGCACAGGAAGTCTATATCAGAGAGTAAACTGTCCAACGCGACACATCCCTCTGCCAATCAAACGAAGAATTGCTCTTCAGTACAGCGAGCGTCAATTTATTGTTTAACAGATGCCACACTTCAACCATCATAGCGTGCTTGAAAGGTACACGAAGGTACAGAGACCACAGCGGTACATAGACGGAGTGTGAGGAAGCGACGGAACGTGTGAGGTACATGACGTACACTGTGAGCATCCACCATGGTTCAAGCAACCACGTTAGGCATAAGCGTGGTCGCGTTCGAGTGCGGTATCATGTTATAGAAGTAGGTGTTATAGAAGTAGTGTTCATCGGCGCCTGACCAAGGTTAGGTCAGGAGAACCTTTTACGTATTTCACACGCTGCCGCAAGAAAAAGAGGTGGCCACCGATTCGTTGAAACGGCGTTCGATGAAATGTCATGGAACCATTGTAACCCAGATTGGTAACGTGGTGCCTGGGGAAGGAGTTTTGTGGTATGATGAGTTGCAACAGCGTTTCGACAATCAATCTAACCGGAATGTGTGGAGGTCTTCAGAGGCTGTATTACGACATGGTTGTACAGCGCCTGCTGTAGCAGAGGGACAAAGGTCAGACGTTGAGCAGTCCATATTTATAATCGATCATTTTTAATCAACTTGGAGTCCAGCAGAACAGTCTTCTCTTGTAGACAACATGGCTCCTGACCTAATGTGCATTACTTCTACATGCTGTCACCATACCGCCGGACCACAGGACCCATGCATCTACTACAGCAACCTTCACTAACCTGGGTGCGCCACTGTTTTCCTGCACATGCTGAAATAGTACCGTACTGCGATATAGTACCGTACGTCACGTCACGGTCACGCGCCCTACACACTCGACTTAATCCTCTTTCAAAGATATCCCAAGGGTCACTCGCGAAAACAAAAGCGAACATTCTCTGTTTGTTTTACAACGAGCAACGATCGAATAGAGTGATTACGGGACCAGATCTGGAGGCTTTTCCTGGTAGGCACACGCTAAATCACGTTCATATTTTTTGTGGCCATTTCGCAGTAGCGTGAGCATCAAGAGTGCAAGTTCGGAACGCGAAACGTGCTCAGAAGCGGCCACGCTCGGTTGACCCACTTTGACCTCACGAATGGCTCGCCAGACTCCACCAAGATGGCGCTTACGTGATTGACCTGACGTACACTCGCCATGCGTTGCGCGTCCTCAAATTTAGCTGCCAGCTGCGCGCCACTCGATGCATGGAATTTGAGGGTTAATTTATGACCAGTGAATGAGGTGGCTGTGCCACATCGAATAGATCCTCTACGATGTCGATGTTATTGTAGAGGAGGAAAGAGCAAATGAGTTTTTACTCTCGTAAAGATTAAGTGGCCGAAGGTCGTTTTCTGAGCACGGTGGTGTAAACCTGCGAGTCGCGTAGCCATGCTTGTTAACGTCCGTTCATAAACAAACCCATAATGTATTCTTTTTGCCGTGTTATCATAATCTGCTCACAACATACCGAGCGGTATCTGTAGGTATCGGGTGGGGGAGACACTTTTAGGCGCAATAGATTAGCTGGAATGGCGGTGTAGATGGCGGTATGTTAGGGTTGATAAGAGACAAGCTTAGATTATGCCGTCGATATGTCATTTTCAGATAAGAAGCATGTCTTTTCACGTCACATCGCGCATTTCAAAGTGGGATACAATATAACGGATTACAGGGTATTTATCTATGTAAAACCGTAGACAGTTTCTCTGCTTCTACGCGACAACACTCCTGAGCAGGCGTCATTCCGTAAGCGTCGGTGTTGTTCTTGATGTAGCTCTGCTTTAGGGACACGTGTCAGAAACAGAAGCCTTACCTTTTTGCCTCTTCTTTTGTGCAGCAACTGGTGCTGTCGTTGCCCGGAGGCCTGGGCGCCATGCCGGTGCGGCGACGAAGAGGGCGGGGGGGCCTCTGCTCCTGCCTTGGGGGAACCAACGACGAACCTCCCGAGATCACCTACCACGTGGTGGAAAACGGCGTGGTCACCATGCCTCCCGCGCACCTCATCATCCCAACACATCCGATGCCCGACGAGAATGAGCTCAACGCCAAATTTGCAGAGCTTGTGGTGAGTCTCCATGCCATTGCCTTTGGACACATTGTTAAGAGTGAAAGCACTTGACTCTTAGCGCGACACACGATAGATCCCGAGCAGCTCACTGTACTGAAAGTGGGAGAGCGTAGGGCAGGACGGGAAGGCAGACGCGAAATGAGGCACAATAGTGATAAGACACCTGCCAGTCGCCCCACGTGTACTTGCGATGATTGGGATGCAGAAATACGCCACGTGACAAAGCGGGCTGCAATCGTGGCGCGTGGGCGTCTTGTCACGTGGTCTTCGTTTTGTGTTTTGCCTGCTCTCCTTTTAGGCTGGAAAAGGTAGCCACACAAAGCGTACTTCTTTCGAAGCACTTGGTCAAATATACGTTTCTGTAGGCACTCTACAAATATGAAATCGACACTTCGGTCTTTAAACCAGGATACTCAAATTTGGCCCATTAACCTAATCAAATTAGTTAATTAGACACAATGAAAAAATACTGGCGACTATATGATACCCGACTGCATGCTAACAACGTTCAGTTTGTTTCACTCGCGAAAAGCAACAACCCGTACGTTCTACTGCGCGCAGTACACATTTCTTTCTTCGAAAATTTGGTTTGAGAATGTCACTCCAATATAGTCGAAGCTAATAAAATTTGGTAATATAATGTAATTCTTATTTCAGGACGAACTCGATTTGACTGCGGCCAAGAAGGAAATCATGTTCAGTTTGCCTCCAGAAAAGAAGTGGCAGCTTTATCTCAGCAAGAAAATGGTCAGTAGATCTCAGTTACTTCAACGATTATATTGCACCCTAGGAAACGTTTGTTTTGTCGAAAAGATAGAAGAGATGTGATACAGAAGATAAGTGCTATAAGAGGCACAGTGACAAGCTGTTTTAATTGAAGTTATCCAGTACTTTTTTTTTATGTTTCGCCCTCGCCATTTCACCCTTACAGGAGCAGACGGACAGCTCTTCTTCACACTTCCCTGACTATTACATCGAACGCGTTAATGCCATGTCCATGGTGAGTAATAAATCAATCCTTAAAGAAACCAAGCGAGAACATGTGTTTCACGCTACCACAATTTGACAACACCCCACTTGGTTCCTTTTAGTTGCTATTCCCAAGAGAAGAGGAAGAGGTCAACGTACGGGCAAAGCTCCTCGATAATCTCAAGACAGCCTTAAGGACACAGCCCAATAGGTGGGGCATCACCCAGTGCCTTAATGTTAGGTTACTCACGCCCTGAACAATGTGTCTTATACGACCAGACATGTAGAAGTTACTGCAAAAAGTATTTAAAATACGTTACTAAATACTGAGCGCAAAATGTATTTAAAATACAGTAAAGATAGTTCGAAATGAAAGTTTTTAGAGTAGTAAGTATTATGAATATTTAAGATACTCAAACAATAAACAGCCACAGAAGTGTCAAAATATGACTGCAAATTAAACATAGGCTTTATTTGCACGCAGTAGTAGCCGCATTTCAAAGTGCTCGTCATCCCCATATCATCGTCATCATGTATTTCTCTCTCTCTCTCTCTGAAAGTGCTCATCCGACAGCGGTACTCTCTTCCTTTCAAAAACGCGGTGTTCCAAGACAAATGATAACAGCGTGCACTTGCTTTGAAACGTCCTGGAAACTGTTGTCAGGTGCAGCAAAACAAAAAAAGAATGCCCATATAAATATACGACAAAAAGGAAAGAGTAATTAGAGTACTGAGTACTAGATGCTGAAAAAGAGTATTTTAGTTACAGTACCAATACTTTTCACGAAGCGTAAGACACTAAGATACCAGCAAAACTATTTAAGATACAGTATTTAGACTACGCTACTCAAGATGCCTCCAAGTCTGCTTATGATTCCGGTGTGTGTTTATATAATCACGACCAAGACGTACCTCTTTACAGCTTCGTCACTCGATTCCTTGACCAAGATGGACTAGTCTGCCTTCTCAATTTCCTCGGAAATATGGACTATAATACTGCCCAAAGCCCAATTCACACATCTCTCATCGGATGCGTGAAAGCTCTCATGAACAACTCAGTAGGTGTCTAGCATTTGCAGCAGGCTAACGACGTGATGCTTCTGTGAGTCCAGCCATGTCAGAAACGTCCGTTACGTCTTATTTCTTCCAGAATGGAAGAGCTCACGTGCTGGCGCATCCGACAGCTATCAACACCATCGCTCAAAGCTTGAGCACTGAAAATATCAAGACTAAAATAGCGGTACTAGAGATTTTAGGAGCCATGTGCCTTGTCCCTGGTGGCCACCGCAAAGTCCTGGAAGCGATGCTTCATTTTCAGAAACATGCGTGTGAAAGGACACGCTTTCAGGTCAGTAATCAGAATCACATTCTCGCAACGTGCTTAATGTAAAAAAAGAAACGGAAAAAATATTGAACTATATTAATGTCAATTTTTATTACTTGTTTTTTTTATAGCTGTCTTGACCCTGAAGAAGTAGTGTTACGTCATATCACAACAGATAGGTATCTCGGTGTAAATTCATTCATCCCCCATTAATATAGATAAGTGAAAAATATGTGCGGGCAGGAAAGATGCAGGCGGAGTACGTTTGAAAAAAATTTTGGTAAAAGGCACGACATGTGAAGTGTGTTGACTGTAAATAGTAAGCTCATATTTAAGAACGTGCAAAGTTGAAAGCTGTAAAGTTATAAAATTGAAAGTCGCGTAGTCTTTTGTTGTCTGTGCAAATTTTTAAGAGAGGAGCAAGTCACGCCGCTGGCATGATCACGAAAAGTTCAATAGATTGATTGATTTGTAAAAGAAAAAATGGAGATGTTAGTCCCAAGTCACACGGGACTGTCTATTCGAGTACGCGTTATTCAGGTCTCGTTATATGTAAAACAAATGAAGGGAAAGGAGGGCAGGGAAGAAAAATCAATAGAACTCCCGTACTTTCTGATGGGTTTCAGCAGCATCCTAATGTGGCATTACAGTGAATATAAATTTTAACTATCCATTTTAGACCGTCCTCAATGACTTGGATCGCAGCACCGGTGTCTACAAGGACGAGGCCAACCTCAAGACGGCAATCATGTCTTTCATCAATGCCATCCTTAACTATGGTCCTGGACACGAACACTTAGAATTTAGGCTTCATTTGCGTTACGAATTCCTGATGCTAGGAATTCAACCTATCATCGAAAAACTGAGAAGTCATGAAAACGCTACGCTAGACAGGTAGAATATAAGTCTCAGCCTCACACCTGCATCCTTTCAAACATATATGCATTGGACTTACACTACTAATGTTCTTACTCAGGCATATTGATATATTTGACATGGTACGAATCGAAGACGAGAAAGAGCTCGGACGCAAGTTTGACATGGTGAGTACGCTCTGGACCTCTGGACCTCTTTCCTAACTACATCGCAGCCTAGCGGTTCTTTCGCGAATCAACGTTACCGCGCGTCAAAACAACAACAAAACAAAACAAAAGAACACCATGTGCTCCCTCATTAGTCTTGAGCTATTTACTGTTACCCCTTTGTTTGGGAGAGGAACCAGTGAAGTCACCCCACGTGCAATAGAGGAGAGTGGAAAACTGGGGAGCTGCGCCAACAGCTTGCATACCGTATAGCACACAATTACAGCCGCAATCAGAAGAACGATCGTATCTCCTGAGCATGCGTCGTTCTGCTGAGCACGCCTCTCGGAGAGAGGCGTTCCGCCTTAAAGGGGTTGTGACAGGTCATTTCAGGTTATCCCCGATTAACGTAAAAGACGACTTCTTCGCATGTGAACCCGCATTGAAAGTGTCACAGTGAAGTCTTTTTAACAGAAGTGGGAAAAATAGGCACCGCGAATGGCGAAACTCATGCGGCCCTGACGTCACAGGCCTCGCCGCCGCCAACGAGGCAGCGCACGAGAAGTCACATGCTTACGGCTGCCAAGGGGAATGGGCGCAACTTTGAGCTCTCTGACGTCCGCGCTTCGCCCAGGAGTGTGTTCGAGGGCTTGTATCTCGCTAAGTACGACACGTAGAAAAATAATTCTTTTTTCTTCAGTATTCTGGAGTGCACAGTACACCACGACAACGATGGAATGAGCCACATCTATGAAAGTGTCCCGACCCCTTTAATCGATTTCGTAAAGCGCCATCTGTCGGGGGCGGAGGGAATTTAACGTGGAGTCTTCAAGGTCGCAGGCGCCACGCGCATGTGCATAAGCAATTATGAAAGAGGTCCACTGCGTCATTTGCAGTTGATATTTCCCACAGTTACGTTTACAGGTCTACTTTGCACATTAATTATCCATTTTACAGGCTCATGTAGATACGAAAAGTTGTACAGCAATGGTTGAAGCCATTAAGAAGAAGCTGGGCTTGACAGCGGCATTTCCTCACTTTTTATCACTGCTACAACATATGCTCATCATACCATGTAGGTTTAATTATTATCTTTCATTTTTCTATGATATACAATGCTTTACTTTACACTACTCTTTCCTCCCCACAAGATTGTATCATCACGATCACAAAAAAATAAAAATAAAGAAATAAATAAAGAAAAAATAATAAAAATAATCATAAATAAAAAAGAAAAAAAATCACATGAAAATTTAGACCTCTTCTTATCTTCCAAATCTTTAGATAACAAGGGGACGCCCTTACACTGGTTGCTCTTCGATCGCATAGTCCAACAGATCGTTATACAAAGTGAGAACGGGGAGAATCCGGACATATCTGTTATTGACATCAACGTGAAGAATATACTTAAAGAGTAAGTAAGATGGTACGAAGTGCTAAAAAAAATGTGGCTTATTTGCACTTCGTTCGTAATCTGTCGATATTTACTTTTTATATTATTATTGCTCAGGTTGGCGACGGAAGAGGAACTCAGGATAGCGAAGGAAAATGCTGAGAGGTTTGAAAAGGAGAATATTGAACTGGCAACCCAAATTGTAAAGAAGGAGCAAGAACTAGAACAGTGTCTGCAAGAAAAGGTACGATTGTAGCGCCGCATCTTTTAAGTTGATGCCTATACTGATGCTGTACATTCATCGCAATAACTACTCGTTCATTCCTAGGAGGACCTCCAGGCAACAATGACAAAAACGAAAAGTAAGCTAGAGAAAGAAACAGTGGGTCACCTGGAAGCAAAGCAGAAAATAGAAGAGCTTGAGTACCGCTTGCGGGAACTTGCACAAACTGTAAGCGTACTGAGTAACCCTGTTGAGACATTCTCGTATTTAAAACCTTAAAGAACACACACATAAACACACACACACACACACAAATGCGACTGACTGCGTTGGTTTAGACTACGACTAACCCGGACATTGAGCAGACCTTACTGTCAGCTGATGCAGATGGCCTCTTGGGAACCGAGATCCCCACTGCCACCATGTTGTGCTCGAAGGAGTAGACAGTAGCTGGAGGACCGTATAGAGACTACCGTCCGAACGAATCGCGCTTCGCGTATAAAAATCACCTGTCACCAAGGTTATGCTCACAGGTATCGGGCCGAAGACGATGATCTTAAACTTCCGTTAGTACACTCGTAGTTGTTGACAGAACTTGACTGCGACAGAACAGAACGTAGATGACAGAGAATATTTGACCGCCGACCTCACGACTACAGGAAAGCGTTAGAGCAGTGTTATGATGCCTTTATGGGCCCCGTGCTTTTGTGTAGCTGGTTCCTCAGGTTACGAAGCATGATACCAAAGTAACTGCTCGGTTGTGTGCATTGAACGAAATACGTACAAAAGCAATAGCGAGAATGTATAGGATTTTTGCTGCATGAGTTTGTCACAAACTCCCTGTAATCATTTTGTAATCATTTATCCCATTATATCTAATCTCAGCTGGACGCCGAAAGACGCCAAAGGAACGCAGCCGAAGGCTCGCTGAGGGGCACGGCGTTCGCCGACTCTCTTTCGTCATCGTCGAGGATCCCAGGACATTTTACGCCCAGTGGTGCAAGTTCTACGCCACCACCTCCTCCACCGCCCATGCCAATGAATGGGATATGTTCCACACCTGGGCCTCCCCCTATACCAGGTGCCTGCCAAAACGAGACGTTGCTTTCTATTTATTATCCTTTGCTCTTCTAAATATACAATGTAGGACAAGGTCTGAGCGACACTTTCGTTCAAGAAACGAGCACGACATTTGTAAAGCGGGCTTCACCACACTCTTTGTAATATTGCCGGGAAGTTCGCTTGCCGTTCGCGTACTGCTGTTCGATGAGACGTGGAAAGGAAACGCAAAGTAACACCACAGTTTTAGTATAACAACAAAGATAATGTTTTCGAACTTTTTGTATGTCTTACACCCACAAGCATACAACAAAAGACTCAAGATGAGATAAACAAGGCCATTTTATATCTTATAACCGCGCTATTCGTAAAAGTGGCTACACCTGGTGGCGAGTAAGTCAACTTACCATCATGATGCTACTGTTCTCATACTGTACGAAATTCAACGGCGGCATAAAAATCACGGTCGCAAGTCAACCAGCAATATGCATTACAGCAAGTCAGATTGGATGAACATTTTGTATTATTTCATTTCAAACATAGCAGTGGTAAATCCAAGGGGCAGTCAGCGTCCAAAATGCACGAGCACAATGGGGTACGTGCAGTCAAGCTTTCAGCTGTTTATTCACACAAGCTTGCGTGCAGAAACTGCACTTCACCAGGTGTAAACGCAAATAACGTTCAGCACAAACGGGTTATTATAGCCTCACACATGTCTAGTTTACCCGCCTCTCTTTTTATAATCGTTCTCTCCTGTCCTTATTGTAGGGGCACCTCCTCCTCCCCCTCCTCCCAGTATGCCCTTATCGAGGATACAAAGGGTGGCCAAAAACATCCCTCAGCCTACAAATCCTCTGAAGTCTTTTAACTGGTCTAAGTTACCCGAGGTAAGTTTTAAAATGCTTACTCGCAGCTTTGAATACCAAATTCACCATTATGCAGAAATGCTGCAGGAAGCATTTGTCTGGATTGTGTATGTTTACGTCTTTGCAGTGTAAAGTCGACGGCACAGTTTGGACGGAACTGGATGATACTAAACTCTACAGAGATATTGATCTTTCTGACATTGATAGAACGTTTTCTGCCTATCAAAAACAGCAAGGCTGTCTGGTAAGCTCTACGTATTACACACAGTCATTGTAGCGCATTCCGCCTGCATTAGAGGGGTCGTCGTGGGCAATATAAAAGCGTTGTACAGATTGGTATGCACTTTCTGGGGCACACCAGCATAATACACAAAATTTTAATAACTATAACCTGCAGCTATAGTTCTAGTTAGCCTATAGCTATAATCTCATCGTTATGAAGCTAGTTTCTCGAACCTCAATAAGGCTGCTGACCTACGGATGCTTTGTAGTTCTCCTAGTTTTACCCTGTAAATAGACACTGTACAGATTGTAGGAAGTGCACCTACTCCGCTTGAGAATGTCCATAAGGATTTCTTTCTCTCTCTCCCCCTTTCTGTTTTTGTTGTGCTTCACTTATGCATTTCCTCCTGCCGCTCTACACGTTTTTCTTAGTTACATCGAGGGGATCCAAAGATTTTGCCAATACGATTGTTGACGGGCACGGACTGGGTTTCTCGTCTTTGACTGCGTTGACTGTGACACTTTGTGACTGTGACTCTTTGACTGTGACATCACCTGTGTGCCAGTGATCCATGTGTGTCAGTGGCTACTGCCTGCAGCCACAGCAAATAGATGCGAGTAGCAGGTCCTCATAACTGCAGCCAACCTCTCCGCATATTTTAACTTTCCATATACCATCCAAGCATTTCAAGTATAACACCTATGCCAGAAGTTTGGGGCACACATACACACACCCATAAATGGGATGATGATGTGGTGGGATGAAGTTTGGGACGTAAACAATGTCGGATGCCATTTTGTATGACCAGACGTCTTAACAAAAATTGCCTAATTTAAAAACAACTTTTAGACAAAGCTGGACTAGCAACATCGAAAAAAAGAAAAAAAAAGAGAAAACGCCTAGTTACATTGAACTGTTAGATACAAGACCGGACATATGCTTGCATTTGTTTACCTGTCATGCATCTGATTTCGAATATATCCTCTGTAGGAAAGTAACATGAAAGCTTTTCTGATGGCACTCTAGCTGTATGCTATACTGCAACCCGCTCATGTTCTACGACGCTTTTTTTTCAGCCAAATGGGTCTCTAGAGGACATCCCTACAATCACATCACGAAGTGCCAAAGTTAGGGAGCTGTCTCTCATTGACGGTCGAAGGGCTCAAAACTGTACCATTCTCTTGTCAAAGTTGAGGTTGACCAATGAGGAAATCTGCAAAGCTATTCTCTCCATGGATTCCAAAGACCAGATACCCAAGGATATGGTCGAACAGGTGGGCACATATGGAATAAATCTTTTTATTGGCACCGAAGGTGCTTAAACGGAAAGCTGAATGTTCATGCACAATGAAGCTGAATGTTCATGCACAGGCTTAACGACCAATATTTTGTTTCGTTACAGCTGCTCAAGTTCCTTCCTAGTCCCGAAGAGAAAACGCTTTTGGAAGAGCATAGTACTGAGATGGAAAGCATGGCAAAGGCGGATAGGTTTCTTTATGAGATCAGCAGGTAATTTTTTTTCAGGTTTACGTTTCGATCAGAGGCTGTTGCTGGGTGCCACTTTATGCGTTGCAGTTTCGATCTGCAAAGCAGGTATGCTAAGAATGGAAAGTCTGTGTTCCAATGGAGGAGCATGCACTGACTGCACGGGGCGCATAAATGGCTCAAGCGGTGTCAACGTAACTCAGATAAAGAAAATTTCAACGACGTTTCTTTATTCGATACACATTTTGTATAAAACAGCTATGAAAGCGCCATTTGATTTGATTTGTAAAAGAAAAAAAAAAACGAGATGTTAGTCCCAAGCCACTCTGGACTGGCTACTCCAGGACGCGTTATTCAGGGGTCGTAATATCAAAACAAATGAAGGGAAAGGAGGGCGGACAAAAAAGGAAAACCAGCACCACCATAGACGCGGTTTTTGCAGGGTGTTATACAGCCACATGAACCTCGTTATATTAAAATCGCCATTTTATCGAATTATCGCTTTATCCGGAGTCCCCTGCTGTACCGCCCGAAATGATGCTTTCGAACCGAGTTATTAGAAGTATACTGTCACTCGACTCCGTTTAGTGTGGACTGTGAGCCGGCGAAAGCCCGTAACGCCAGTAATGCGGTAATTGAAGCACTGTGCTGCGGTTAAAAATAAATAAAATAAAATAAAAAATTCGGAGTTATAAGTGGCCACGATGCTGCAAGATGTTTGCCTAGGCTTCCGCGTTGTTTCCGAGGCTATACTGGCACTGTTCCGGGGGCACCTTCGCTTTTAACGAATAGTTTCCCGGTCCCGTTGAGTTCGTTATAACGAGGCTCTACTGTATAAATATCTACAAGATCAACAATTCTATAATTCATTAATTAACTTGTTAATTAGAGGTTTACGGGGAATGTGAGATGGCAGAATTTGAGCCACTCGCTGTGTAAAACCACCCTCTTTCTTAAAAATCGCGAGACAAGCAGGTATTTCGAGATAATAGATCGACATATATCGCTATGCGAATGAGCCGACACCACAACCAAGCGCATACACAACGCAGGAAGTACTACGAAAGGGTGTCCATGATAATGAAGTCTACATTTCCATGCATGATGTAAAACCCCGAGACTAGGGAACACGAAGGGACAGACACAAACACGAAGTCTCCCATTGAGACTTCGTGTTTGTGCCTGCCCCTTCGTGTTCCCTAGTCTCGGGGGTTTTACATCATGCATCATCTTCACGAGCTCGCTTGCTTCCTAGCCATTTTTTCATTGTACATTTCCATGCTTTTCCTTCTTTTTCCGTTCCCATTTCGTAATGTGACGTTGTTGTAATATGTCATCTCTTCATATGGTTCAGGATTATTCACTACGAACAACGACTGAGGACTCTCCATTACAAAAAGAAGTTTCAAGAAAGGATAGCGGATTGCAAACCCAAAATTATTGGTACGTACAACAAAGAGTCTGATCGAAAACTGTCTCGTATTATAGCGTAAAACTATGTGGTTGCGTTACACGCAACAGCACTCGATATTAGTGGGTTTTCGTGCATCGTATGCTATCGCCTTTGTGTACGTATACTGTTAAAACAGGACTTCACCACATAGCACGCTCCTAGCTAACCGTCATTCCGAACGATATCATTCTATGTCCTCATTTGCTGAAAGTTGGAGGAGGCACCTATCTGAGACACATTATGCTTGTCCCAGATAGGCTCCTCCCCCTGTTTTGAACGAATCATCACACAGAATGACGCCATTCGGTATGGTGGTTGGCTAGGAGCGTGCTATGTGGTGGAGTTCTGTTTTAACAGTGTATGTTCTATGCACGCGCAAAAAATAATGAGAGCTTCGTGCAGTGCGCAGAACCACCGAGCTATCGCTTACGTACGCAAAGGCGATAGCGCACGGTACACTAAATCTCACTATTAAATGGTAGGTGGCTTCGACTGTCCATGGAACGCACATCGATGGTTTTTTTTTTCCTTCAAAATATCATGTTCGTGATACCACATACTCATAATGCTCTGTCTATCGTGCAGCCGTCCTTGAAGCGTCCAAAGAAGTTTATCGCAGCAAAAGGTTAAAGAAGCTCTTGGAAGTTGTTCTGGCTTTTGGAAATTACATGAACAGAGGACAGAGGGGCAACGCTGTAGGCTTCAAGCTATCCAGCCTTAATCACATCGCGGACACAAAGTCCAGCACCAACAGGAACTTCACCTTGCTCCACTACCTCATCGAAACTTTAGAAAAAAAGGTATATACAGAGCGATGCATTTCGCTTTTCCTGTTTTTGATATGTTGAAGTCGAAGAGAACTATGTAACATGCATTGCAACTCTACCTGTGTTGCAGTTTAAGGACACCATGCAACTTGAAGAAGACATCCCAGATGTACGCAAGGCAGCCAAAGTCAAGTGAGCAATGCTATCACTATTGCTGTCCGCCTTTCTGGCTGGCCGCCCTTGTCATTGCGCGTTTATCTCGCATAAATGCCTTAGTCATGTCCAGAGAAGCTCGTGTGGTAGGCCGTAGGGACTAACGACTATGTGGTCCCAAACTTATATGTTTTTATTGGATTCTTCTTCTTTATTTCTCTGCAGTCTCGGGGAGCTGACGAAAGAAATTCAAGACTTGAAGAGTGGATTAAACGAAGTGCAACGAGAGTTGGAGTACTTGAGAAGTCAGCCACCTCAGCCTGGAGATAAATTTGTTGTAGTCATGAAGGAGTTCATCACCAGTGCCACGTATAAATTCTCAGAGCTTGAAGAGAGTTTTCAAGACATGAAACACAGGGTATGTAATTGCACTGATTTCAGTAGCGAAGCAAGCGCACAACCTGATTTAACTCGCCAGCATTCTTGGTTTATTGGCGATATTCTCTGTGTAGTACGAGAAGACAGTGAGGAGGTTCGGAGAAGATCCTCAGCAGTTGCCGCCAGACGAGTTCTTCGGTATCTTCGATAACTTCCTCACGTCGTTTTCCGAGGCGCGAAACGACAACGAGAATTTCAGGCGAAGGAAAGAAGACGAAGAAAGAAGGACGAAACAAGAAGCTGAGGTAAGAATTCGATAGACAGAAATCACTCCCACCGACTTTACCCAATGAAATGGTTTCCTGCTAGGAAGGGAGCTCTCCTCACTGACAATCCCACCCCCAATCCATTAAACGTATCCTCCCCATAATCTCTCTATGTACAAGGGTCGATCAAGGCTGCCCGATACTTTTATTTCTTGAAATGCAATGGGAAATTCAGACCAAACTATGCCTCAATTCCAAGGTATTCACCGTGCGCATCTAGACACCGTTGCCACCGCTGTGGCAACTCTTTGATGTCTTTGGCGTATAGAAAGAAGTGGACTGCAGTCGTAGCCACTCCAGGACATCTTTCTGAAGGGCTTTTCCTCTGTGTAACGTCTTTCGTCCAAAGTGCTCTCTTAGGGGGCCAAACAAGTAATAATTGCTTGGGGCTAAATCTGGGCATTAAGGGACATGTGCCAAAACCTCCCAGCGCATTTCGGCCAGGGTTGTTACCATCGAAATCGCCGTTTGTGGCCGGGCATCGTCATGAAGAAGAATGACCCTTCCGCACAATATCCCAGACCTTTTCTTTCGAATTACGTTTCGCACGGCACCCTTTATCAACGTGCAGTAGTACTGGGCATTAATCGTAACCCCTTGCTCCAAGAAGTCCACGTGGATGACACCCCGCACGTCTCAGACGACAGCTCCCATGGACTTCCCAGCAGGCGGCTGCATCTTGATTTTCTTTGGTGGCGGGGAAGCCTTATGTCGCCATTCCATGGTGCTGCCGTTTGTCTCTGTGCTGAAATGATGCATCCAGGTTTCATCAAACGTGATGACTGATTGCAAAAATTCGTCCCCCTCGGATTGAAATCGGTTCAGCAGCTGCTCAGAGACTGCCACGCGCGCTCCTTTTTGGTAACAAGTGAGGTGTCGGAGAGCCAATCTTGCACAGGCTTTGCTGAACAGTAAGTGCTCGTGAATGATGGTCTCCACACTGTCGGTACTAATATTACGCTGGGCTGCAATGTCCCGAACTGTTACTCGCTGGTTCTCGAGGATGACATACTCAACGCCTCCGATGTTCACTGGCGTGACTGCAGTCGGACGAACGTGTCCATGTGGTTCATTCGTCACCACATCCCGTCCTTCGCCAAACTGTCTGCACCATTCGTACACTCTTCCCCTTGACATCGTTTGTTCCTCATACTGTGCAATAATCTCAGCTGGCTTGACGTTGTCCGTCACAAGGAACATGATTATGCATCGCTGTTCCTGCAGACACACTGCTCGCTGCTATGATAGCTGCATGTACCGCACGTGCCCCAGGCCAGAGGACGATCGCCCTTCCTCCTCCGAAAGTTTTATTCTATTACATTTACTCACTGATTTTTCTCGAGCAAACGTTTCGGTCAACCTTGAACGACCTTCTATTTCGCACGCGGCTCTGGGTGCTCACGGTTGTTCATTTCTCTAACTTGTACTTCTTATACATGAGGAACCGCAACGGGGCGTTTAAGAACGTCGCGTGCAGGCGGGTGGAGAATTTTGGAATGGCCAATACATTATTCTTAAGCGAGTCACGAAAGTGATATCAAAATTTAGGAAAAGTTTTCCTTTCCTTCTACTTCTTTCATTTCTTCTTATTTTGACCTTTACTATCTTCCCACTGGCTAATCTAATGCAGATGTGCCGGGGTAGCCATACCAACACTGCTGAGACTAACGTCCTTAGTTTTTTTTTTACTTGTTCTCATCTTCACCATCATGATGCCGATATGTTTGAGTCGATGAACGCTACAGGGAAAAAGGATGTCCCCATTTCAACCGCTCTTGGTAAGAAGAAATCGTATGGAAGCAACAGACGAGATTCAACACGTTTTGGAACAGTATTTTTCGAAAGTCCAAGTAAATGCCTTAAATTATTCCCAATGTTGCTCATACGTGACCGACAGTTTCCTGAATCCCAACGACCAAAAATATTCCCAAGAAACGCTGACAACGAAACAACGAACTTTCCTTTCGCAGAAGAAGGAGAGAAAAGAAGGAACGCTTCGTGGCTTAGCTGCTCTGCGTGCCAACGGTACTCTCCCAGGGGCTCTCAATGGCGTAAAGAACATAAACGGCGGCTCGGACGACAAGGGAGAGTTTGACGACCTTATATCCGCCCTTCGTACCGGAGACGTCTTCGGAGACGACTTCTCGAAAGGTCGTCGGAACCGACGTAGAGGGAGCAGCCCCGCGTCGGCCGCGGTGCTCGACGGTACTCCTGTCGTGAACGGGGTTTCGCCGATTCATGACAATAGTAGGGACAGGGTGACGTCTTTTATGTCACGAAAATTCAAATCGTGATGACCTATGATCGCTGGTTTATCCAGAGGAATATCCTGAGTGTTAAAATGTTCTGTAGATATTGTAACGGTGGAATGCAGTGTTGTTGTTTTGACATAACCCCCCTCTTAGAAAATAACATTAGGATTTAAATACAATGCTGCGATGTTTTTGCTATTATAGTGTTATGCAATAGTGTTTGTAAATACTTAGTTCTTGAATGTTCACTACATTAATAGTTTTACTACTTTTTTACCATTTTAATACTTAGTTGCTTGTACATACACAAGTAGTACTTCTGAATCTCTGATCTGTGTATGCTTTTGTACAGTGCTCACGACGTGAAACATTTAATTAAACCATTGTGAAACAAGCATTTTGTGCAGCTTTCCTATTGGATCTTCCGTCTGCTGGTTCCGCTTGCCCTGGGAGTTCGCGTTGCTCTGGGAGCTCACTCAGGGTGTGCTCGAGAGTCTGTGATGACTGTGCACTTCAATGAGCACGGAGCGACCCTGCTCCCTCCCTCCTGTAAGCTCTTTTGTACTGAATTAAACCTAGGTATATAACATGTCAGAAGCAAGTGGTTAGACTTTCGCGTCCAGAAGCTTCCACAGCTTCCGAATAGCTACGAACTGGTAGCAGTCCTCTTTCAGTTGCAGGACGACAACTCTCTTCGTGCTGTAGCGTACGCACCCAGGACACTCAGACAAGCAGAAAGAGGTTATATCCTCAAATAGAGAAAGAAGCAGTGGGCATAACTTGGGCATTAGAAAAATTTCGAGATTACGTAGTGGTATTAATTGTTTCACATAGAAACTGATCATTAGCCACTTATTTCTTTGTTCACACGAAAGCCAGTGACTGATCCCATGCCACGTCTCCAACGCTTACGCCCTAGGATGATGCGCTACGACTTCACAATACAACTTGGTCCCTGGCCAAATCCAACCTAGCAACGCTTTGCACTCAAAGCTCTTTTGACCTTTTTGGACACCATAGGACTTCGATCCTTATTGTGAAGGGGCTCATTATTTCATTCCCCACATCAGCGCCAGCAATGGGGTAAAGTATCGCCCCTGGGGATGAAACTCCCCATTCATCATTCCAAATTAAAGTTGTTGTTTTTGCAACATGTACCAGACGAAGACCTTGTTGTCGCGGACACATTGTCCCAACAGCCACTTGCTGAGCAAGGGAGCACACACCTTGCCGAGGAAGTTGCCGAGTGTGAGTAAGCACTTGTTCGTCACACACACGTCCGAAATGCAGCGCATCAGCGCTTTTGGACGCGCAAAGCCAGGATGCTGTCTCCTTAAATATACATTCATGCAAGGTGACCAAATAGGAAGTCAGAACTGTGCCAGGAGTGCTTGCCACACTGGCTGTTCAGGAACGAAATTACGCTGCATGGTGGAATTCTCACGAGAGGGCAGGGATTCGTCATTACTGTTTCGTTGAGACCATCAGTGCTCAGCTCTCTCCACGGTGGACACGAGAGTATTGTCAACTGTAAAAAACGAGCCCAGGATTCCTGTTGCTGGCTAGGTATATCTCAGGACATTATTGACACCATGGCGAATTGCGTTAGCTGCATGAAACAGAGAACGCCCCGAAGCCAACCTCTTATGACCTCTCCATTCCATGATCGACCCTGGCAGAGTGTGGCCATGGACTTCTTTTATACCAACAGAAAGAACTACCTGCCGGTCACAGGTTTCCCCGCTACGTCGAGATAGCAGTGCTAGAGAACCAGAGGCCTGAGACAGTCATTTTAAGGGCTAAGTCCACCTTCGCGAGGCACGGTGTTCCAGAGGCTATAGTTAGAGACAATGGGCCACAGTCCCGTACATAATTTCTAAGTTTTGCCTGAGATTTGGGACTCACGTATGTTACCTCAAGGGCCAAATATGCACAAAGCAATTGTTGTGCAGAGGCAGCAGAAAATTGCAAGGGCGAAAATCACAAAAGCATCTGATCCTTACAGGACAATATTGGCATACAAAACAACTCCCTTGTCCAAGGGCCGCAGAACTGCAGAGGTTTTGTTCAGCCGACGATTGCGAAATTACTTACCAGTGACGGCAGGGCTGTTGATGCCGTCAGTGTCTGATACTGGTCAGCTGAAGAGCACGAAAAGGGCAACAGTTGTATTACAGTAGGCGTGCAGTATGAGTGCGTGCGTGAGTGCGTGCGAGTTTCAACCGCAGCAAAGGGTATGGGCCACTGACCTCAAGCGAAGTGCATGGAACAGCCACCAATACTATATCTCAATACTACTACAAGTCAATAGTACAGACACACCACGGTCCCATTGGGTCGGCACAGATCAGGACACCATTCGGCGCTATGCCAAGTTTCTATAGTGCTGGACCACCGATCAAGCAACATTGAAGAGGACCTCGTCTCTCTCTCTCTCTCTCCAGTTTGCCCAGCCTTCCTGCGACTGCTTTACGTCCACCTAGCGGAACAACTCCTCCAGAATGTACACGACAGTCTCTGGACCAACTTCTCGTTTTGGAAGACCTTTGAAGGCACCGACTCGTTATGAATGCAATTAAAGGGGGGAGACGTTGGATATTCCGACTGCTGGAGCAGCTTGCCCTGGGACCTCACGTTACTCTTGGAGCTCACTCTGCGTGCGCTCGAGTGTGACGTCCGTGTTCCTCGACGAGCACGAAGCGACCACGCTCGCTGCCTCCTGTAACCTCTTCTCTACTGACAACAAACATTCCCTGCCAGCAAGCATATCGCATCGTATTCGGAGCGTGCGCGAGTTACAACAGAAATCTGCTTTGAATTTGAATGCTGCAAAGCCGAAATATGGCTAAAAGCAGTACTCTTCAGTCTGGAGCGCGCTTTGCTCACGTATTACTGCCACGTTAATGCTGTTCCCTGGTGTAGAAAAACAGAGGTCACTACCGGTACGAGTTTCTCACTGAAGCGTATATAGCGCAGGCGAGGCACGGAGAAGCGCTTGTCCGTGTCTGTGTGTGTGTGTGGGGGGGATATGTCTATTACAAAAAAAAAAAAAAAAGAGGCAGGTAAAAAGGAAAGGTCAGCCAGGCAGAAGTCGACTTGCTATTCCTTGTAAAAAAAAAACAGAAAAGGAGAAAGACGCAAGCGGCACATGGGCAGCAGGGGGGCATGAGTACACGATCGCTCAGAGGCAGTCCAGGAGCCCAGAGTCACGCAGGAAGCATATTAGCGCTCTGGTAACAGCCCATTGCTTCTGCCCTACGGGGCCCAGTAGGGCGGCCAAAGAGAGGTCTCTGTGCACCAGGGGAGATAGGCGGTGCGTGAGTGCGGTCCGAAGAGCGGCATATCTTATCATATAAGAGGGCAGGTCAAGAGTAAATGATGGGTGTCGGCGTCGGTGGAGCAGGAGGGGCACGCCGAAGAGGGACGCTGCTTGTCCTTTTGTCCCAGTGGTTTTGGTTGGGCTAGTCGATTCAGTATAATGTACCAACTAGCCCAATCTTCCATTCTTTTGGCGCAACTTTCAAATTAAAGGGAGAAGACTCAGATAAAAAAAAAGCCGCCGATACTCGCTCAAAAAACTGTTCTATTGCTGGACCGAGAGGTTCCTATACTCACCGTAGAAGAAATCTTCCGTCCGAAATATCATAACCATAGAATTCCTTCTGGCAACACATCTGAAGTCTCCTCTTAGGTCTTGTACGAACGTTCGAGTAGCCGCCAATGGACGCAGCAGTGAAAGACCTAGTACCCGTTAAGTTGTATCTACAGAGCATTTTCGAATGAGGTGTATCCATTCTTTCAGGTGTACATTCTTTTTGGACCTAACGGAAGGTGACTGGCAACCACTCCGCTTTATTTAACCTTCCTAACCACCCTTTGCTGTCCCATATCCATGACCTCAGAAAGTACTCCACTGAGAAAGTACTCCACTGAGAAAGTCAGTCCGTGTCTGTGTGAAGAAAACCGCTTTTCACTTGGAGTCTGGGAACCTGGGTTCGATTCATGGCACAAGCTGTGCTCTCCTACATTTTCCCTGGATTTTTCTCTGTCAAGCAAGTGACTACTCAGTCTCCCATGAAGTTTCCGGAGCAGGAGTCACAACCTCCAGAGCAACATGTCGCTATCTTCGGGTAGATAGCGCGGCAATAAAACGCCGCCAGCCAATCATGTCGCGCCAGTTAGTAAGTGCTTGGTCTTTTACGTCGTTCCTGTTATGAGCTTTTGCTGAAGCAATCTGGCACATCGCAAGCCACATGGGATCGCAGATAAAGGAGTGATACACAATATTAATGCCGTATACAACACAAAAGGGAATGTGCAGAAACTCTGTGAGCTTCATGGCTGTGCGTAGGTAATCAGTTTTATGGTACGTACATATACTTCCGCGGCTTGAGAGAGACAGGTGGAGAAAGAGAGAGATAGAGAAACAAATTAGGCCTCGTGGCAATCCCTAGAGAGAAACCCCACGGTATACAGCGGCCGCTTCCATTACACGTGCGGCAGTGTCTGTTGCATAACTACACTATTGAGACGGGGAAAACAACATCATATCACGAAGAAAGCTAGCCATGCGTAATGGAGAAAGCAAGCGTATATGGAGACGTACTAATGGCATCGGTTGGAAGGCGAATCGTTGAGAACATGCAGTAATAGCGGATTGCAGCATTCCTTAGCGCTACCCTTCTGCCAGTATGATTTATTGCAGCACGCAACTGCAAACCATTGCTTTATTTTATGATTCCTACGCTGTGTGGTAATGGTGTTTCCTCTAAACACGATGAGAAATCCATAAAAAAAAGGAGGAAAGAAAAGAAAAACGAATCTTGAGACCACAAGAGAACAGTGACGAGCGAGATCTTCCTGTAGCCCATGTACTCTCGTTTTTTTTTTTCTTTTGTTGTTGTTGCAGATCTCTCCTATCAGATCTCTTGCTCTTTAACCCTTCTTTCAGTACATCGCGATGGCTGCGAGAAGTAAGACAAGAGCTCTAGTTTCCTATTTTTCAAGTCAAGGAAATCTGTTGTAGTGCTTCTAGTTGTGAAGAACGTGCAGTTGCACAGTGGTGCACTCCTTCCAAGATTACTGGTCATGGAGGTGCAGGTAAACCATGGGATAGGAGACAACAACAAATAAATCATGACTATAACCTGGGGTGATTCACCGCTTGAGATAGGAGAGTGTTTCTTGTGTGTGTGTGTTGCTGGCTTCCTTACAACCATGCGCATGTAAATGTACCAGTGGACGAGGGCAATTGAAGTGGAAGGTATCAACGGTAACAGAAATGAGGAGGACATGGACCCTGTCTAAGCAACATGTCTCTGTCTGATTAACCTTACCTCAATGGTTCGATCTTCAGCGCGTCTTCTCTTGTCAGACGAACCACTCGATGACGCGCGACGCACCAACCACCACCACTACCTTTGTAAAAATACACGAGAAAAGCTAATGTTGGCGGGTTCCAGGCGTGGAACCTGATCCTCTGGATCTCGTGCACAGGATGCTACCATACCGGCCTGGCACTGCCGTAAACTAGCTGCCGCAAATACATTGGAACATGAGACATGACCGGCTTGACCTTCGAAAATAGCAGCAGGAATCTCTCACGGGTGTACTTTCGTTCAATTCCTTATCTGGTGCGTTGCAGCAGCGAGACAGAAAGCGGCAAACCACAAAGCGCTGTATTTCAAGATAACGGCTCGCCCAGCAGTTTCTGTTGTCCCTAAGCGTGTTTACGCTGTCACAACATGCTGGATGCGTCGGTGTGGTTTAGGCCGGTTTCGCACGAGCGTATTTGTCGTCCGTTTGGTTCAAAAAGAGAAGCTATAAGCAATCGAGCTCCATAGGTTCCAATTGGTCCATTTTGGCTCCGTTAAAAGCACGACCTAGAAAAACGTTCGTGTAAAACGACTGGTTCACACTGCTGCGTTTATGGTTGAGTTTGCGCTTACGCCGAATCGTCGCCATGGCAACAAAGCCCCGCTCTATGCAAACGCAGTACGTAAGCGGAACGGAAGCAGTTGAGCCAGCTTCAACTTTCCCGACGCAAGCGTAAAACGCAGCAGTGTTAACCAGCTTTTCTATTTTATATATTTCTATATAACTTGCGCGTGATTGTGTGGCAAAGGGGAAGTGTGTGTGTGTGTGTGTGTGTCTGCGGAGAACACATGGGACATCTCAGGACATGGAAAGACTCTCCCTGCAGTCGGTAGCAAACCCGGACAACGCAGGTAAGGTTATCAATCGGACAAACTGCACTATACGTGATATAATGCTTGTCAGGAAATCATTCGCATATGGCGCCGAGAAGTTTGGGAGTCGCCCCCTGGTGTTCACTGAACGATCCGTGTCGTGGGGATATTCCCGGGCAGTATTCGCACATTGCATTGCGTACCATTCCACCTGTAAGAGGCTGTCCAGCATTGATCTTTATTGATAATGCATGACGAAAACGACATGTGTGTTCCAAGCAAGTCGCATTTTCATTCCAATGTGACAGTTTTTACCGTAAGTAACAGAAACGAAAACGAAACGAGGATCCCCACCAAGCCACCAAGAGGCGGCACAGTCGCGCCCCCTAGTGACGGTCTCGCCGCCATTTTGAACCATCATGAAAAGAACACGAAGGAATGAGCCAGGTGTGAAGAGAATTATACGCAACGACTAATTTATTAACGGAAAACATACTGGCCGTATATAGAAAAACACATTTCAATAAGCGTCTTGTTCAAGAGCAAATACACTCTCAGTTCGAAATTTAACACACCAGAGCCACGGGTGACGAGATATGGCCCATTCACTCAGCAACGGTAACAACATTGTCCGCCGCCCTATACATATCCTGTGATAGTCTCAGTACCAGTATCACATAGAGAGTAGCTAATGCTGACGTCATTCTCCATTGGTTGTGCTATGCATATTCGAAACTGAGAAAACAATACAGAAAATGTACCTTCTTTTTTGTGTTTTCCTCGTACAATAGACGAAGGAAATTTTCCGAGTGATTGTCCACATCAATGTCTGGGTCCTCAGACCAGGTTGCTTGGACTGCGTCTAGCCAATGGCGGGGGGAGTATAGAACCTGTAAGACGGGTTACACGAAGCAAAAGGAAGAAAAACGAGCTCGACGAAGTATTAAGTCGGTGTAAACTCATATATAGGAACATATTTGCAATACAGTGGATAAAAAGTTCAGTTGAAGCCGCGATAAAAATTTTGCATATCGAAGCAGGTACCTACGATGTTATTTGGCCACACACGGTGGATCCAATCATTTCTAAAGTACGAACGTGACCTTGGATGTACCACCTGCAAAATACTAAAATTTCAATTCATGCCGCGCAGATGTAGCTGTTCCAGATACGCATTTATAACTTTTACCGTATCGTGTATTCACAATGAGCGCCATCCCCCAGAATATTCCACTGAAAGATGCGAAAAATGTCACAGCTTTCTGCCGCCGGGGTAGGGCAAGTGCTCAACGTAATATCTTTTAGTGCACTGCTAACCGCGGGCAATATCCTGCGGCACAGCCTCAAGACATTCCGTAGCAGACGACATGAAGAGACGCTGTCGTCTGCTAACACTCCCGATATTGAGCAGTTTATTGCGTGAGCAGTTTATTGTGTTTTCTTCAAACTAGAGTATTCCGTGAGAATGTCGCTCGTTGGATATACACTTACTGACGCAAACTACAAGCCCATTCTTCTACTACAAGCAACTACAAGCCCATAGATCTTCTGAAAAAGGCATTTCATTTACCTCTATTCGTGTACAAAGCCACGATAACTATTTGGCTGAAACTCCGCGTATGCACTCGATTTGCTCTGTCTTTCTCAACGGGATAATATTTTGATCGTTTATTGAAAATCAGACAGCTTCAATCGACCTTGGGTTTTGAAACGCAACAATATTGCAGGAAGGTGCACCTATGAATATCCCTTTTTAAGCAACCTTGAAAATATTCGCAGCGTTTAGGTGGAAGACAACTCCGTGTCTGTGATATCTTCAGTTCCGGTACAAACGCTATTTATAACTTCCCGAAAGAACCACAATTTCAGATCCGGAAGCCACCTGCGACCTAACCGTCAAGTGTCGTTTCTTTGCGTCTCCCTAAACCACGACCTAGGCCTATACATATACTACTCCAGGCCTGAGAGCTCACAAGAAAAAACTGCGCCACACTTAGTTCGCTTATCTGCCACAATAGCGCTCTCTACATGCATGGCCCAAAAGGCTGTTAGGCAGAGCACGATCCTCTACGGGAATAGTTATAGTGTACCTCCCTCCATCCTTGCATGCTGCAATTGAATGCTGCAGCTTCTTCGCGAAGTGGCTTCAAGCATTGTGTGCACCACCCATTTGTAATTCGTTGTCCCTGTGCCTTCGAATAAACGTTATATCGACTTAAATTTGAGTCAGAATGCTAATTCGAAGTAATTTAAATGCTAGCCATCGGCTGGAACGTTCTACGACAGCGGATAAGCATAGCAGACGACACTAACCGTTGTCATCTATGGAAGCATCGTGAAGCTTTCAGGCCTGGTGGTGTAATACATGTAGGCGGCATCTGTGCATGCCCATGAGAGTGGTACATCAGTTATCATCATTCCATACGTCTTAATGGGTATCGAAGTCTAAAAATACGCCTACCGTTGCCATCGTCTGCTACCGCTGTATTTAGGCAGTTGGAGTAGTATCGCTGTTGTGGTATCGAGTGATATTGTATCTGCTTCTGCATGTTCGAAATTCAAATTTCCTACTGTCCAGTCACGAGCAGGTTCTTTCAGCACAGCAGGTTCTTTCATGCTGCCACCTAGTACAATTTAGCTTCACAGTCGTTTCCACGTTGCACGTAGGAGCCGCGATGCTTGAGAGAACTTCCTACACCACTGCAATCCGCAAGTTTTGTTGAAAGAACGGCTAAAAATTGAACGAGCCGCTGGCTCAAACCCATAATTTTGTCCGCCGCAATACTATCGGGCATTGATAGAGGCACCTTCCTGTCCTCAAACACCAGGGAGATAATACAAATTTATTTCCAAGCTTCGTAGACGTCTCTACATATTTCCCACCAGCAGTCGTTACAGAAAGTGTACTCATGAAAGAACGATGGGCTGATTGTCGTCTCCCAGTAAACGAGACCGAAGACAGGCCTCGACTAAATATAGAGCTTCCTATAAATACGGATATAAAAAATAATAATGGCGTGGCGGTGAAAGACCTTGCGCGTGATTTGCTTTATATTAACACTGGATTGTAGCTTGCAGAAAAACTATAGTATAGCACGTTAGGTAGTTATGTTCTATATACACGGGTTCACATTCAATACATGGAATTCTGAAAGTAAAGTCTACGACGTACAGTGTGGACAAGATATTTTTCAGCATCACAGAAATGACGTCAGCTTTAACTGTTTTTCCTTTTTCTCAATTTAGCAGCATCGTTATTTGTGTGTATAGCCTATAACATTGAAAGACGTAGTTGACCACACAACTCGTTGGCCCGAGTTAACACTTACGATAAGTAAGATTCGGCAGCGTACACGCCGTACCAGTGCAGGACGCCGACATACAACGGTGACAATAGCTTTCAGTGTCGAGTCGTTTTTGACGAAGAGGTCTACGGGACCAGCACAATACACGACCAGCAGCATTCGTGCATTGCATATCATTCGCTGTTGCAGAATTATGACATGCAGCACTTCGATACACACGACATACTGGTATGTTTTGTTGTTTTCCTGTGACGTCCAGTAATTCCTCCCAGGCAGTACATTACAAGCTTCTATCGTCGTAAAGCGTAAAATTTTGTTCCACGGAAGAATTCTACAACAGCAAAGGAAAGAGTATTCTTCGACGCTCATCTTCCTCTGTTCATGTTCAAACTGCTTCCGAAACTACTGCCATTTAGTTGATTCATTCGTACGTTGCTACGTTCGAAAAATAACAACAAAAATAATATGTATCTATATAATGTCAATAATACACTTCAGCATGCAAAATGCTACTGCATTTTAAAATCGGGTGTTCTGTGATAGTTTTGTGGCAATGTGTTCGATTGGCATGTTGCGGTAAAGGTGAAATTAACGTATGCTATGTGAGAAGAGGAAGGGGACAGGGAACATACAGGTACAATACGAACAGAAAAGCAAGCGTAAGCTATGCCAACAAACGCGCTAAACGTAACACGTAAGTGACGAAGTACGCACCATGATACAGTTTTTTTTTAACGTAACGTTTGGATCTCTGCTGTAGCCACATAGGATGACCGTCCAACCCAATTTACGTTGCAAGGTAAGATTGATTTCTAGGTACGAGCAAAATCCAAGCAGTATATTTAGCAGTATACTGTTTGTCGTTATTTTAATGCGACCGTGCGACGCACTTTCTTTGAAGCGTTCATTTTATTCTGCTGGTGCATTTTGTATCGCGGCTGACATAACGAACTAATCTCGATTGTCTTTAATAGATATAAACCCAGTAAAAGGGACATCCATTAATCAATCCCCGGCATTTGGACTATTTTCAATCTCGATCGCTACACACTTTAGCCGTTAGCATGGCCAACGTACAGAGTTTTCTCCGTGCGATTCCCCGAAACTCGCCAATGTATCTTTCTAATTCTAATTATTTTAATGCGTACGCTCTAAATACTTTCTGAGGAGCTATACATCAATTCATAAACCGGAAGTAACGGGAAGCGAGTCTGTGGAACGGTTGCCAAACTTGCGCTCGACCAAGCATTCGCAAAACCAAGGATGTTGCAAAAACAAGAGAGGAATGAGGACGAGGTTGAGGCTGGGAGATCTGGCCGGCTAGCTACTCGTTGGCAAGGAGGAGGACGGGAGCCAGAAGGTTGCAGCGGGTGTAGAAACACGGGGTGTTAGTCCATGAAGCCCGTGTGAACGAGTTTGTCGAGGAAAAACTTGACGTCCGAAAGTTCCGAGTCCCTAATGCCGAGCGACCGGAGCATGCTCATGTCACCGCTTTCCACCGCAAGAAATACGCTCCTCAAATGATCCAAGTCGTTCCGCATCAGGTGCAGCGCTTTGCCGAAGTCGTCCAATGTTTCGCCTTCTGCAAGTAGACAAAGAAAAAAAAAAGGATTTATAAGAGCGAAAAGCCATATAATTCTGCATGCGTCAATAATCTGCGCGTTAGGGGATTTTTCTTCTTCTTTGCAGTGTTCAGTTCTTTGTGCACGTAAACCTTGCACTATTCTCCCCACGCTCTAAGGAAAAGAGGAGTCAATTAGGGAGTAATCGCAGACTGCAATTACTCCTCATCTTGGTCCCCCTGACCCTGAAATTTACTCCCTCAGCTCCAAATAGTTCTTTAACTTCGCAAATGGTCCCCTGAGTGAACACACATAGACACATATATATACGCTGGATGATGATGAGGTGGGCGATTCACTGCCGCTGTGGCGGTATACACTGCCCTATTGCTCATTGGGAACGGATGAGAGGATGATGACGATGATGGGTGGAGTACTTTGAGAGATCCACAATCTACGTAAATATGCACTCTGCGGGAATTTGATGGAACGCGGAAATATAATCGAGCAATTTTCTACCGACAAAGTGTGAAATGCAGTCCCCGTTCTGTGACATTCCAAGAGGACTAAAATTATTCATTTTTCTTAGAGTACACATTCAGACCTGAAAACTTCAACTATAAATTCTTACATCGCAAGGTAAATAAGGCTCACGTTTGCGACTGTGTGGTTATGAAATAAAGCGAATTCAAGGCAGCCGTTGCACCTGCTGCTATAGCATTCCTACACGCTACGTCTACATAAATGTGAGATACTCCGGGTCGTGGAAAATCAATTTGAGAAACCGTTGTTTGCGAGCCGTTGCCGCTTCCTTTGAAGGCGTAAGTTTACGGCACGAGTCTTCACATCACAGAAAAAAAGAAAAAAAAAAGGAAGGTGATTCTGTACGAGAGACACGGCAGATCAAAAGGTTTTTCCACGTACACAACTAAACAGCCACCAGTCGCTATACGATATTACCGGTAGGTAGTTTGGGATCGCTTATACGAAGTTGCTGCATTACTGTTGGACTTGCAAACTTCCTCATTTTTCGTCGGCTTCATGTTGGTTTCATGTGGGAGAATAGGCGACCCATTGTGGCCTGACCGATGCCGTCGATCTGAACCAGCTTCTGTCCGTAAAGAACTTAGTGAGTCATGTTTCGTTCAAAATCTTTTACCGAGGACATGTATATAGCACGGAGCACCAGCGCACACTTTCCTTTGAACTGCACCGACAAAGTTGCCGGGAGCAAAACTGTATTCGGCACTGGCAACCTGAATACAAATCGAGCCTTTATAGTTGTTGCTTCCCGTCATCGTTATCCTTTCAACAGCTATTCCTTCTTTTCACTTTTCCACCGTTGTTCTGGTAATGTGGTTAAGGCTCCTACAGCGGCGTTTCTTTGTATTGCTTCTTGTTCGTTGATTTCCTACCTTCACGTTTTACACTCCAAATGCTGACGAAAAATCTTTATCAAATCTCTCTTTCAAAACGAAACCTTCTAAAATATGCACGAGATTTTTACATATTAAGATGTTGAATGATTAACGAGCTCTACACGTACTGCTTCGTACGAGAAAGGATGTGATCCCGTCGCCTTCGTGAAGAACCCACCATGCTGTCCCACAATAGAATACATAATAGTATGGCTGAATGGAAATGTTCCCTCGTTCGTTCTTAGGCCCCTTCGCACGATACTGTTCATGCTCGTGGAATGAGTGCTATTGTGAATTATGCTCCAGCCCCACCGCGTAAGTATCTATTTTCTAGTAACAAAGGCAAACAGTAAAAAGTAACAAAACAAAAAGGCAAAAAGTAACAAAACGGTTAGGAGAGCGAAAGGCGTATCCAATCGAGTTTCTTTTACTACATATGACGAGCGTTCTCGTGCTCCAAAACTGCGTAACAATTTCAATGCACTAAACGCGAAAGCATCAGACAGTCGTGCTCTGTCCCCAAAGTTTGTTCTCTGCTTTTGTCACTCTCTAATGGCATGATACGTACAGGTCCCAACAAAAGTTTAGCGAACACGGGAGCGGCGTATTTTCTTCTCCGTGCGACACTCTACCGGCGAGCGGAAACGGGCTCGTTTACTCGTTCAGAGAGGGGTGAGCGAGTGCGCTGGTAGCGACACACCGCGGTAGTTTCGGTATCGTTTGAATGTGCTCGAAACGTGGTTTGAATTGGTGTCGCTACGGGCGTACTCCTCCACCCCTCTGAGCTGGTGAACGATCCCGCTTCCGCTTGCCGCAAGGGTGTCGCACCGCGGGGAAAGTACACCGCTCGCGTGTTCCGTAAACTTTTGTCGGGACAAAACGGATGGTGGGGGCGTGCTATTTATCTTATTTCTTTTTTTTTTTCAGAAACAGGTGGTGGTACTGCTGAAAGAGCTAGCAGTTGTCGGCCTCACAGGGGTGGGCAACGTCACGACTAACGCTCTGGAGGAATGTGCATCCTGGGCCGACTTCTATAAGGGAACTGTGCCGACGTATGTCTGATAGCGTCTGAGGAAAACCCAGCAAAAACCCCAGACGGCACAGCCGGCACCAGGATTCGAACCCGGGTACCTCCCAGTCTCGACGTGACGCAGCACGCTAACCACTCAGCCGCGCGAGCTGGTAACAAACAGAACGTCACCGAACTTCACAAGAACAGAAAACAGAGCTTCACCGCGTAACACCCTCCGAACCAACAGCTATTCAGGATGAAAATGGAAGGTGTACGACTTTTTGTGACAATTTGAATAATGTTCACAATAAGGATCGAAGTCCTATGGTGTCCAAAAATGTCAAAGGAGCTTTGAGGGCAGAGCGTTGGTGGGATGGGGCTCATTGTTTCATTCCCCACGTCATCACCACCAGCAATAGGGTAGAGTATCGTCCCTGGTGATGAAACTCCCCATTCATCATCTTAATAAAATAAAGTTGTTGTTGTTGTTGTTCGAATTATGTTAATCGCCTCCGAAAGGTCCCGTATGCGCTCCGCTATCTCCCCAAATCCTCAGTTCCGCCACACTACGCATGACATTCTTGGGTAAACATAAACGAGCCCCAACACTCCACAACTTCCGGTGCCACGAAGACTTCCGGTCCTTCCGCGACTCGGAACCAGCCACTATGCAGAATTATATCTTTCGCTTTCCTGTTTTGTTGAAAACGGGAGGCGTACGCCTTTTCGTGGCGATTTGAATTGCCACATTAAAGGCGTATATGACCCTCTCTCTCCTCAAATCAGAAGCGATAACTGTATCAATCAGCACAGTGGTTGGCGCTGTGGAACCGGATGTCGTTTTGTCACCAAACCGGAAGCGGTGAAAACGGCATGTATATGATTGGTTAGGGTGCCTGAATACTAGCTCCCTCTGCAGAGGGAACTACACTCTAAGAAAAAGAAAAAAAAAAGGTGTGAAAAGGTGGTAACTTCCATAACTACACTGTTAAAACAGAACTTCACCACAAAGCACGCTCCTAGCCAACCATCATTCCGAATGATATCATTCTGTGTCATGATTTGTTCAAAACAGGGGGGAGGCGCCTATCTGGGACAAGATAATCTGTCCCAGATAGGCGCCTCCTCCCATTTTCAACAAATCAATGCACAGAATGATATCATTCGGAATGATGGTTGGCTATGAGCGTGCTATGGGGTGAAGTTCTGTTTTAACAGAAGGTTCCCCGGTCTTCCCCGAAGGTTCTTGTGCGGAACGACTTTCAAAAACTCGCGGCCTCGTGCGCTTTCTCCAAGCAACGGGCCTAGCGGAGAGACCACTCTAGTGCACCTCTCACCTACAGTGTGCTTCCGTCCCATCAGTACCGGTCATCCTGCTTCTACATCACTTTGAAGTCCTCAACTCCCCTTTCTCCCACCTTCGTTTCCTTTTTTTTTTTTTGCTATAGTCGTGACGATGCCCACTTGAGTGCGGCCAACAACGGCAAGCTACCTCGACACCCCCCCCCCCCCCCCCCTCTGTTTTAACAGTGTACCACCTAGGCCAACATAGCTTCTGATAAAGGGTGTAAAAGGGTGGTAAAAGCAATTATCAGATATTCAAATTGCTAAAAAAGGCGTACGCTCCCCTCACCGAATCAGAAGCGGTAACCCTATGACACAAAAAAACAGCGCAGAGGCAGGACGTGAATCGCCCACTCGCACACACCGTTGCTTTGACTCGGTAACCTTATCGTTCGTTGCAATGCACTCTTAAAAATGAACTTCGCCGCATAGCACGGTCCTAACCAATCGTCATCTCTAATGATATCGTTATCTACCCTGATTTGTTGAAAACGGGAGGCGTACGCCTTTTTTGTGACAATTATGAACAGCATAAATGTCACAAAAAAGGCCTACGCCTCTCGTTTTCGACAAATCAGGGCAGATAACGATATCATTCGAGATGATGGTTGGCTAGGAGCGTGCTATGCGGTGAAGTTCATTTTTAAGAGTGTGGTTGGCGGACAACGTGCTATGCGGTGGAGTTCTGTTTTGAGAGTGAGGGAGCAGGTAGAACTTCGCAACCTTTTAGGCACAACATATGTGACAACTATTACCTGCTAAAAGGTGTAACTGCTCCACCCTTTTCTCTAAGAGTGTAGTATTGAGGCACCCTAACATTGGTTGGCGCAGAGCGCTTTATGCGGTGATGTTCTACACTCTTAGAAATGAACTTCACCGCATAGCACGCTCTTAACCAACCATAATCTCGAATGATATCGTTATCTGCCCTGATTTGTTGAAAACGGGAGGCGTACGCCTTTTTTGTGACAATTATGAACAGCATAAGTGTCACAAAAAATGCGCACGCCTCCCGTTTTCAACAAATCGGGGCAGATAACGATATCATTCGAGATTATGATTGGCTAGGGGCGTGCTATGCGGTGAAGTCCATTTTTAAGAGTGTACGGTGAAGTGGATACATATTCCTGCTGCTGGTGACAGCACTGTTTTGTCCATAGCTGTCATAAACATTGGGCAGCGTTGATGAGGATGTTAGCGAAACAAAAAAAAAAAAAAAAAAAAAGAAGAATAGGGCAGCGTTGAAACGGGCAGCTGTGTGCATGCCCTGCTGCTCTCGTACGGTGCATACGATTACCACAGCACCGCGGTAAGGCCATCATCTCGAATGACGTCGTCATACCGGTTGCTCGTATGTTGATACGATCACTGATGCAGACAGTTCTCTGAATGTTTTATGCCCGCATCCTTGTGCGGAAACATCTTTCTGAGGTGGGAATTGACGAAGGTACCCTTTGGTGTAAGGTGATAGATTTTAGCTGACACACGCCTGTCCGGCATGGGCTCAAATATTTAGATTCGAAATCGCACTGGCAGATCTCGCTAGGGGTTAGTGGTGAACAGGGCAGGATATAGAGGCATGTGTGCATGTGAAGTTCGATCGTGTAAGTGTGTATTATTGGATTACTGCCAGTTCACCGTCACCCGCGCCGTGTGGTATGAATGAGGGCGTTAAGTGGCAACGCTCGTACTCCGTGTTTCGTACGCGAGCGCGCTTTTCACGCTCCTACTTTTGGAGGGTGCACGAAAAGGGGGTGTCATGCTCCGTCACTTGACTTGTTTTCTCCTCTCCAGGAAAGCGAAGAAAGAGAACGCACGTCGTGTGTTCTATCGGGATCTCTCCTTGTGGAGAGAGGAAAAAGGAGAAAGGGAAAAACGGCAGCACAGCGCACATGTTCAAGTGCCGTTTAATAGCTGCTCCGGGAGTACGAAACTCGGAGCGCCGGAGATGGCGCTCTAATGCCTAAAGAAATAAAACTACTACTTTTTTTTTCCTTGGAGCGCGAGACTGACAGTCAAAAGTCTTCAAAGTCCTCCTGTACTTAGTATCGTCTAAATGTATTCCTGCTATAAAATCAAGTGAGCTTTACAAAAAAAAAAAAAAAAAGAAAGGAAAAGAAAAAAGAACTTGAAAAGCTGTCCTTTTCCAAAGCTTTCCTTGTTTCAAGCAGTTCAGAGTCTTTGAGTGGACTGCTGCACACAGCTGCATTTCCGACAGTGAACAAGCCTACATTGGATGAAACAATCTACACAAGGAATAGCAACGGATCCGAGTGCGATTTCCGAGGATCGCAGCAAGCAGGAGCGTGGAGCCCTTGCGACATTATAACTATGCGGAATATATAGCGGATGTCTTAATACAAGACAAAAGCAACCGTCATTAGAGGAGTTGTGACATTTTCACATACGTGGTTCATTACATGATGCGAGCGTTGTACTGCACGCCAAAGCATTTGAAAAAAGAAAAAAAGAGAAAGAAAACAAATGTTTTTCTAACGCGCCGTATACTTGGCGAGACAGAAGCCCTTGAATATATATACAAGTCAAGCTTTCACGTCAGAGCAGCGAGGACTACGGCCATTCCCATTGGTAGCACTAAGCACGTGACATCTCTTGCGCTGCATGACTAGCGGGGACGCCTGCAGGCACATCAGAGCCGGATGTACTCGCGTTTGTTGCCCCCTTTTCTGTAAAACTAGGAACGCAGCTTCGCATCGATGCAAGTACTGCTTTTCACATTTGTGAGGTTGCATAACTTGGGACGAAGTGTTCCTAATTCTTTAAAGACGGGAATACGGCAATGTGCAACGTATGCGCACGTTTCTAACGTGTTCCTACTGAACAAATTTTTTTGTTTTGCTTGAACTTCTTTTTAATTGTCTTTAATTGAATTGAATAAAACACTCACTCCACTCACTCACTTATGAAAACCTCATGTACGTAAAACACAAACTCGTGAACATTCACTTCGTCCCCTCTGCAGAAGCAGGGAGCGCGTTTACGAAAACGACGTCTGTTTAGTGTTTCTCTCCAGTAATTGCGCCGTTTCTCTTCATTTTAGAATAGTCGATGGAGAGCGCACTTTACCCGATACTAACGCAATGATTAGCGCGATAAAAGCTTCAACTACACGATGCAGCAAATGAAACTTGCTGCAAAGTATGGTTGCCACCCGGCCGGTTATTTGCCCACTTTGCACACTTAAAACGGGGGGGGGGGGGGGGGGGTCGAGTTAGGCTTGCCGTTGTTAGCCGCACGTGAGTGGAACAGAACTTCACCGCATAGCATAGAAAGATATGGTTATCTGTACCGGATTTGTTGAAAACGGGAGGCGTACGCCTTTTTTTGTGACAATTATGAACAGCTACAATGTCACAATAAAGGCGTACGCCTCCCGTTTTCAACAAATCAGGGCAGATAACGCTATCATTTCGAGATGATGGTTGGCTAGGAGCGTACTACGCAGTGAAGTTCATTTCTAAGAGTGCACTCTCAGAACAGAACTTTACCGCATAGCACGTTGTCCGCCAATTAACCATTGCCACGAACGATAGGGTTACATCTTCTGATTCGGAGAGCGAGGGGGCCATACGCCTTTTTGTAGCAATTTGGATGTATGATAATTATACAAATAGGCGTATGCCCATCTCTCTCTTCAAATCAGAAGCGATAACCACACCATTCGTGGCAGTCCGACTGCCAGCACTGTACATGATATGGTACTGAATATGATATGGCACTGAATATGATACGGTTCGTTGTTAGTATGCTCATATGACAGGGTATTCATTCAGTGGAACATTAGGACTAAGAATATACGACGACAGCAAGGACATACCAGAGAGTGCTATGGCGACTTGCTGCACACCGCCCAAAGGCGCGAGGGCATCCCGAGCTTTGGGCCCAAACAGCTTCTCCAGGTAGTTGGGACCGTGGTTTATCAACAGCGTCTGTAAGAAGTTTGCCGTTTCTTCCACTGGAGGTCTCTTTGCTGGAAGAAAAACCATAAGAAATCATCACCCCAGACAACTACGCTGTGCAAGGAACAAACTCTTTCGGTTAGAATACAACAGTGCATGCGCAAAAGAGCTTCTAGAGAAAATATAAAAATCAGGCGGGTCTATGTCGGCGTGCACGGCCGTTGATCTACGAATGTGTCTACGTATGTCGTCTCCGCTCGCTATGTTCATCCGCCTGGGGACAGCGAGAGGTGCGCGCGCCGCGTCAAGTCTAACTTTGCGTCGCTCCCGAAACCAGCTAGCTCGCTCGGCGCTGGACACTGGGATACTGGTGTGTGGCCCAGAGCCTCCTGTTTCCTACGATGTACGCAATCTGTACTTCCAGTGGTACTTCCGGCTGGCTCTCTCGCGCTAAGGCCGACATTTTGAATTTTTAAAATTTCTGCACACTTATTTTAGGTTTTTCAGAAAGAAATAATGTTCAAACCCCACACGTTATTACTTAAGTCGATTGATCTCGACAAGATCTACACAGCGACACCCGAATCACCGCGCTATCACGTCGGGGTCGCGAGCTGTACACTAAACGGAAAGTTCTGCGAGCGTAGCACACCGGGGACGGGACGAATGTTGGGTACGCGAGTGGACATGCTTGCCTAGATTTGGTGGCAGAGGGAAAGGGAGGTGGGGAGGGAAAGGGAAGGTGGAGGAGGGCTTGGGGTAGAAGGAAATAGCGGGAGGGGAAAGGAGGGTCCGTTAAATTATTTGCCTGCAAGAAGCATGGCCCATATAGACACTCTTAGGAGTCGATGACTTTCACAAAGTTCAGCAGAGCTCTTTAGGCGAGCTTCCGACGATGGACTTCGCCCAAGTGAGGTACATGAATCGTTGTACACAAATAGATGTACGGTTCAGCTTTATATAATTTGGTTGCCTATACTCCTACAGCGTGTCTTAGTACAAAGCCTGTTGACAAGCACTCGGCAGGTCAAAAGAGCCGTGCAAGTTCTTTCACAGCGACATTTCGGTTGCAGACATATTACGATGCAGCCAAAAGAGCAATGTAGTAACTCAGGCCATTGACACAACTACCAACTACCGTTCTTCAATAAGATAAAGAGCTTCTTCTACGCCTTCTTTTCCACGGAATACTGATTGCCCTCGGGATCCGTCTCCAGCCTGGAAGGAAGCACTACAAGCCGACGAAGACTCCTGCCAAGTTTTCGTCTTTGCTAACAAGCCTTGCCGTCGGCAATGTTTCAGGAATTTTGCACTTACATTTGCACTAAGGAATGGCTGCAGCGCATATCATGCACTCAGCACTCTATACTAGACGGAGCGTGGACATTACTATGATCCTTGATGTGAACGGCGCGCTCGGTCCTGCCTTGTCGCGGTCGAGACGCTCACCCCGGTGAACTTTTGCGGTGCGCTCGCACATTCTGTGGTGCAATCGTACCGTTTCCTTTCTTGTTTCTTTTCTGCTTTGGGGTGTACCGTCTTTCTTTTTTTGGGGGGTAGCAGAATTCGCTTACGCGAATTCAACCTCCCCTTGTTATTTTACCAACCACCACCACCACCATGCACTCAGCACACGCTACAGCCAGAGCGCTTCAGCTTCTTCCAACCGCCTCTCTCTCTTTTTCATTTCGTGTTAGCGCCGCGAATCAACTGTGGCTATGAGCGGCGTGCAGACGCGGACACATGGAGAGAGGACAACAGAGAACAGTGGGAGACAGGGGGTTAGCATGCGTCTTGGGCCGACTTGAAGGGGCACTGTGCCGACATTCTTCTGGAAAAACCAGGGAAAACAAACGTCAAACAGCACATCTGGTGGTATAGGATTCGAACCCACCACCTCCCGCGAACGAGCGGACGTCTTTAGCCGCTCGGTCATGCCGCTGGTAAACCGTCTCTCTGCGCGACGGACATCTTCGGATAAGGTATACCTTTATACGTATACCTATACATGCCTAGATGTGTATACACATCCCGTCACCATCACCGTCGGCTTCAACATAGCCATTACAGAGTGACACGTATTTACGAGGTGTCAAAACAAATATGCAAGAAGAAGAGCCTTCTACTATACAGATCATATCAATTTACGAGCGCGTCGATTCGCAGTCATCTTGACGATCTTGCCCTGAATGGCGAAGCACAATGCTTGAACCAATGCTCGGACGACAAGGATACAATACCTACGCGCGATATCCCTTTCACGAGAAGTATGCAGACGTTCACACCTTTTGTGTCCTTTGCTATTCCTTGAGAATCGATAGAAACCTGCTTTCGCCAAGGAACTGCAGGCGTTTTGTGTACGTGATCAAAAAGAGAGAGAATTCTGCCCTTTCTCCTGCACTTCTTTTGTATCAGGCGAAGCACTGACCGTTGTGAAAAAGATGGTATCGAGCCTAAGTGCGCGTGTTCCAAAGAGGCCGGCGGCGATGCTTTTACATCGCCTGCGAAAGTGTAAGTGCACACACCTTCTAGTGAGTTAGGAAAAAAGGCTTTCAGGGGCGCGTGAAGCAAATGCGCGCGATCAGTCCCGGAAATGAAAGCGCAATCGCTAGCCGGACAGCAAATGCGAACGCATTTAAGGCAGAACGACCCTGAAGACAAGTTGGTCACAGAGCTCTCCGAAAGAGAGAGAGAGAGAGCTACATAATGACGATGATATGGGGATGACTGTAGTGAGTGGGTGCGTTAAATAAGCGGCCCTCTTTTGGCGCGCTCAAATCGGGGGTATGACACACCCGGAGCGCCCACTGAACAGCGAAGAGCAACTTTGGAGCGCTGCACTGCTCGTTCGCTGATGCCGCTTCCTGTTGTCTGATCACGCAGTGCACAGACGGAGGACACGTTGGCTTAGTTTGAACCTATAGTAACGTTAGAAGAGACGACTATACGCTTGTGGAGACTTCTCCTTGTGTACAGCGAATGAAATGGAAAAGATGGGAGTTTGTAACAGACGTCATAGGAGCTATTTACCGTGAAGACGGCTGCATTAAAGCACCGCATTTCCCGCGAATAACCGCCGATATCCGTGTGAAGTTGTCCAATAATCCAAAAGGATGACAACAGTTATAAGAAATATTACAGTTTACTGAAATCGGGGCATTGGGTAACATAGTATGTCCGTATTTTTCTTCCGAACCCACACTTCGAAGGTCGTCCCGCCGCCGCTGAACAGGAAGTACGTCACGGAAAATCTCGAGCACACGGGCGCTTGTCGTCTGCTTACATTCACCTATTTGAAACGGGAGCTCGAAAAGCAGCACGGAGTCTCACACTCTCGGGTGAGCGAGTGGCGCTTGTGTCGTGTTAAGTGAGTGGAGTCTGAAACACTCGCGCTCAGGGACGCCTACTGAACGCACCCAGTGTGGCGTTGTAGAGGATGTAGAACACATCCTTGGTGTCCTGTGTAACTGCTCGCAAAGCTGGCAGTTGAGTGCTCTTGCCTTGGGCCCAGCACCTTCTGCACTCCGAAGGGTCGGTTGTCAACCCGGCCCCACGCGGTGCAGTCACGGCCAGCTGTCACGACACTCAGAGTGTCTTGGGCACATAACTATAATATGTTCGACGTCTTCGATAGAGCCACAGACTGGACAATTAGGAGAGTCCGCCTTCCCAAGCCTGTACAGGAGTCTTGCACTGTATGGCCCATTGAGCCGGAGCATGTGAAACAATGACGTAAGCTGCCGTGGCATGGATGTTGGGAGGACCAGGGCTAGTTCAGGTGTCAACCCGGTGCAGAAGGGAAGATCCAGCCTCGCCACTAAACCATTGATCTTTTGACAGCTTATGGCTCAGAGACTTCAAGGCACTCTTGGCGTCCGCCTTCGTGAAGTAAACACTGCGGAATGTACTATTTCCATGTGCTTTCCCGGCGTTGTGATCGGCCGCATCATGTCCGGTGATCCCACAGTGGCCAGGTATCCACCGGAAAATCACGTCATGGCCAGCGGAAACTGCTTTTTGGTGCGCTTATAGTATGCATTTAAGTACAGGAGCTGAGGGGTGGTGTGTAAGGGTCTGTAAAGCGGCTTTAGAATCACAAAAATAACCAATTTTCCCTGGGAAGGCGCGCACGAGATATGCTCTATAGCTAGAAGAAGGGCGTGTAGCTCTGCTGCTGTCGATGAAGTTCGATGCGGTAGTCGAGCACTGCGCGCAGTATTCGACGCTGGTACAACGAAGGCACAGGCGGATCCTGTAGGCATTGTGGAGCCATCCGCATATACCGCCGTGCGATCATCGAGACGTTGGATCAGTTCCAAGCTCAGCTGTCGCTGCATGCAAGGAGGTGAGGACTTCTTCGACGAAAGGCCTGGAACTCCTGTATTGACTCTGAGAGAGACAACACCCCACCACGGCAAAGGCGATGCTGGAATGCGTTTATATGATGGTGAGATGCCTCGGTATGGCAGAATGGCCTGGCGAAAAGTGGAATTAGCTCTCTTATTAATTGCTTCAACAAGGTGGTGCCGACGATGCCGCGTTGACAGTCGGATGAAGTGATGAAGTGATTCCTGAACTCTTAGAGCTGGTACCGGAGGTTCCTTCGCTTCTGCAACTGCGAGCTGGTTAGAAGCTGACCGATGAACCCCCAATCACACTTTTAGGCTCCTGACAACCACACTTTCGAGGAGAGATTCTGAAGTGGGACACAGGCCTTGTAGAAGTGGCAGGGAGTACGCCAACATCTGACGAATTAGTGAATGATGCAGACCGAGCATAGCCGTCGGAGACGCTCCCCATCGGCTGCCTGCGATGTAGCGCATGACATTAACGACGGATGTAGCTTTCTCCTTTAGGCGTTGAACTTCGGCTGACCAGGACAGAGATCTGTCCACGATGACCCCAAGGAGCCTGTGATGTGTTGCTCTTCGGAGTTGTTGACCATTGACTTGAAGCTGAAAGTTCGGTAAGCGTTTCCTCGTGAACGGCATCACTACAGTTTTCTCAAACGACACATCCTGCCCCGTTGAGACAAGAAGATGGTAACCTTTTCTAGTGCCTCCTGAAGACGTGTACGAAGCGCTGCCACTGTTTCCCGGAAGACCACAAACATAAGTCATCGGCATACATACTCAGACGTACACCTCGTGGTAACATAGACGGGAGTGTCGGCAGTACGGCATTAAAACGCATGGGACTGAGTACTGCTCCCTGCGGCACTCCTGCGGTCACTGAGTGCTTCTGTGTGTCCCCCGGTGCTGGTACGCATGAACACCGCCCGGCCTCTTAAATAGTTAGCAGTCCACCTCAGCGCTCGCCCCCTTATGCCGAGGGAATAGAGGCCATGCAGAAAATGAGGGTGACTTGCAGTGTCATACGCCATTTTGATGACAAGGAACACAGCTGCGGTCAATCGTCCACCCGATCGCTCCTGTTCAACTGTTGATACCAGTTGATGTCCACTACGCAATCCATTGTACACCTTCCTCTTCGGAACCCCGCCACCTCTTCCGGCAGACGATTGCGAGATTCCAAATACCACTCAATCCGAGATAAGATAATACGTTCCATAATCTTGCACAAGCAGCTTGTCAAGCTTATTGGGCGAAACGAGTCTATTTGACTTGGTGCTTTCCGCGGCTTCAGAATACGTATTGCTCGCGATACCTTCCAGCCCTCAGGAATAGTACCCTTTTGCCAGCGGTCGTTCATCAACCGAAGCAATACATTCCGAGCCACTTGGCCAAGATGCATTATCATTTGGTACGATACACCATCCTTTTGGTCCTTGTTTGGGACTGATTGGATGAGCTCTATGGTGCATGGATGTTTTTACGCGTTATGACTTATATCGCATGAAAATGAATGTTTGATGCATATTTTACCATGTTTGCGGCCAAGTGCGAGAGCTTTACTCTTCATCTTACGGAAGGGTTTGCCGATTTCGGGAAGGCTTTGGGCCGTCTTTCGCAAAAATTCCTGTTCAATGAATAGTATACTTTCGATGTTTCAGTGGTGTGTGATGTTCAGCTCCCACAGTGGGTGCTCCACTGTGAGAAATACTAGCCGCAAATGTTCGGTACATTTTCGTACAGCGCTGCTCAAGGCTCGTGCCTTCGCCTAACGTCGAGGTGCGTTCGCTATATGTGTGCATGGCCGATGAGCCACTTCTTCGATGGGGGGGGGGGGGGGATATGTTTACTGAAAAAAGAAAGGGAGGAAAGGTTAGTCAAGCGTAGGCCGACTTGCTATTCCTTAAAAGAAAAAGAAGAAAACAAAACAACAAAAACAAAACAAAAATCGCACACTCAAAGGGGGCCTTAGAGGCTGGTCGAGAGGCCGGAGGCATCAAGAAAGCTCAAGAGGGCAGCCGTAACCGCCCCTTGGTTGTGCAAGACGTACTTGGCCGAGCAGAGTGGCCAAAGAGACGTTGGCGTAACCAAGTTGTCGCAATTCGCGTTGGAGGACGGGTCGTTGAGAGAGATACCGGTTCCAGTATAATAAATAGTGCTCGGCTTCCATGCAGCAAGTTGCGCAATTGGGGGAGTTCGTCTGGCGCATTTTATACAGGAGTGAGGGTGCGCGTGCAGCATTCATTCGAAGACGATGGAGGGGTGACTCTTCAGATTTATTGCAACGACACGCAATAGTGAAGTCCTGCAGGGTGTCAATGAGACGTAAGAAATGATTACATGAGGTAGGGTCCGCTCGGAGATGCCGGGTATGAACACAGAGCCACCGGCGAATGTGCAGAGAGCAGGCAGAGGTCGTTAGGGGTAGAGGGGTAGCAGGAAGAGCTCTGGCAGATGTTGCCATTTTGTCTGTGCGGGTGTTACCAAGAAGGCCTACGTGTCCCAGGATCCACCGAAACGTCACAGAATGGCCAGTAGCCGCTAGTTGTGTGAGACCTTGCAGTATGAGCGCGTGGAGAGGGCATATTGTGCTGGGGCGAAAAAAGAGCAGCAGATCCAGCGAAGCCTTGCTGTCAGTAAGAAAAACCCACTGTGTCCGATGGCCTTCGTCACTTTCTTCACCGCTTGCCCTTTTTACCATTCCGAAGACAGGCGACGTTCGCATTTGAATCTGCAATTTGATGCAGTGCCGAGAGCAAGGCATTCAGCTGCATGATTTATATACAGGGTATCCCAGAAAGCGTGTCATTGAATTATAATGAAAAAAAAAAAAAAAAACTATGCCACCTAGAATCATGCTGTCAACGACTTTTGTTCTTACTAGGTTTTTGCCACCTCCTGATGTGAGTGTCATGTAACGTAAGTTGAATTATGGAAATATTTGGGAACTGAACTCGGAAATTTGCCAAGTAACGGTCACTTTTCTTTTTCACCCCACCAATATGAAGAGCGTGCCGAATTTACTCAAATTCATGATAATTGACAGTGATATTCAGGAGCTATCTAATCGGAAAAAATACCAGAACATCATGGTTCTCGGAGCACTCGAGCATAACGCGCGACGACATTTTGAGCGCAATCGTTGTCAGTCCGGCGAAAGAGGTTGCAATCCCAGCCCACGGAGTGATAGTAGAAGAAGTGGAAGTTCCTGAAATTGAGAGAGCATGATCCCAGCGGGAGCCGGACGGGATAAGCAATGCCTGCGTTATCTCTTTCTGTGATGCCGGTGTGGGCTGGGTTTCCAACCTCCTTTCGTCGGACAGACAACGATTGCGCTGGAATACTCGTCGCGCGCTATCAGCTGGGAGCTCCGTACAACTCCGGCTATTTTTTTCCGATGGGATATCTCCTCAATATCCCTGTCAATTATCATTAATTTGAGTAAAAATACACGTTTGTCTGTGTGTGTGTGTGTGTGGCGCAGGTATTCTTTGTTGCGGGCTTCTGAACCGAAGATGACTTTATTTTACCCTGTCATACCTAATCAAATGCTAAAATTTTGTCAAAGTATGCATTTTATGTATGGCTTGCATACCTCGAACAATGAAAAGCATTGCATATATTCAGGGTATTTACTGCACGCTTTGAAGATTTTTTGTTAATAGCTGCATGCATATTTCACGAGCTTTTAGCGCATATTTACTTATCCGTGCTCTACTCATGAATATGAGCTTAAAGCGTTTACATGTGCACAGACAGTCGGCTATACTTCTGCGAAGTATTTTCCCTCTACTTATTCTGTCCATTTTTGCACAGCGCTCTACTGCGAACCCCTGGTTATGCTCTTAACCAAGGCACGCTTTTACATAGAGAAGTACGAAGCCAAACGTGGCAATGCATTTCCGAGCACGCTCTGCTGCTCTGACACTTGCTTTTGCTACTTGTAACAAAATTTCTCCATGCTGTCAAGAAGAAAAGGTAAAATGTGGAAACGTAAAACGAATGCATGTCTCTTCCTTTTTATTCCGCCATATAATATTCAAAGGTCAATCACATTCTGCACGAAAACAGCACGAATAGTTTCTGTACTCGCGTGTTCCCAACTTTTGACTGTGGCACAATAGGAAAATACAAGTTCCGATGGCCTGTTAACGTTTCAAGTCTGTCAACAATGCATTTGTCTTCTTCAAATTTGTCGTCACCGCACACAAAAATTATGTATTTATGTTTTCATTTTTTTTGTCTTTTCGTTCCATCTGGGTACGTGAGCATACTTGACAAGAAGTACTGAAGAAAAGTACTTAAGGTACAGCATAAGGGGTACGATTTGAAACGTACATAAAATAGCACGAAGTAGCATCTGAGTATACTTCCCGTACTTCTCATTACTACGTCTAGAACTACAGTGCATTGTGTGCATGGCAGTGGCGGGCCCCGCAATATGCATATTACATGATACAGCAGAACCACTTGAACGCATATACTATAGTAGAGTCAGCTGTCATACCTTCTGTTGCATGACACTCCTCGCTGTCGACCAGCGCAATTGTCCCAAAAAGTAAATGAACACAACTGATGACGAATGAATGAATAAAAAATGGAACCGAAGGTCCAGGCGCATTCAAGTAGTTTCGCCTGCTCCAGAGCTATCAAAAGACATGTATGGAGGCTACATCCTGATACACGAACGTGAGACGGGTCTGCACCCCCACCCTGTGCAGCGAGTGGCCTCTCCAAGGCCGAGGTTTCGCATCCGATCCCGTAGTGCCGTATAGTGCCTACACTTGCGCCAACACTTTCAAACTCGCCCGCACTTATAGTACAAATTGTCGCGAATGCGGTGAACACATTATAATGGTCTGTCCGTCTACATCCGACGCCAGACGGGAACTCCAGAAAGTAGTGGAGCACCCTGGAACATCAGAACTCCAGATTGAGGAGATCGTCCATCCGCGCGGCAACCTCCAGCGCCAATCCGTACTGAAAGCCATGCTGAACTTTCTGAAGGCAGTAGATCCTCGCGGTCGGCTGTACTGCAGGAAACTGTGGAACCAGGAGTTTGAGCCTTCCCCTACTCCCTTTTATCCCTTCCCCGAGTATCGTGCCGCCAATCTAGGAAGGCAGACCGCTCGAATCCCTACGCCCCCCCCCCTCCCAAAAGACGCCATGGACCCAGTTTTTTCTCCTGGTATCACATTACATCACATCACGCCATGGACCGAACCTAAGCAGTACAAGGAACGCTTTACACATCGCCTTCTTTCTTCGTTCATAACGTTGTGACATCCGCACTACGTATATAGAGCCAAGATGGAGAGCAATCATAAAATGCACCAAACAAAACCCAAAAGAAACTCTACTTTATAAGAAGGAGTTTTAGAATAGCGTTTGTTGGAAACGTAAACGCACCATCGGACGCAACGGGCCTGTCAGCACAGTGCTTATATAGAATAGCGTTTCCGATATAAGGCTTCTGGCTTGCGTCCGTCGTTTGCAGCGCCGTTAGGGCAAGATATAAAGACTAAAAAAGAAAAAGGAGAAAGAAAAGAAAGAATAAAAAATAAGAAGCACAGAGGAATTACTTTTTCTAAGCATGCTCCGCTGTCTATCATAAAAACACATGCTGTCTCAAGCAAACTCATGGTTTTCTTGTGAATTACTTGGCGACGTTTAGCAGACGACGAAATAATCACGCAGTTTCTCGTCGGCAGTTTACGCGGAGGCGCAAAACCAACCTTGCGTGGCCCCGCAATTTCGAATAAATAGCGAGCTCACGCAAAAAGCAAAGACTGAGTTTACGTTCTGGGCATGCGCAGTGGCAGTAACGCAATTTCTCGCGAGCGCAAAGCTCCTGAGTCCGCTGCTCTAAAAGTCCCTATTATTTCCATTCTTCTTACGATGTTAACCACGCGAAGACGTCTAGACGTCATGTAGCGCGACCGATGAAGCTCGCCTTGAGAAAGGAAGGGAACAGCCTCGACGCTTCCCATCTTTATTCAGTGTTCGGCTCATAAATATAGCTTTCGATGACTCCACTGACAGCTGCTGCTTTTCCTCTGGCTTTCGCATTGTAAATTCATGAGCATCCGTTCCCAGGCGGTGGAACGGCCATTCAGGAAAGAGTTTCGACGCATCCGAATTTGAAATGAGCACCAAATCCCTCAAGCCACGAGAATGCACAGCGCGATGGCCCATGTGGGACGCACGGCACGGTGCTTATCCAGCACGAGGCTGCAACTCTACAGTTCTACATTGCCCTTCCCCATGCCCATAAACGATGCGAGAGAAATTGGCCCGTTATAGCTACCTATCGATAAATCCACGTTTAGCAAATAAGCGGCGACCACCAGCTGTGTGTCGCAGAAGTTCGCTGCTCAATCGTACGCTACGTTTCCGTTTTTCGGTAAACTTACGCGCCACCCGTCGCTCCGCACAGTGTTCGTAGCAAGCGGCTTTGCAGTGTGAAGTGAGACCTCGCGGATGCTCGCTCCGGTGATGCTACGTCAAACGAACGTGATTACGTCATGCAGGGAGATCCAGCCGGGCCTCCAGGGTACTGCTCATGGCTTCTCTGTGAGGGAGTTTTTCTATATTGAATTGCACTGTGACAACACGCTGTAGAGCGAACCTATAGTGCAAAGCCTGAGTCTGGGCAACAACTAGAGGGAGAGGACAAACACAGTTGTTGCCCAGACTCAGGGTTTTCACATCATGCAGTTTGCCCGTCAGCTGGCCTGCATCTATGACATACTCTCAGAACCTATTGTGCAACTTGTGCATGGTTGGGTCCTCATAGAGTTGCTTGACGCTCTAGATGTCACTTCCTTGCTGCTTTACGGGGTAATAAAAGGGGGCTTCTTTCTTCCTGTCTCACCACGGTTCTCACGTCAAGGACTTTACGCTCGGTCCAAGATACGTCATCTTATTAATTGATGCTCAAAGCTGTTTCTCCCTCTTGATGCCATGACGAACGGATAAAACGGAACAAAGTAAGCCGCCCCCGTGTGTCGTATTGTCGAGTGGTGCAGTCTTTTCTTCAAAGGATGCCGCTCGCGTGTCAACATGGTCATTGGACCACGAAAGTCCACTCCTTCGTTACTGGAGATTGCAAAGGTAATTGGGGGATCACGATGAGGGCGTCACCGGGGGGTCGGAGAGAAACAACTCACGTACCATATGTTCACGTGAGCGCAATCTTCACGGAATATTCCAGTAAGAAAAATAAACCTACTCACGGGTAGGAGTTCCCCAGCGCGTGTGTCGAGAGCATTCGCACGCTGCCGTATTATCGGGAACGGCGGACTGCGGCCTTAGCAGACGAGCGTCGCTCGTACGTGTGCGCGGTCATGAGGACACTGTGAAGTGACTCTTTGTGAATGAGATGCAGCAGCACTCACTTCTGTATGAATACGCATTCGTGAACGGCTACATAGTCGCACATATGATGATAATGTGCGTACAAACATTTTTTGACGCAAAGGGTAAATGCTACACTCTTAAAAATGAACTTCACCGCACAGCACGCTCCTAGCCAACCATAATCTCAAATGATATCGTTATCTGCCCTGATTTGTTGAAAACGGGAGGCGTACGCCTTTTCTGTGACAATTATGAACAGCATAAGTGTCACAAAAAAGGCGTACGCCTCCCGTTTTCAACAAATCAGGGCAGATAACGATATCATTCGAGATGATGGTTGGCTAGGAGCGTGCTATGCGGTGAAGTTAATTTTTAAGAGTGTAGGAGGGATCACGGTGTCTGTAACAGGCAAAAAATTCCAACGAAGCCTTATTCCAAAAATATTCCTGCATGCTACCTCCGCTTTAATACACGAAGTAACCGGAGCAAATTACGAACAAGAAGTAAGGCGGAAATAGAAAGGGAACCGCCATAATATCTCGGAAATTGAAGGAGGGAACTCGTTATTAAACGTCGTAGTCAATTTGGAATCTTTATGATGAACATCGCTCGGGAAACGTTCCGAAATTATCCCCCGTTTTGTGAGCGACTCGGGGCAAGCTTCGTTCCAATCTTATCAGGACACGAATATAACCTGTAACATGTGGGATAAAAGCGTGCCGCTGTCGGTACTCATGTTCACTGTAAGCATCCATTCGTCGGCTACACCCACGAAAACGAAATGAGGCCTCACTGAGACATTATATCCGCATTACACTCTGCCAAGTCATATTTCACCTGGCCTGCCTGAAGCACTCTCGGCTTGTTTTCTCTGCTCTGTTGTTTCTTGTTTTCTTTACCGTTCAGCCTTTTAACTTTTCCTCGAGGCATGCCGTTCAAAGGGAGGAGGAAAGGTTTTTCCTCTCCGGGCCGCAAGGATCTGCCGAGACATCGCATTTACGACCATTAATATCAATTTGTAGCCGCCGCCGTTCCCTGCTTCTTAATTCTTGCGCCGCTTCCGTGTCTGTGGTGCAAAGTGATAACTTCAGCAGAGCGCGGCAGTAAACACGATAAAATGGTGGCAAGTGAGGGTTGCCAGATGTTCACGAACGCAACGGTCACGTTCCGCAAAATCAATAGACTGATTTTCTAGGAGGTTCAAAAGCGAAAATCTAATAATAGAGAGGTTCAGAAAATCGTACGGGGCGCCCTCCGATTACAACTCCCTATCTCTGCCAACCAATTAGAGCGCGGCCTGCTGAGTCGGTGGCTGATATGTCTTACGGGCCGACGACTCCCTGAGCCTGAAAGGGAGCCACTTTCGGAATCCGTCTCGTGAAATTAAAATGGCGGCTTCGGCGAGCACGGTAGCAGTTTTAGGGGCGATTGCAATTTCATGCAAAACGTCCGCGAGGACTGATACTCCTGACACACGCTCACGTTTGAACTCCTTTCCATTAGGAGTCCCTTACAGCTGCAAAGGACACCTTCGCGAAAGGAGTTCGTGCCGGTGACACACGGCAAGAGTGAACTCCTTTTGTTGTTTCGTTCGAAAAATATATCCGAAGATGTCGCGATAGATATTTCCACTAGAACCAGCATACGCGTACGATATAGCAGCAGTAAACATAAATATACGACCAATGAATCCAAAATACGTACTGCAACTGCAATATCTGTACGCCGATTTCGAGTACTCGAAAAATCAAAAAACGCTCTAGCCTTCGTTCGAGAATATTGTCGTCGTATCGCCCTTCGTTCGAGGCTACGCCATAAGCCTTTACAGACGAAAAGGAGATCGCCGATCTCAGCTTCCCTAAAGGACCTCTTCGTAAAAGGAGAATCTGCTTTGTCGTGTGTCACGTCACACAACCCCTTTTCGTTTGGTGCCCTTTTTGTAAAGGAGTTCAAACGTGTCCGTGTGTCAGAGGTATTATTCCTGCTACGTGAACTGCTTAGTGAAAATTCATTCGAAGACACGAAAGAGTGTACAGCAATCATCGCCTACGGGTGCAGCCACGACGGCGCAGTCCGAGTCGTACCACGTATGTGCGTTCGTTGCGGTAAAACGCTTCAAAGTCCGTTCCGCTCCTCTTCTGCATCCCGTTCGAAAGACGCAGAGGGAGTCGGGTCGCGCTTATGAGTCTGTTCTTTTGTCCATTGCTCAGGCACTTTCATTATGGAGCACTTCAGTTCGTCCTGCAGGTGAAGTCGGTCATTGTGAAGCGTTTAGCGATCGGCCCCTGTAGCACAACCCGTCATCTCGTTCCGTCTCTACCCGTTTCGCGTAACTGAACCTCTGTATGCTATAAGGGGATAAGTCGACTTATCCCCTTTTTAATATCTTTGCGTCGTAGGCATCTAAGTACCAACACGTACCTACTGAAGAAAATTCGGGACATCAGTGCAATGTATTGACCAGCTGCAGGAGTGTAAGGAACGAAAAATGCACGTGTGTCAACGGAATGGACGGTTATATTAGTTACCAGTTTGCTACGCATTCGTGCGACTCGTGTTAAAGTTTAATACGACACGGATATTAACTACGACTTCCACTGGCGAGACATGTTTCCTGCATCATGCAAGCAACCGTCTTAACACTGGGGCTACTGGGCGTGGCAATCCGGGGGAAAAAAAAAAAAAGAAGAACGCGTGCGCCGCTCGTGCTAGGATGCCATATTATGATCGTTATCTATGACATTTTCAAGAGTACTTTTCTGGGATCACTATAAGCTCGATCGTGGCTGCTTCACTACACACAAGTGACTTCATCCTACACCCAACATCACCATTGTTGAGCCAGAATGCTCCTTTCTTTTCTTTTTTCTTAATAAACATATCTCTCTCCCCCCCCCCCCCCCCCCCCAATCATGCTCTTACTCGTGAAAATTGGCCTCTCTCCGCCGAAACCCTGTACACGGGGCGTTATATTGAAAAAAGGGGATAAGTCACGCTCCTACATTGTCTCCGATTTCTTCTAAGTGATACGATGCTAACGGGATATGCATGTAGAATACATACGTATAACTATGCCATACATTTTCTCATACACAGTCTCTGTTCGAAATATCGGCGGCTTCTGTCCTGAGGCAACTCCCTTCCTACATCTCTACCGGTTCGCTGGATTTCTACCCATCTATTTTTCCTCAGCGTTATTCGAGCCATACCAGCTGCAATTGTCTCATTAAACGTTCACTCGAAGCTGTCTGGAATGGGGATTTCGGAATGACCCCCTTATTGCATACAGAAGTTTAACTGTCCAGCGTGCAGCGCTTCACCTTACGCAACGCAAGCGCTTGCTGCGACGATAGATGCAGTATTGCAAGTCACAAAAACGCTGCCACTGTATAACTTCGCAGTACGGTTGGGCAGAATTGTTGAGATACATGTTCTTGCATGGCGATGGCGGTAGGATATCGTATTAGAAGCGGATGGTGCTCGTTAATATGGTTTAATTATACTTATAAGCGACACGCCAATGCTCGAATAACATTGAGGGCATCGGGAGCGGTCACGTCGTGTAGTCGTATGATCGTATGCCAGATGGCTGAGCTATTAAATAGACTCACATCCATGTCGCATGATGAAACGCAGGCATTGTTACGCAAGGGGGGATTTTGTTGATAGGTATATCGAAAGATAACGGTTATATACTGTCATTAATTACGCATATATATAGCAGGCAATTACGCACTACAGGCAATCACCAACTGAGATATTATGAGTTTGAAAGCTTTGTAGATATCAGTATAAATATTATCACGATGCCTCCGCGGGAAAATTCCAGGTGCTCGCAAGGGGCCTATAAGTATCACGTTTCCAAACGAAAGATTTAGCCACCAAAATACACGCTGAGTGTTGCTGAAACAGGACAGCCATCCATGAGTAACGTTCTTAGATACGTTAGAGATTAGTAGAAAGCCTCACGGCGGACAAAGTTTATTACGAACTCTGACCGCCCGATTTCCATACAAGCGGCCAAATGTTGATCCTATGGTTGTATACATGAAGGAAGGAAAACTCGTCTTTTTTTTTCGGGGGGGGGGGGCGACACTTCAGGAGAAAAGATGGCGCTGATGCTCGTCGACATCATCGTGCCGGATGAGCTGACAGCCCTTCTGCCCTTCTTATTTCCGCTTAAGTGAAAGATGTCAGGTGCCTAATTTCCGTTGGTCTATTGTTTGGATATAGCTTTAGGGACATTGAATGTTAATGCGTGAGTACAAATAATTATGATTGGCTTGCTCAATATTCCTCAATTGTAAAGCTTTTTGTAAGGTGAGATCGGTATGTGAAGCAAAGACGTGTAAAACGATCTTGTGCTAAACTCTGGATGCCATGAGACATTCATGTACGTCAAAGGCTAACGCAGATACACGTACATAAAGAGAAAAGAAAGAAAGAAAGAATGAAAGAAAAAAGGCGCACCCTCCAGCTTTAACAAGACCCGTGACGATTACAATGGGGGGCACCTGCCTGTAAAGCGTGCTCTGCCACAGCAATAATGTATGTGTGGAGAAGACCGCTTTATGATTCTGTAACGGTGGGTTACGGCGAAGCGTCAAGTTGATGGGTTAAATTTTTCGATACGGTTTTTGATTGGATTGGATTGAATTAGATATGAAAGAAAATATGGAGAGGTCACTCCCGACCCAGTCAGGACTGGCTACTCCAAAACGCGTTTGTGGGTGGAACAATAGAGCTAGAAAAATGAGAAAAAAAGAAAAAAACAGGAAAGAGGCAGAAGAAAGCATAAAGGAAAAAGGAGGAAAGGGGAAAGGAAAGGGAGAGGAAAAGGGAAAGGAAGGACGAAAAGCAGGGAAAGGAAAGGTGGAGACCTTAGGCACCGAGAAACACTCACTGCTTCATAATGTTCTAATCAGTGTCAATAAGGGTGAATCTGTTCTTGAACTATAATTTAGCTTTGTATTCCTTCGACCCACCGTTGTGTTGATCCGGGTGTGTTAAAACGAAAACACGAGCAAACATGTAAAAAAAGGGAGAAAGAGAGAGAGAAAGAAAAAGTATGATTTGCCACGCGTGCTTTTGTGGCGTACATCGCCAAATGCATCTTTTCGTGGCGCCCACAGAATCTTAGTGAACGACTGCTTCCAGCTCTGTCATTAATTAGTGTTTCCGTGTATCCTTGCTTTCAGGTCATCAAAGTGGTTCATGCGTAGAGCGAATTGCGATTGCATTCCCTTTACTGTTGCGTTGACCTTTTTCTACGGGCATACAAAGAAAAAAAAAGCGCATCGAAATAAAAGCACGCAATAAGAACCAGCTGCTCCCGCATTAGTTGCAGGACTCAAGAGATTGATTGAGACATCGACTGACTGGCCACTTGAACCACTGGGGAAAGTTGGTGAACCAAGAGTCCTAATCCAGCTTCGTTATGAACCTCGTCTCAGTGTATCTTAAGGGGGAAACCTACATGCACTAACGTACAGCTCGACGCTCATTTAAAACACAACAAAATCATCTCTATATAGATAGGTATAGAAGAGAGAGAGAGAGAGAGAAAAGGGGGGGGGGGACGTAGGCTGCCCGATACTCCCAGATAACGATGAAAATTGATGTTCTGAGGCTGGAACAGAGAAGAAAGGATAGCACACAAGCCTCGAGGGCCTAAGAACAATGAAAGAAGGAAGTCACTGAAAAGAAAAAAGAAAAAAACTCAGTGGCTTCCTTCTTTCATTACTCGCAGATAATCTTGGTGCAGCCGTGTTTGTTGAAAAGGACAAAACGAAAAACAACAACATCAACAACAACACAAATGATTCCTACTTTACACAGTTTTGCAATTGTGTTCCTTATTGATATAATTCGCATATTTAGATAGGCATATTTCGCATATTAGATATATGCAAATATTTGCACATTTATATACGTGCGCTATGTCGTAAAATGGATTTTGATGTTATTATAATGCTGTTATGTAGCACTTCTAGGTGATCATGCCTTGTCGTGCTCATTAATACCACTTTCACACTCATGAGGGTTGAGACTTGAACAGGCAACATTTCCCGCTGCCTGCTCCACCTTTACACATGTTTGTAAATGTAGTGCGATTTAGTAAATATAATTAAATTTAAAAAAAAATGTTACAACACTGTGAGAAACCCGCCACGCGTGACAGTTGGCTTACATCTATTTGGTTGTCTTGAGAATGTGAGAACTTCCACATGTTAAATCGCTAACGCATGTGCCATATCATACTACGAAACACGAGTATCGATCGCTTCGCAAATTTAGTATTCAGGTGCCCCTCGACGTTCTAGAAGCAATTTGCTGGTCTGGCAATGTGACTCATTGCTCCCCAGGGATAAAAAATAGCAACGGGCTTCGTGCTCTCCTATCATTATTACCCAACTTTCGACAATAGCTACTTTTGTGCATGTGATTGCTTCCGCTCGTGCACCGCCGACCGTTTTCTTTGCTGATCTAGCGAAGACTCCCTCCTCCGCCATACACGCGCAAAATCTAATTAATGTTCCTACAGAGAATCACGTACAGCCCAGGAGACAGAATTCAAAATCTGAACACGCTTTTCATGCGACAGGTAGAATGGAACAGAAGTAGAAAGAAAATGCGTCAGGTATGCGCAGACTGATGAATACTTCGTGTGCTGTGAGAGTCAATTTGGACTCGGAACGAATTGCAGGGCGTTGCGTGGCTTTCGAATTAGCACGAACATAGCTATGCTATTCCTGCATTCGCGTTAAAGTGCGGTACCCGCCCAAGCAACTACGTACTTGATTTGCTATTCTTCCCTCAACGCACTCATGTTTATCGTGACGTAGTACTCTAGTATGACTAGATCCGGCGATGAAACATAGGTGTGCGAACACGATACGTATAGGCTTGTATACAATCGTTGTATACTCGTATACTGTACTTGTATACTCCTGTATACTTGTACGTATAACACTCAGTTGCAAACTTCCACTAAAGAACGGTAGCTGCTGAAGAGGCACCACTTCACTGCATAACACGGCCCCAGTCAACCATCATCATTCGCTCCCCCGATTTGTTGATGAAAACAAGAGGCGAACGCCCTTCTGTCAACTGTTACAAAAATGCGTACGCCTCGCGTTTTCCACAAACGGTATCATTCAGGGCAATGGTTAGCCTTTAACGTGTTATGCTGCGAAGCTATGTTATAAGAGTGTCGATGAGGTCATGAAACACAGAAAAACAAACACAAGGCGTATTATGGCCGCCACTTAAACTCAAATGATCATCATCGTCATCAGGAGAAACGCCACTACGCCCAAGCATCACAACGTCACAGTGTTTTTTTTTTTTTATTCTTGTACCTCAAGGGCCCAGGGGCATTACATGAGGGGTGGGCACTTGCACACTTCGATAAAGAAACGCCAGCAGATTAAAAGTTTATCATTCAAGCGTTTATCGTGTTGAGTGCGAACAGTCATCCGGTTCTGTTACGCGTATTCGAGTGTCGGTAGCTGTTAACCGTAAAGCCCGGTTCACACTATTGCGTTTCAATGCGTGCGTGCGGGTGCGTGCCAGCGACGTTCAGCTGACAGCGAATCATTGCAACGCAACCTCCTTCAGGATAGAATGAAGGTGCACGTAAGACGATATATGCAGCCGTAGACGCTGTAATGTGAATCAGCTTTAAGTCCTCCGGAAATCGCTGTGGTTGTATCACAATACCCTCCGCTTCTACCCCCCCCCCCCCCGCCGCTTCTTCTCTTCTTCTTCTTCTCTGCCTCCTTCTGTCTTCTTCTTCTGTCTCTATTGCCCGTTTGCCCTACCTCATTCGTTCCTCTCTCAAATAGGGGCGGGGGGGGGGGGGGTAAGAGCTCAACCTGATGCGCACAAAGTTTCCTCTGTGCACCAACGCGGAGTACAGTGCTGGTCTACGAATGTCCCCTTATTGCTGCCTTGTAGGTGGACAGACACGTTGTCACGTGGTTTCTCGAAACGTTGTCCTCTGCCATGCGCAGACACGAATTGTCGCAGCGTATTGGCTGTGCCAATTTTCTACGCGTCTATCACCCCGTTTGGTGTAAAGCGTGGAATGCAGGTTCTCATGTATGCGATATACCCTATAATTAGGGTTTCCGGTTTTCGGTAGTTACCAAAAAGCACCGATAAACGTACGCGGGTACGTACGCGGTTTCTCATGTTCGGTGGAAACGGATTTTGCACCGATAACCACCGTAAATGACTTTCTCAGGCTACTCGGTTTTGCACCATAGAAGGGAATTTGGAACGGGCAAAGCAAACCAGCACTCGAAAACGACGGTTATTCACCTCACTTTGCTTTGCACTTCACTCAGCTTTCCATGGGGGCGAAATCTGGGGTGTAGTTCCAAATAATGTGTTCACAAATACACCTGTGTACCCACGAACTGCTGTGTTAGGGAGCACCGAATGTGACCTGGCATGTGTAAGCATGCTTCGGTCGGAGAGATCTCACGGGATCTGAAAACGTTTGAGAAACTTGAAGCAGCAGAAGTGGTCCGGAATTCGAACCGGGGTCCTTCGCGCGGAGCGTCTTATCCACTGTGCCTTGCAAGACAATGGCAGCACCTGCTTCAAATCGCTACACCTTTCTTTCATGGGCACTCGTTCAACCCTCTTTCTTGTTTGGGTAAGAGAGTGAGGAGAAAGGGAGTAGAGTTATGGGTTACGTCATCTTTAGGGGTAACGACCCTCATTTATATGCCAGAAACCCTGAATGGCGCCAGAGCAGCACCGAAATAACTCTTAAACATAAATGTAACTTCTACGTTCGAAGACGGTAGTATTGTTCCAAAAGTTATCCTGTTTTGAAGGTAACGTTAAATGTTACAAGATTTAGAGTGTATAGCTAGCGCCACTGTCGTTTCTCGCCGATTTTCACCGAGCGTCTTGATGTTTAAAATATTTCCATCGGAAGCCACCGCTTCGTGGTGAGCGGAATAACCACCGTTTTTTTCCACCGTTTCTCTAAAATAATAAGCACCGAAAACCGGACACCCTACCTATAATTTGGTCAACAAGTGAAATAAATATCCTGTTTACCCTATAACTTCCTTTTACGTTTGTCCTTCACCAATTGGGAGCGAAGTGTCGCAACCCCTCTAAGCCTCCATACAAAACTCTGTCACGGGAAGCCTGCCTGACAAGGACACGCCACGTCAAGTATAATTCTTCACTACCGTCAGGAACCACCAGGAGCTATGATTGTTTACGAGGCGTTCCTGTTAAGATTCGTTGTGTGCAGCTCGTTAGGACCGACGACTGAGACGCCTTGCAGCAAATCTGTGGCAGGAGGTGTGAGGAGAACTGCCACCGCAGCCGTGATAAATGCTCCGGGATTATGAGGCAGGGCATGTCTCCTAATGCCCGCTCGATAGGTTGCTAAGCCCAGAACAATGCCGGCGGGGGCGAAAGGCCAGGGATTTCACCGCCAGATCGAAAACGGATTAAGTCGTGAAAGAGAACGGACGCTGTGTTTTGCTTTACTATTCAGCATGTTTTCCTTTTTTTTCCTTTCAGACACCCTTTTTACCATGCTGAGCAGCCATCAGACCTGAAGCTGCTGCATCAACGATGTACGATAAAGGATAAGATAACAGAGAGACCGGGAATGGTAATGATGTATTTCTTCATCCCGCCCACGACTGTGGAGCGGGAGGCTTGCGGACGAATGAGTTTTTCTTCTGCTGAACAGTTTACACATGAGACATTCCGGGCTGAGTATTGAAATTCGACCCTCGTTCCTGCTGCACAGGGAATGCGCTTTCTTTTCATTCTGTCGCTCGGGAATATTTATCGTGTAAAACTGGTGACACCTGCGGATGAAGGAAATCAATCAAAGTACAGAACGATGAAGTCATGATGACGCTTTTAATATTATTTTTGTTTTATGTTTATTATTATTTATTTTATTTATATTTTTTATTTTTATTATTTAATATTATTTTTGTTATCGTATCCGTCGACAGATGATGCTTGGGCTGAGCTCTATATACTGCGCGGAGCATGCACTTGGCTTTCTCTGACTGTTTTAATTAAATAATTAATTTTAATACAACCACAAGGGGCAAACAGGAAGGCATCTAAAGGTAATTACAGCGCCGAGTCCCCTACATTGCAATCACTCTCGATTTTGTCCCCCGATCCTGAAATTTACTTTCCGTCACTGCAAATAGTCGTTAATATTCGAATAAGCTTCTTTGCATTTAGTCCCAAAATGATTGGCAGTGTGTCTACTCAAAAAAAAAAAAAAAAAACATCAAATTACATCTTTTTTCTTAGAGTGTACGCCGGTCGGGTCTTAACCTCCTCTTAAAGTCTTAAAGTCCTCAAACTTCGAAGACGACTCCATACAGAAAACAACACGGATCGGGAGATGCAACCGGGAGTAAGTAACAAAAAGAAAGACGTAGAAGTAATAGTAGAAGAATTAAGAAGGAGGGACAAGAGTCCACAACATTCTTCGACTGGCCACGCATACACGTTAGGATTGTACCTGTGGCACACGATCACAAGAGAGGAGGCTCAAGGGCAGAGTGACAGCTTGCTCATTTATTTGTGATAAAGCGGAACCTTGTGCCTTTAAACCGGAACTGCCCATAACAACGAAAAGAAAATGACGTTCATTAATACCACACATGGAGGAAAGAAGAAAAGGAGGCGCCTCAACGGCTCTTCAACAGAAGAGAGAATGGCCATTCTCCGTGGGACGAAGAAGAAGAAGAAGAAGAGAGAAGCGTGGGGCAAGTGACGTGGGGATAGGAGATGAGCTGTAGCTTCTTTGGAGCCACACGAGGGTCACGTTACCTGAATAGCCCAATGAGGGCGCTTTGCACGCGCCACTTTGGTGGCCACTACGGCGCGCTACCTCCACGGCTCTCCAAGTATAGACGAGTTCAGAAAATCCCAGCGCTCTTTGCGCGCGCATTGCATCCTGGGCGCTTGCTGAGCGGGGGAACGAAGAATAATCCTTCACATTTCGCTTTCGCTGACCTTGACACGTCTCGTGGACAATGGACCGATGGGGAAGAAATCGGAACAGTTTAGAGGCCACCCGTTTCTTTCGTGTTAGTAAACTCCCACAGTTCAAAGCGTCGCTAAGCACTCTGGGATTTTCTGAACTCGTCTATTCCAAAACTATGCTTTGGGGGCTCCCATAGAGATGCACGTAACCGAAACCGGAAGGCCAGCGGTGATGTCACTGGAGTGGCCCCCAATCTTGGCTTCGCTCCTCGGAACAGTAGGGCTCCTCCTCTCTTTCCTTCCTCCATGATACCACAATATAAATGGGACGCCGAACAGTGTTGTTCTCGCGCGTCATTTCCCCGTATAATTCCGCCGGATTAAGCGTCAAAGTGTTTCAGCCGCCACATGGTGGAACCCGGAAACATTAAAGCAAAAGTTCACGTCGTTAGGAAACTTTCGACAAAAAAAGTGCCGCGAAGCTGCTCAATTATGGATGTATCGCGAAATGTTAGTTAATGTAGATGGGGAGGGGGCTAATTCAGGCTCGAACAGACATCTGCTTTAGTTCTCACTGCCGTCGCGGTGCGTGTGGGAGTCCACGTGGGACCTGAACTTTTCATCTTTCATTGGACGCGCAGAATGTGGTCGAGAGAAGTTAAAAAACAGCATGATGGAATGTTTAAGCTACATGAAAACGAGGTCGCGTCATGCGCCTGTGTGCGTGCGTTCTTTTATTGTGCTATACTGTTCAACCGAGGCGCTCCAAATCTTCCTGCACTTGCTTTAGGGTGGACCTCGAAATAAATTGATCGAAATCCCCGTTGCAAAAATAAACTACTGCAAATAAATGTTATCTGACTATAAAATGCGCAGCCACGCGCGAGAAACTACCAACGGCGAACTTAGACTAACCTCGACATGAAAATGCAAGCACTGAACTTGGACTAACCTAGTAATAAACTAACGAACACGCTGCTCCATCGTGTCCGCCCTGCTAAGCCTAACGGCTGCTAATATGTGGCTTTCGTTCGCTAAAACGACTTGGACAGACATCGAAAACCTGTGAATCTGAGTGTTTAAATGGCAGTCGAGCATTCTCCTTGATTTTCCTTGTTTAAAGATCGGGAATTTCGCGACCGGGGATTTAGCGACCGGGTATATCGAAGTCCTCCCCTTGTTTCACTCCAGACACACATAGTGTTTTAATTGACCGTAAGTAGCGTTTGTAGCGTGCTGTACAAAGCTGGACCCCAAACATCCAAAAAATCCTGGATCCGCCCTCTCGTTTCACTTATGTAGAAAATAATATCGTGACGCGGACTTGAAGTCACAAGGAAAAAAAAGGGCGACACAGACCCCTAAACTATGCTCAAACATGAATTTACTAGGTGTTCATTTATTACAACGGTAAAAGGACAACCTTCGGCATGACGTTAGCATTAATGAAGCTGTTGACGTGTTCCACATCATAATGAAGTACTTCATATAGCCTGCACCTCCATGTTTTTTTTTCTTCTCTTCTTTCATTTTCCATGTACTCTGCAGCGTGCGCCAAACACTTTCCTTTGAGGCTTCCTTTCAAAAGAGTCGAGCGAAGCGAATTATACAAATTCATATCAGATGATTCCTATACGCTCCAGTAATGGAACTTCTGTTGACAGATGGGAATCCAAACATCATTTTGCAGCGGGACCTTCTGTTTACAGAATAAGTTAAATACGACCACGTTCCATTATGGCGCTGTACTTTCGTGGGTACTGTGGGTACACTGCGTATTAGAAGCCCATAAAATGTCACAGTGAGTGTGAGAGGGTGAAGCCACAGAAAGGAGAAAATCGAACGCTTATGATCACGCGCAGGTGTGTTTACAGCTGGGTACCGTTAAACTCGGAACTAGCGGACGCTTATTTATAATAGCGTTTGCGACCGTAGAACAAATAAGCGTACAAGAACCGACTGTCTGGGGACAGAAAAGGAAATACGTATGTCTTCTTTCCGTACGAAGTTTACGAAGTTGATCTTCGACTGTGTGCACGTAGTGAGAGTGGCCGGAAAAGCACATGAAGGACGAGTTCAAGACATGAAGGACGAGTGCTCACTATAATCATATGAGTGAAAGAAAAAAAAATATTTTTTTTAGCAGCACCAGATGTTTTAGAGAAGCTATGAGACCAGCATAGATACCGTTTTTGCTGTCAAGTTATACGGCCAGAATTCTGCTTTTAGTTTTTCTTCTTCTTTTTTCTTCAATATCTTGAATGGAGCACGCATCGCCGAATATTGCTATGCAAATATATGCTATGCAAGCCAGAACCAAAACCGCGCATAAAATTAAATTATATTGAAAAATAGAATGACTTCCAACGAGGATTGGCTCTCGCTCTGCTATCTAATTTCGGCGGCTCGAAATCCCATAATTAAAGAGGTAATTAATAAAAAAAATTCAGGCGATTAGTCACCTAGTAGTTAAACACTCTCTTCGAGAGGATGTCATGCCTGGCCGTATAAGTTTTCTTAAAATTTTCTTCATCTATAATAGATCTGGTGTATCCTGTCACGCGGTGAGCGGGCTCACATCTCCATATTTTTTCTTCTGCCATCATCATCATCAACTGCAAAGCACGGTATCTATGCTGCTCTCACAGTTTCCTTTTTTTTCAAATTCGTGTGCAGCTAAACCATAAAAAAAAAGATAAACACCCTGTACACTGACATCTGAAAGCGCACTTGTCCAGTGCAATCCTCAGTATGCAGACTAGTTTGCCATATATGCGGAACGTGGTTGATACAAATATTTCGTGCACACTTTCACTTTTAGAAGTGGGGAAATGTCGAACTGTTTTAATCGTCCCGTGCGCCGATACTTTGTTGTTCGGACACAGTATTGCCGCGCATGTCCTGTGAGGTGTTGCGCGTTCGCCGTACTGGGATTGCATCTGGGAACTTGCGACGTTGTTGCGCAGAATTCACGCGCAAAATTGGATGCAAAAGAGCTTACCAGCCGTGCAAAGCCTGGGATCCTCGTCATAACCATCGGTGCAGTCAGGTGCTCCGTCACATAGGTATTGTATTGGGATGCATACTGTCGTCGTTCCTGGACATCGAAACGGCTTCGTCGGGGGGCACCGCTCTGCATCTACTGCAAAAGAAAAAAACGGGAACAGCTGTCAGCCTGTCTTCTGCCTTGAAGTACCGAAACCAATGAGAGATTTAACGGAAGCCAATAGGAAACTTCAGAGAATAATGCATCAGTGTGTGGGTGATTCGTCTGTAGAACCACTCAGTCTAACAACGGGTAATGCGCTTCTATACGAGAACATATGAATTTGCACTATTAGGCAGGATAACATCAACATGAACAAGAACATGAGCGATGAACGAAAAGCGTGAACGAGGCGGCACCAGTCTGCTAGCAATATAAACTGATCGGTGCAGTCGCTTAGAGAATGAGAAAGTAATTCACTTAGGCTGTCTGTTCGGGTGAAATCCCGCAGTGACCCAAATAATTCTAGGTGCACACTTACTTCTTAGGAGAAAAAAAAGCCTTGTGGAGTTCTTACATACTTATATATGATGGGTATGCATATATCAAATTTGTCCCAGTACCTTTTATTCCTCTACTTCGAGCGGCCATGCATGCTCTGCGATGCAGCATACGGTCGAATGAAAAGGTATAATCTAATATCACCTGGTTGTTGTTGTTGTTAAGTTTTTACACCACATTTTTACTTTCTTGCGTACTTTTCTCGTCCCCGATTTCACAACTGCTGAAAAATGTCCACCTTCATTAAACATGTACATCGAGAAATAATTGTATCATCCGCACTTCTTTCGTGCTCAAGTTGAAAGCTCGCTTCTCCGAGCTGTCCATATTTCATGCGCAAAACATTTCACTTTACCACCCGCCATTGGTTGGCACGAAAGCATTAACATTTATTCCTAGCATCTCCCGACGTATTGCAGAGGTGAGAGGCCACCCTCGCAATTTCTCCACGTGCGGAGGCGTTGAAACGTTCGTTCTCGAAGTGACTCTCGTTCGTTTTGCAGATGGCCCCTTCGGGGATTGCTGCAGTTCATTGGGCACTATAAAGCCCGAAAGAGTGTCGGCGTAATGTCGTGACGCCTGGTCTCTGGATGCGAGAGCACTCCGGACGCACACAGAAACGATCTCGTGGGCGTCGCCGCGAGCGTTCTTTGATGTTGATGATGACGAAAAGAATAATAGGGAGACACTGAATTCGTCACACGACAAATTTGGCTACTCCCATAAACAGACTCCCCCCCCCCAAAAAAAAGGGAAAAGAATGTGGAAAACAGAAAAGAAACACCCGCCACTTGGCCGATAGTTATCGTGAAAGTGGCGAGCTTGTTTGACTCTGACCCTCTGCATCCCTTCGTGAAAAAGTACGCAAAGTGACAACTGGCAGTTTTGTAATAGGGAAAAAGGGATAGGAAGAGTCGAAGGAATGTAATAGGGGCAGCGATTAGAGAATAGTTTCAGATGAAACCGTTCCGCAGCATGTCAAGCGATACGAACAAAAAAGGAAAAAGCTGCGTATATTTGCCAGACAGTTATAACGGTGATGACACCAACGATTTCCGAAACATCTTTTTCATTTCCTTTTCTTTCTTTTTTTTTTTTTTCTGTCGTGAAACTCGTTCACCGGAAACCGCTACTTCACGATTATCCTCCCTCTTGCCTTCCTCCTCCCTCTTCTTAACTACTAAAAGCCTTCTTCCGGTGACGCCTTACGTTGGGTTTGCGCACGGCTCTCACAGAGGAGCGTCGGCCAATCAAGACCACTCGGAGCGCGGTGACGTCGTCGGTGACGTAATCGGGCACGGCGGAGGCAGCGTCAGATTTCTCTGCACTCTCTGCGTTACACTCCCGCCGCCGCTTGCCGTGGCGTGTCGCTATTGTAGCAGCTTCGTATAACTTCGATACCTAATTTAAATTCTCTGGCGAAAACACCGTTTGCTTGCCAAACGTTAAATCTCGATTGCTTGTTGAGGAACATCTCTTGTGTCAAAAAAGACAACAAAAAATCGTTTCGTAGCCCCTTTGAGAGTCCATCGGTTAGCCATCGCCCATGATGCCTGGGTGAAGCTCCCGCGAGAGGCTGACGGCTTCCAAGACGCACTGCCATTGCGGCTCCAAGAAGAAGGAATCGTACACTGTTAAAAAAGATCTTCACCACATAGCACACTCATAGCCAACCATCATTCCGAATGATATCATTCTGTGTATTAATTAATTGGAAATGGGAGGAGGCCCCTACACTCTTAGAAATGAACTTCACCACATAGCACGCTCCTAGCCAACCATCACCCCGAATGACAACGTTCTCGCCCTAGATTTGTTGAAAACGGGAGGAGGAGCCTATTTTGTGCCGTGCATAATGGTAACAAAATAGGCTCCTCCTCCCGTTTTCAGCAAATCAGGGGCGAGAACGTTGTCATTCGGGATGATGGTTGGCTAGGAGCGTGCTATGTGGTGAAGTTCATTTCTAAGAGTGTATCTGGGACACATTATCTTGTCCCAGATAGGGGCCTCCCCCCTGTTTTTAACAAATCAGGACACAGAATGATATTATTCGGAATGATGGTTGGCCAGGAGCGTGTTATGTGGTGAAGTTCTGTTTCAACAGTGTACGATTCCTTCTTCTTGGAGCCGCAATGGTAGTGCGTCTTGGAACCATACGGCGACTACAAACTTGCATCTAAATATTTTCACGTAGTCAGGGACCCTTCTCTGTGTGTGACGGTGCACATGACCGTCAAGACAACAATAGATAAATCGTGGCTATGACGTGGGAACTTCAAGCCGTGAGAAATGTTGGTCCTTCTGGTTGTTGTGGAATTATCGAAGTGGATCCCGCATCAATGACAAATGTGTTGCTTGATCCGAGTTTTCTACTTGTTTGGCTATTATTTGGCTATTATTCTTTGGCTAACTGTGGCTATTAGCGACTTTCAGACGTGGACAGATGGAGAGAGAGAGGAAGGAGGGAATACAGGGGGGTTAGTATACGTCCTGGGCCGACCAAATTAAATGACTGTGGCAGTACGTTTAGCGATATAATGTCATGGCGCTGAATGAAATTTGATTTTTCGAAAGGGGCTTCGGAAGCCAGCGCTGCAAACCGGCATGTGCTTATATTTCCGCAAATTTTCTGATAAATTAATCTATTATCGTAAATATTTAGCGTTACAGTGACACTTTGCTCGCCGTTAGAGCAAAGGCATTTCCCAAAAAGAGCATTTGCATATCGTTCATACTATAGAATGAGATCGATCTGACTTCCTAGTCTGTGCAAATGCTGCGAGAGGGGAAAATGGGTACCTTCTATTATCCTCGCGAACTATGGCTATAATTCCCGCAGGGAATGCTTCAGATCTCTCGCGCACAATAGCATTACGTCGTCCAGAGCGAGAATTACCACCGTTATCAAAGTCACTTAACTGTGGAGGAAGCTTGCATCTACCTGCATATTTCCCCCAGGATGTCTCATCGTATAACCCGGCTAAATTGCAACGGCGTTGCGAGTGGGCGAAGAGGTTCGGCCGACGCAGTGTCACGTTTTGATCGTCCGTATAATGAACTTTACCTCTCGAGAAGGACCCTCTATGTACCGCAGTAAAACGTATATCTTCGTCTATACCGTGAGGTGGTGGCCCCGTATAGTGTCCGAGTTTTACGGTTTGGAGACTCTTGCGGATCCTATGTTTTAGCGCTGCTGTATTAACATATCGGGCAAATTGTTGAGTAATATTAATAGGAGGCGTTAGAAAGGATATCACGTTCTGCAAAGGTAATGTCGTTACGGCATTATGTGCCAAACATGACAGCATACTGGATTTCTGAAAGGGGGCTTTATCTATTGCGTTATTTGAGCGACATAAAGGAGGCTATAATTCCAGTTATTATCAGACCGGCACGTATTTCTACGGGGATAAATACACCTATACGATTCGATCTTAATTCGGTAAAATTTAATGGGACGTTTAACCGCGAAGTTCGGGATATGAACCACCACCACCACCACCACCACCACCACCACACCACCACCACACCACTTCTCGTGACGTTCTCAGACGGCGCCTAGTTGATCTTGGATGTAGAGTAGCTGGACAAAAGTTTACAGAACACGCTCCGGTGCGTTCCTTCCTCAGAGTGACACACTAGCAGCGAATGGGACCGTACACGCTCTTAAAAATGAACTTCACCGCATAGCACGCTCCTAGACAACCATCATCTCGAATCATATCCTCATCTGTCCCGATTTGTTGAAAACAGAGGGCGTACGCCTTTTTTGTGACAATTATGAACAGCAGACTTAACCCAGTCACCTGTTTGCAAATCCGTACACTCTTAGAAATGAGGGGGGGGGGGGGTAATGGCAGGATAGGCTCGCCGTTGTTGGCCACACAGAAGTGGGCGTCGTCACGGCTATAGCAAAAAATAAAAATAAAAAAGAACACAAAGAAAAGACGGACGGATGGAGGATAGAGGAGGATGAAGGATGGGGATGCGGTGAGGGTGTAGGAGTTCGACGGGGAGAGCAAAGTATCAAATGGGTCGTTGAGCAAGGCCTGCCTTCTGCAGAAAAATGAACTTCACCACATACCACGCTCCTAGCCAACCATCATCCCGAATGACAACGTTCTCGCCCCGGATTTGTTGAAAACGGGGGGGGGGGGGCGGAGCCTATTCTGTGCCGTGCATAATAGACACAAAACAGGCTCCGCCTCCCATTTTCAAAAAATCTAGGGCGGGAACGTTGTCATTCGGGATTATGGTTGGCTAGGAGCGTGCTATGTGGTGAAATTCATTTTTAAGAGTGTACGGTCCCATTCGCTGCTATAGCGTGTCACTCTGAGGAAGGGATACACCGGAGCGTGTTCCGTAAACTTTTGTCCAGCACTGTACCAGCTTTTTTTTCTTCTTTTTTTGGCGATCTTCCTGAGCCCTGTACAGCCCCCCTCGGACATCATGTGTCAAAAGCAGTATTCCACCTTCCCGAGAGACACAGAACATATGACCAACCTCTGAATAAGGAACCACATGAGTGACGAGGTACCCTGGATTACTGACGGCAGTGAGATTTTTTCTTCTTGTTTTTTTTTCTCCCTTAGTGCACTCTTATTTTCCTTTCCTTCTTTTGCCTTTCTGTTGTTGTTGTTGTTCTCCTAATTATATAGCACCAGACCTTTTCTCTTCTTCTTCTTCCTCTGTTGTCTTCGACTAAACACACATCCCTCTTTAGGGGAACCAGTATGACCTCTATTATGTTGAAAGAACATGAACTACGCGAAACGGGAGCGGCATGTTTTCACCTTCTGCTTCTTCGTTTTAAGTATTGAGAGAGGTCAGCCAATATTTGGCTCGCTACTGTTTAAAGAAAAATTCACCGGGCGAAAAACCTTGGCGTAGAATATACGGCGATATAGTTTAAATGCAACACAACTTAGGTTTATTTAGCTTTTATCTCGTGTTACATAAGGAAGCAACTCGTTGTCAAGTAGCAGAGTTCTGCGTGCGTGTTTGATCGTTCAGCTTTATGTGTAAGCCCTCTCGCAATCCATCTTGTGGGAAAGCACTGTGCGTCGTTACATGTATGGCGACACGACGAACGTGTGCGTACTCGCCTCGCCAGCCTACAACTCTAGCAGGGAATCACATTTTGAAAACCCAGTAACGATCGTATTCTTAAACGATCCTCAACTCGACTCTTCACTCGAGGTTCTCTTCAAGGCCGTCTTTGCTCTTCATAAATCGACCTCGACTGAAAACGTCCCCTCCAGCGGCGGATTATGCTTCTCGCTTTTCTGAGGTTGGTGGAGGCAGCGCCGGTACTTCCTTGAGCGTTCCTCAAGTTTCTTTCTTTCTTTTTTTTGATTCCGTGTCGGCGCCGCGAAGCAGCTGTGGCTAAGGGTGGCGTACAGATGTGGACAGATGGAGAGAGGACAGCAGGAAGGACTGGGGGACACGGGGTTAGTATGCGTCCTGGGCCGACTTCAGGGGGAACTGCACCGGCATTCGCGTGTCAAGTTTGCTGTGTGTTATGGCGGCTGAAAAGTCACATGCCGACGAACAGATTTGAGACGGGGCAGAATGCATCGTGTTAAATAAAGGCAATTTTAAATATAGCACCCGACATTTTCGAGCTGGTATGACAGGCGCCTGGCTGTGAATCGCCTACGACATCATTATCCACTGTGTTTGTGTGTCTGTGCGTGTGTGTGTTCGTGTGTGGTGCGCGTGCACGACGTAGACGAGTGAAGACGAGTGGACTCGACTGGAGACGAGTTCCGGGCTGGAGCGAAGGACAATAGCTCCAAGAGCTCCTCGCTGCGCGTCACTAAAGCACAAGGACTGCTCAAGTGGGAGTGAGCTTCTTCCCTCCACTCACAGGAGTCGAGGATAGCTTAAGAATACCTCCGTAAGTTTCTCAAGAGCGCGATAAGGCCAAGTTCAAAATTAGATTTAAATCGTCGTCCACCACCGAGACAAACTTCTCAAATGTTACACAACCATCTCCAAAAGTGTTACGAAGTTCGCAGAAGAGCAAAAGTGCCTCGCTACTCACCCCCAACGACAAGTATACGCACGTCGCCATCGTACTCCCGAGCGTCTTTCGCAAACTTCAAAGTAAACGAGTCAAGCATATCGCATGAAGATCCGCATCTATTCTAGTCTACGCGTCTATATGACGACATGAGCTACATACCATATATCTTATTCAGCGAACGTTTCTCAGAATTTCTTTCTCCTACAAGACAAAACGCGGGGTGCGTCTCACCGGATCTACCATCAATGGGCCAGCAGCGAAGAAGATATATCGCTTTCCGAAATTGAGTTCTCCCGCACTCCGTACATATGCGATCGCCAAACATAGCTTTATGCTCCAATTTTTACGAGGAGAGAGGCAAATATTGGTGGGGCATTACGAGAAGGCACGATGTCGATGCGCACGTTCCCTACAGAGAGGGGGGCAATAAAAGGCGACGTCTAGAAAGCTACCGCGAATTTTCCGTCTTCCACAGAATTGTCAGTGGGATTCCGTCACTTTGGCATTTCCTCGCTAATGTACGAAGACGCTGGCGAAGTATCCGCGCATCTTGCTTCGAGGAACTGTACATCCGGGAGAAACGTCTGTCGAATATTTCGAGTTGGAAACATAACACGGACCGCCCCACCCTTTCGAGGTCACAGTCAGTGACAACTAATGGATTCGAGTACATGCTCTACCTATACATTACAAGGTATAAACAAAATAGGGAAAAGAGAACCTGGCTCCCCAGAGGTTTCGAGCCGTGGACGCCATTACGTCCCACGAGCGACGTTAACCCTTATCCAACACGTCCGTAGCATGGTTTCCCTTTAATACGTGGTGTCTTTATCGAGAACGGGATGTTGCGTTTCCCCCCACGACAAGAAACACTTTTGGGCAACGCGACAGTTAGCGATGCCGCACGAAATGGGAGCTTGGTTTAGCTTGATATTGCTGGGTCGGGTAGTCTGCATTTCCGGCACTGACATTTCCTCGTGTGAAAATTGCAATGAAGTAACGAACCGAACTGTCAACATCAATACCGTCACACTTAATTACAGCAGCGCAGTCACAGTCTCTAAGAGAACTGCGGAGAGACATACTGGTTGATTGTTTCTCCTGCGTACAGTGTGTCATTGCAGTGAAAGCACGCTTTACAGGAGGTCCCCACTGACGGAGGGACGCACGTATTGTCTGAGCCCCTACACTCTAAAAACAGAGCTTCACCGTATAGCACGTGGTGCGCCAATCATTGCCGCGAACGATAGGGTTATCGCTTTTGATTCGAGGGGAGAGGAAGGCGTACGCCTTTTTGTGGCAATTACCATATACCCAAATTGCCACAAAAAGGCGTACGCACCCTTCTCTCCTCGAACCGGAAGCGATAACCTAGTCATTCGTGGCCGCGGTCACGGTTGGCGCACAGCGTGCTATACACTCTTAAAAATGAGTTTCACCACATCGCACGCTCCTAGCCAACCATCATTCCGAATGACAACGTTCTCGTCCCTGATTTGTTGAAAACGTGGGGCGGAGCCTATTTTGTGACACTTATGCTGTTCATAATTGTCACAAAAAAAGGCGTACACCTCCCGTTTTCAGCAAACCAGGAAAGATAACGATGTCATTCGAGATTATGGTTGGCTAGGAGCGTGCTATGCGGTGAAGTTCATCTCTAAGAGTGTACGGTGAATCTCTGTTTTTAGAGTGTACGTACAGAATGTATTCTGCATTTATGGTACAAAAGTAAACACTGATCCTCCTTACACCATTGGTATTTTGGGAAGATTCTGAGTGCTCATATGATGATGTCATGGCATTAAAAGAGGCGATGCATCTGGTAAACATTACTTCCTGCACCGTGAGTCGTAGATTTCGGGCGCACCTTAATGACCACCAGGTGTTTGAAATTATCCGCATTGGTTACGTATCAATGCAGAGTCGAAGCGGTCGGCTTTTAGTTTGGTGCAAGTAAGCGTAAGTCAAATTCTTCAGGTCTTGAACGAAGCTCATTGTTTAGTGTCGAGGAGACCCGAGGCACTTTCCCAATTTTTATATTGCACCGAAATGCAAGCAATGAAACCACGTGAACGAGATTGACAAAAAGGAAAAAAAAATGTCAAGTTTATCATTACAGAGAATATCAGGAGGTAGCACGAATTCTTCGAGAGTAAGAACCGCCGAACTGCTTGCACGCTCAGCAGTACGTGAGAGGGGGGATATGTACGAGAATTATCCATAGCGCAGCGGAATATAGTCATCCTTAAAGCGAATATTTTTTTCATGCACATTAATTTGTTGTTTCTTTTTGTGTATAATGTCACATCCGCAATAATGCTTCGCTCGTTCGTACCTTGTTTGGCTCTGATTTTTGAACATGCAAGTACCTGTTTCACGTAAGGCGAGGGTATGCTTTGCATTTAAAATGAACCTTCGAGCATATCATGCATGTTTGAGGATGCCGCACGCGAGATAAGCTTACGGGACACGTATGGCGGCGCGCATCTGAAAAAAAGCGCAACTTTCATGAATAATTGCATGGGTGGGTTTCCTTTTTGCGGTTGTTAGATACTTTCTACTGGTTAACCGCCTATCACGTGTTCGTGCGGCTATTCATATTTCGAATTTTTCCTTTCTAGAAATGTTGCCCTTCGCGATGCTAGCTCACACTCTTAAAACAGCCCTTCATAGCCACAGTTGCTTCGCGGCGCCAACACGAAAAAAACAAATCCTTCACCAAACCTTCACCACATAAGGACACCGAAAGCCAAACATTGCGCGAGGTTGTACCGTTGCCACTCTTGATTGTGCAAAGCGAAGGGCGCACGCTTTCTTACGCGTACGCGTAAGAAAGTCTTGCGTACGCTTTCTTGTGACGTAGCTGCGTAAGTGTCACAAAAAGATGTACGCATCTCGTTTTCAACGTGTCAGGTTTGAGAACAATGTCATTCGCGATGACGGTCGGTTAAGAAAGTGTTTATGTCGTGAAGTTCTGTTTTCTGGTGCGTATTTAGGCATAACTTATACTTCGAAGAGAAGGTACACAGAAGGACACAATTTATTTCGAACTTGGTTTGCGATGCGGACCTGTTACGCTAACGCAATCTAACTTGCAACTATAGAAGGGGCAGAGATTTCTGAACTGGTATGCGTACTATCTGCGCTGGAAACCAGGTGTGTGTTGATTTAAGCGCTTTTAAAGCCGTTATCCTATTTTTTGTAACTGACTAGGCTAGCGTTCTAATTATGAAAATCTAGGAAGACGTGACTTCTTGCCATCGCAAAGTGATGAACGCAACGAAGCGCGGTGTTATGTACGAGTACCAGTAGGAGAAAGCCGTTACCTATACGGTCAGCCTGATGTGTGGGCAGCAGGGGTTGGCAAGGAGGCGATTGGTCGACAGTAGGGAACTGTATCGCGAAAGGAGGCGTGCTGCCTGATTTCCCGAGCGGGAAGACATAGATCGCTCGCGGCGTAATCATGCGCTTGCTTCTTTACGGTTCAATTTCCACAAAGAATATAAAAAACGGGAAAAAGAAAATAGAAGATAGAGAAATAAACTAATACAGCTCTCAAGCACACTCTAATAGAATAAAAAAAGGAGTAAAACGGGGAGTAACTTCAGCTTCTAGTCCTCTAAGTTGCAATTACTCACCATCTTAGTCCCTGCCCTTGAAATTTAGTCCCCGGGATTGCAAATAGTCACTGAACTTCGCAAATGGTCTCCCGAATGCAACAGTCTACGTAAATATGTGCCCTTCGTGAATTTCATGGAATAAAACTATATAACATAGCTGACTTAGCAATTTTCCACCCGCACAGAGGAACAACAACAAATAAGTAATAATGATGTAGTGGGATGTTTCGCCGCTGGCGCGGCACCCTATCCCATTGCTTGAGGTGGAGAAGATGGCGAATGTTCAGAGGAAGAAATAGTTGGCGGTCCTTCGTGAAATTGTGCCTTACGCGTGTCGCAAGATTTTATATCACCCGACATATCACGGTATGACGGGTTAATTCAAAGTATTTTCATTAATGCGCACGAACTGTACCTAGGACTGTTAGAACAAAGCGTGAAATACAGTCCCTACCTTGTGATATTAATTTAGTCGCATGCATTTAGTCCCTAAAGGGACCAATTTTTGCGACAATGCCGTTAGTCCCCCAAAGGACGAAAATTACTCCTTTTTTCTTAGAGTGCAGGGTGGCAGACTTCGGAGGAAGAGTTTGGAGGAAGAGTTGTGGTTTCTGCTACCTCAATTCTACATATTAAAGGAACACTGAAGCGCAAGGATGCGCCGCACAGTGCGGAGCGGCCTCCCATTGGTCCCCTCATCAAACGCATCGCCCAATCACCACGGGAGACGGTTTGAGGAGACCAATGGAAGGCCGCTCCGCACTGTCGCGCTTGTTGAGGAGAAGAGAAAAGGGAAGGTTCAAACTGAAGCAGGTGAATCTCGTTCCATCTGTGTTGGTGTCAAGGCATCGGCATCTGAGTACGCCACTGAGGAATCTTCTCAACGTTAGTGTTATAGCGGGCCCATGCTCCTCGGGAGGCGCTGTCCATGGTTCCTCCTCGGAATATATTTAAAAGAGATTAGGATAATGTCCTCGCCAACTACAATCCTGTACCACTGTTGTCGCTGTTCTCGGAAGAAAGCTAATATTGTGAATAAGTTGGCGAGCGTTTTTTTTTTTTTTTTTTTCATTCGTTCTCGGAGACTTTTGGGGACGTTTCTGTCCAAGTCCCTGGTCTGGTATTTGCGACATGCTTCTGACGTAACGCTGCCGCATTTTCTGTTCTACGGGTCAATCGAAACCAGTATCTTTTCTTTTGTGCGTACACTGTTTCATTCATCCACGTATTATTAAAAAGGAGATAACAGCCCCGCTCCTTCATTAATTGGGCAGAGGGGAAACGTTTATCTCAAAAGTACCTCGAAGAGCAACGTTTTGATAATACTGTAGAAAACAACAACAAAAATATTAACGAGGATGCATTCCCCAGCTTTTCGTTCTTTGAGTACTCTTCCGAAGAGACGAAATGCTGGCATTCAAACGAATATTTAAGAACGTCAGGCGACAATATGCATACATATATAATAATTTCGACGAAACATATATCATAATTTCGGAGTTCTTACAGTTGACGGCAGTACATTTATTGTGGGGGCTGCACTTCCTCAGGTGGTACCCAAAATGGTACCTCAACTGTTTCAGCTGGGGATAAAAGTTCACGGAACACGGCAATGGCGCATTTTTTCATCGGAGATGTACCCTGCCAGCTACCTGGAAGAGATCGAATAAGAAACGAGTGACTGGCTATTCTATCCATCTCTCAGTATGTGTGTCCTCTCTTGTTTGCTGCTAGGATGTCACTGCAATGCAGACACGCGGCACCATGGTGTTCCGTAAACTTTTGTCCCAAGCTGTACCTGTAGAAGGACAGCCTCGTGCACTAAAGCTTGCACCACAATAACTCTACGATCATCGTCTTCAGTGCTTTTGTTTTTGTGTTTAACTACGGTCTTGACTATACTCTTCCACGTCTTTGTGCAGTTGACGGCAGTGAAAAGCGACACAAAGACATTACACACATATTTATACCGCCCATAAAATTATTGCACGCCGTACCAAATCTTTAAGAGAATTACACACGCGCGCGCACGCAAAGGACCTGCCCATCGTCAAAAACGCCCTCGAACGTCATTTCCTTCGCGAAGCTATCCTGGCGCATGTTGTCTTGAGATTCGATGCCGATAGTATAGAGCCCAATAGATGTTTCGCACGGGCAAGAAAATTTGTTTCTCCCTGGCCTATCCTCGGAAGTATATCGATATCGCAGCAATTGAGACAAGACGACCCTGGAGGGAACGTCGCAAACGTTGCCGCGTGAAATCAAACGGGACACCATTAAGGGCGCTCCGATACCCGGTATAGGGCGCTCCGGTATAAATAGCAGTTGTATAAACCATGACAGTGCAACGGTTTGTTGTGTGCGTGTTGCCCTTTATGGGGGAACATGTCTGATGTCTTTTCCGCTTATACTACACTTCTACGATGTCGCTCTTTTTGTCCCCCGTCTAGCAAACATAAGTGGTGCAAGTGGTCGTCGTAAATTCTCCGACGGAGTCTCATTTCTGGAGGAAACGGAAAGGAAGAAGACTTTACGGCTACTAGGAAGAGAAACGTCTCGTGAAGGTCACAATCGATTCGTCTGGACTGCAACCGAGAGGGTTTTGCTGTTGTACAGTTGTCATCAGTGTTAACTTGAACGCCACTCCGGCCTGCGGACCTTGGTGGTGCATATATTTTTTTTTTTATTGCGTGTTAGCGCCGCGAAGAAATTGTGGCTATGAGTGGTGTACAGATGTGGACAGACGGAGGGAGGAGTGGGGGACAGGGGGATTAGTATGCGTCCTTGGCCGACTTCAGGGGGAACTGTGCCGACATTCGTCTGGAAAGTCTTCAGAAAACCTAGGGAAAACCTCTGACAGCACAGCCGGTGACAGTACCCCCAACTTTCCGAGAAAGCTTTTTGGAAGAAGAAGAAGAATGAGAAGAAGAAGCTCTCAACGCGGGACGTCAAGTCTCTTCCACTGTGAGCATGCTCAGAAAATGGACGATTAATACTCCAAAGAAACTACGGCCGGCCGTGACCTACCACCGAGGACAAGGTAATGGCAGGTGCATATTTGTCCAGTACAGTTTTTACAGATGGCAATTACGAACGAGCAAGACAAAGCAGACGACAGCTGACGGTCTCTGGCTATGCAAGTTTTCGGGCTCCCTCTCTAGTGTGTACACAGCAGATGGATCCATGCTACCTTCCGTCTGCCATTCACGTTTGCATCATGTGCATATTTCAACGTTTGATTGCGATTGATGGAGAGACTTTAATAAATTAAAACACGGAGTCTGTCGACACCATACATGTTCACTGTCGTCGAGACGTCAGGAAACGTTTTCGGCTATCCTACAGATTAGCTTTGTCCTCGGCTTGGCTTTAGGATGTTTTCCGAGAACATCAATGTTTTCATCATCATTTTTTTCAACATCAGCAGCAAGAAGAAAATGATCACAGCAATGCAATTGTTAGTCTCACCCACGTTAGAGTGAGAGAGAGAGAGAAAAAAAAAGAATAAAACGAACACAATATACAAGCCGAAGCAAGAACATCAAACACCATGCAGGTTAACGAGCAAACTTATGCGGAAAGCAAATACATGCAAACAATGTATTCACATTTTTTTTTTTCAGTCATATTTTTCTTCACATATCCACCCCTCCATCAATATGCAAGAATAATATGATTCAACCACGCAAGACATAATCGACAATGTCATCTCTATTACTATAAGCAACGTCAATACCAACATCTTCAGTTGAATTGAGAAGTAGAGGCACGGTGAACCGATACCCTCAGTAAAGGTTAAATGATAACAATATTACTAGTGCGTGCCGCCACGAAATTGTTATAGGCAGTAGAGAACGAGAAATATCAATTTTAGTTTCATCAGGATTGCTTTACTCAACTGTTTATTAATCGCGGTCCTTAAATCATTGGAGGGCGCCTGTGACGTGATGAACGTCACATCAAAAAGTCACTATCTTTTTTACTTAGTCCTCGCCTGTAATGAGGGAACGAACATGCCTGACTGTCAGACGTTTTCGCCCTTAACCAGCTACAGAGCATAAGCGTCTTAAGTGAATTTTCATGTATCCCTCGAAAGCCCCGTGTGCATATTTTATTCATGGACACGTCCGCTCCATGAATCTAACTCAGTTAGTAGGGTAGATGAGTGCAGTAATAGCGACTGCAACGCGATGCCATTTCAAGTACTGTCTTCTATTTTTCCTTTGTTTTCTCGGCGGTTATATGCAGAGTACAAAATCCTGTATTTCCACGTTTGCGCAGCAAGCCATAATTTCGTCTAGGATCTCTTTGAAAATGGTCATATCCGGTTAAGCCTTCCAGAGAGTCGGCTAGCAGCTACTTAGGTAAACAAAATGCTCGACGAGCACGTCCACAGTGCTCATCAACAACACGTGAATTTATTCTACGTGCTAACTGTATTTGATTCTTCGTAATGTCCGCAGAGCTAACGACATTTTGAAATTGGTCCTACAAAACTCTACAAATAAAAGAAGTGTAATGAGTCTTCGCACATTTATTTTCTCATTTCCCAGCTCACAGTCCTCTACATACAGTTTTTTTTTATTCGTTAGAGAATTTTAATTAAAAAAAAAAGCCATGAGAGCACCATAGATGTCGTTTTTGCAGTTGAATTCTACGGCGAGGCTGACATCCTCTCGAAGAAAGTATGCAACTACTACTATTGCTGAAAAATGCAACTGAAAAAGCGCTAATGAGAAGCGCATCACCTTCGCCGACGGAGGCTTATTTGGGCGGGAAAGCGGTTTATCTGGCCCGCAGGTCGGCACCTACACCAATCATCTCCATCGCTCCAAATCACGTGGCCCCCTGGCGTGAAATGAGGGCTGTACCCCCTGCGTTCCAGGTCGCCCCGGTTTCGGTTTCGGCTCATTTGCATATCAAAATTCGGGGGTGGATATCTTCACGCACGTGCGTGTTTCAGGATTTTTTAAACGTGGAAAATGGCTTTCAACTAGGGTGGACTCTCATTCTGATCTCCCGCTTTTGCACGAAATCCCCTAATTAAAGAGTTCATTAATGACTTTTAGGTAATTAGTCATCTCGTGGTTGCATACTTTCTTCGAGAGGATGTCGGCCTGACCGTAGAACTCAACTGCAAATATGGCATCTATGCTGCTCTCGTGGCTTTTTTTAAAATAAAAATCCTGTTTCTGATATTAAAAAAACTGTATATTCTGTTTTTGTGTGTTGTAGCAACCGCATCGACAGCAGCCGCTGTCGCAACAGAAGAATGGAAGGGGTTGCCACACTTCCTCCAAAGTTAAGGTAAATAAATGTGAAATACCGTTCATTTACATTGATACGAACTTGCATTCCAAGTTTTACAGCAAAGCGGCAATATAGACACGTAGAAAATCGGTTCCGTGAATAGCATCACTGTGAGCGTCTCCACGAGTGTGGCAGCCACGATGAGGTCACGTGCTTACGACTACCAATGGGAGCAGCAATAGCTCTCGCTCCTCCCACGTCAAAGGTTGATGGTTTTAGGTTTTTCCCTTTTTTAAATATTCGTTGTTAGCGCAGCGATGCAACTATGACTATCAGCTGCCTACAGACGTGGACAGAGGGCGATAGCGCAGCAATAAGGAGTTGGAGAAAGGAGGAGGGGGGGGGGGGTCAGTGTACGTCCTTGGCCGACATGAGAGGGAACTGTGCCGACGTTCGTCTGCAGGAAAACCCAGGAAAAACGTGAGACAGCGATAGTAGGAGCCGAACCCACCACCTCCCGGTCTTCGGCACGACCTCAGATACCAACAACGAGCTTCTTTCACCCATGCCACTGAGAAAGAATAACTATTTAGTGACTCTAACTGTGCATTCACACGAGCGACATCCTCACGGAAGATTCTAGTTGGAAGAAAAAGCGAAAACGCTGCTCTCCGAGACGAAGTTCCGTCCCGTGTTATGTTGAGCATTCACACGGTGCGGAATAGCGGGAGTGGCGTACTGCGCACGTAGCAGACGACACTTAGCAGACGACACCGTCAGCGTCTTTCCTGTCGTCTGCTACGGAATATATTGTTGCAGTGTCGCAGGATATTCCCCACGGTTAGCAGTGTACGTGAACTCTGGACGTTGAGCGCTCGCGCTCAGAAAGCTATGACGTTTTTCGCGTCTTCCACCTCCGCGGGGAATGTTGCTCGTGTGAACACACTGTAAGGATAACTAACCACAAGGACAAAAAAAAAAGAAAAAAAAGGAAGGTCGTCTACGCCGCCTTTGCCCTTCCGTGTGCGGGTGAACACGTTGCTGGTTTTCTTAACTGACAACCAAACCATGTTAGTTCCTTTCGTTCTGGTGAATGTCGTTCAGACAGACTGGATTCCGCCTGGATCGATCAACGTCACAAATTCTATGGTCAAGAGACCGATACCCATAGGTGAGATATTCTAATCTGTACGTGTCTAGAATGCCACCTTGACGTCGCTCACTAAAACCGAGTCACAAAGCAGTCAGTGTGTGGTCTCTTTATCCCGGTAGAATAGTAGTTTGGTATTTGTGTCACGTGTGAATCCGTGCTTAGAATGCGTCGCATTCGCGTTACTTCGTCTGTGTCCGCAGAACCCGGATATTTCAACGACTCGACATAAACGCAAAGCGCGTTGTATAAATACGCGTCTCTAGAGATGCACAATGAACAAAATAAAAAGAAAATTGGTGTGCGATTTTTTTGCGAACGATCTATCGAACGGATTTTTGTTCTGAAAACGACTTTGGTATCAGGCGGCCGAAGAGATCAGTTGTTCTCATTGCAACAACTTCGTAGCTTTTATAATTAAAAAGTTAGAAAATGAATTACCGCTAATTAATTAACAAGGGGCGATGAAAAAAAATTTTTCGGATAGACCACACAACTGCCAAACACGTACAGTTGGTTCCACTTGTGTCCAGCACTCCGTCTTTTCTTTTGCCCCTGGTCCTTTTTCGGTGGGACACCCTGTAGTTTCACAGCGTGGTATTATTTTTGCCGGATAGCGACAAAGCAGGCATGGAGCTTTACCGGGAAAAGTGGAAGCCGTTTCACTCACGCCAGGTACACTCTTAAAAATGAACTTCACCGCATAGCACGCTCCTAGCCAACCACCATCTCGAATGATATCATTATCCGTGCTGATTTGTTGAAAACGGAAGGCGTACGCCTTTTTTGCGACACTTGTGCTTTTTCATAACTGTTACAAAAAAGGCGTACGCCTCCCGATTTCAACAAATCAGGGCGGATAACGATATCATTCGAGCTGATGGTTGGCTAAGAGCGTGCTGTGCGGTGAAGTCCATTTCTAAGAGTGTAGAGCACTGGGTGGAACCAGGCATGTACAAAATACTGCGCAAAAGTATTTAAAATGAGACACTAAATTCTCCGCGTAAAAAGTATTTAAAATAGAGTACAAAATACTCAGAACTGAAAGTAATTTGGGTACAGTACTAAATATTCCGATAAGTATTTAAGGTACCCTTTAAAGTACTTTAGTCGCAAGTGCATGAGACGCGTATTCTGAACGTGGCCGTACAAATGAAAAGAATAAACATCATCCACCATACTCTAGGGTATCCTTTATTTGCAAGGTATTGGTGTGAAGAAATGTTTGGTGAACTTCGGTGAACTCGAGTAAACTTTGGTGACGTGTTCTGACCCAAAACTTCGTAATCCCCACTGTATGTCAACTCGGGTCTTTCAAGCTCTGGCGCGTGTTTATTGCTTTGGTGAACAAAGAAATAAATGCCGGAATTTTCTTGTACCTAATCCCCTGGGGGATTCACCTGGCAATATGAAGAGGAACCGTTTTCCTACGAAGAGGTCGTGCTATTGACAAGCAAGGCCCAGCGTGGGACGCCTATTTTACAGGAGGATAAATGAGAGATGCGCGAATCCCCCCCCCCCAAAAAAAAAAAGGAATGAAAAATGGTGGTTAAGTTCCAGTGAGCTGAAAATCTGGACACGATGGGGAACTGTGCTGAATGAGGCTTGACAAGGAAGGAAAATATTTTCAGTACTGAGTAGCAAATACTGAAAAAAGTATTTTAAATACTTTCAAAAATACTTGTCGCAAAAAGTATTTAGGAGAGTATCAAAATACCGAAAAAAAATTTAAAACACTGCATTTTGAGTACGTGTACTCAAGATACGCACAAGTCTGGGTGGAACGAACTCATATAAAGCTTTGTAACCGTTAAGAGCTGTTCTACGTGAAATGCTCTTCACTGTCTAGACTCTGTCCTTTTGGTCCTTCTGCCTCACGTCCAATTTGTGACCAGTACTGGACACCTTTCCAATCTCAGCAAATAACAGGCACGAACAGGCGTCCCTGTACATTACATGTAGACGTCTAGGGACGTTTTGTGTTTTAGAAATGAGCTGAAGTGTTCTTAGAATTACACAGGAGGGGCGTCCTCTGTAACCACACTCTTAAAAATGAACTTCACCGCATAGCACGCTGCTTGCGGGAGGCGTACGCGTTTTTTTTTTTTTTTTTGTGACGCTTGAGCTGTTCATAACTGTTACAAAAAAGGCGTACGCCTCCCATTTTCATCAAATCAGGGCAGATAACGATATCATGCGAGACGATGGTTGGCTCGGAGCGTGCTATGCGGCGAAGTTCATTTCTAAGAGTGCAGGATTGAAGTAAGGTTCATTCGCTAAATTTCGTTTAGCATTCAGTTTTAGTTTTGCATTTAGCGTTTAGCATTCTGAATTCTTCTTGGAGTTTAACAATGAGTTTCTCTCGGCACAATGTTCCAAGGTAAGGGAATCACATCCGGAATATCCTCCGTATTCTCGCTTCGCCCTCGTGGATCTCGAGAGACTAGTGCGCGTCAAAGAGCTCTCTCAGGAGACTTGACGGTGGATGGAAAACGCGTTGCGGGAAGCACTGCAAATGCTATATTGAGAAGCGCACTAGGCTCAGGGGATCACCGAGGACGAAGCGACAATACGACAGTCTTTCACGCATACGGATGAATGTCAACTCTGCTCTGATGGCCTGACGGTGTTCTCTAAAGATATGGTTGAGTCCCGTTGACAGCTGTGAGTCGTCTTTCAAACCTGTTAGGTGATATCCTCCATGAGCGGAACGAATTCATTTTTTTTCCTTGCGCTGGACGCAGGAACCTCACACTGCTGAAGGAGGGGGATAAAAGGAACTTCGTAGAGGCTTGCGACCCATATAGGGAATGCCGCAGGAAGGACAGATCCTGCAATGACGTGCCCAAACGTAATTTTTGCAACAGATGGGGACACCGGCGAGTAATCTACAGTGATCTACTGCGCAAAAAGGAACCACTTTGTAAGTGGATGAGGTTGTGGCGCCAATGAAGGAGGCTCGGCTGGGCTTCAAATATTGCACCGTAATTATCTTCAACAGTGGAACTGCAGGATTCGGGTCGCCGCCTCTCGGTAGATCCCGGTGGGCTGGGGTCAGTAGTTCCACTTTATCGTGCAGCAAGAGTTTTGCAACGTCTGCACTCTTCGACCTATAGTCTTCTTGCAGACGACGGCTTCTGGTGCAATCGCTGTAGAAGGCTAGACAGTTGGTGGCACGCGGAAATTGTGTAATGCAATAGGACACCCAAGTTTCGTAGGTTGGTCTCAGCGAAGAATTCCACCAGGGTTATTGTCATGGGGTTATTGTGGACGACGACCGGACAGACCTACTTTATGCGGAGCACAGTCGCTACAGCTACTTTGGGACAGACCATCCGCTTTGTTCTCGGAAAAGTTCGATGAGAGCACGGGGTTCCCCTGCAAGGCCTCACAACAACCGAGATATCACTGAGTTTAGTGTCATCTGAACACGCCTGGTAACTGAGAGGATATCCGCCGGGTAAAAGTGAGCAGAATAAGATACTGTCCTAGCAATGGTAGCCCTTTTGTGCCAAGGATGGACTGGGATCCTTCATACAGCGGGGTTCTCTTTCTATATAGCTGGAGCATGGGACAGCGCGCAATACTCGACCTCTTCTACTTATTAGCAGGCTTTGTACATAAGCAATCAGCATCATAATCTACAATAAGGCAAGAAAACGTTCAGCTGTTCAAGGCCTATAGAGCTGCTTTCCCAGAGCATAGGTGTTGCTGAGCCAGTTGTGTTTGAACAGGCACACCCTGGTCCCTTTTCATAGAGACTGTGTAATATTTCACTTACAGTTCATACGATATGAACCTGCGTTAGATAGTTTGCAAACACATGTTTATCACATGTGTGCGGAGATCGGTAACCTATGACATTCACATGACATTCAAGAAGATAGGACACTTCTCGGAAGTCAGTAACCACATTTTGCAATCCAGAGCAGCCATGTAAACATTGCATGTAGGTTAGATGCTACCATATTCTGATTCCATGTGCTTGCTCATTCATATTTATGGGTGCAGGGGAACACAGGTCGCTATTTTCTTCTAAAGGTTAAAGGAAGAGACGTGTTTCGATAGGGACCAAGATGAAGTAGCTTGAATTATGTATGCCGAATAAAGAATCCGGAGCGTACATATGTATAAATGATACGGCGAAAACTTGAAGGTTGTTTACACATCGAAGCATGTTCTATATTTTATTTCTTTGCTGATGGTAGTTCTCTTCTGCACTTGTTGCACGATGCCTCACCTATAGCACGAGAACAATTTTAATCCATACATTACAGGCTGACGAATAGAAGTTGACACGCCGTTAGTGTAATATTACTCCATCATGTAGACTTTCTTGTACTCCACATGGTGACACGTAGGACGAAGAAACAAAAAGAGCTCATCAAACAACAACAACAACTATATTTTGATGAGGAAGTCGAGAAGCAATGCCGAGGTCAAGTAAAATACATGCCGACCATATGTCGATGTTTACGACAATAGCTGCTCCGTGGCGCAAGAGCCAGAGTTATTATTACGACTATATTAGCCAGTAGTATCATCGTCATCGCAGAGGGCTGCAGTTGAGTAACGATAGCCACTGTGTCCTGTGGTGACGACGCAGTTACTAGAGCTCCTGCCTAGTGCATGTATGGCATATGGTATATCGCGTTTCTTGGTGTTCTGAAATAGTGTCATAATATTTCCATGGGATTGTTTCAGAATTGTGCCAAGGCTTCAGTATGGCAGTGGGACCATAGCTGGATAATGTATTGAAAATGGAAACGCTGCTGCATCACTGATAAGGACGAAGTAATCCAGGGTCGGCTCGGCGGGATCCGCATTTGTTATAGCCTGTGGTAGCGACTATCAGAAACGCTCTGTCGGACGGCGGCTATTGTCGCAAACACCGCGGCACAGCTATTGTCGAGAGGAATACGGACCGTAAGTAGGACATGCCCCTGGCAACGACGCAAAGCCGTCGTAGCCGTCGGAGAGCGGTATCTCAGGTTCCACCCTTCTTCTTCTTCTTGCTCTTTGATAGTTTTATATTTGCCGGGCATGAAACTAATATAAAGAATTGTTCAATTCTTGCATTTTTCACGCCCTTCAGCGATTCATTTTTTCATTTCGTTTTTCATGTATATGATCGGGACTCTTTTTTTTCTGGCATAGCTTTTGTAGACTTGCCTCAAGAAAGGAGTGATCAACCCCAGCCCAGTTGTGAACGGAGATGTGGAAGAAACCGCACTGCGTAAGAAACATGTCTTGACAACACGATGGTGACACCCACAGATTAATTGGCGCTAGTGCTCGCCTCAGCGTGGCCGATTACGGAAAGCAGTTCCGTCATCATCATCATCACCACCACCACAACCACCAGTGCTCGTGCTAGGTATCCTATCATACACCAAAGAACCCCAGGTGGTCGAAATTATCAGCAGTCCTACCCTGCGGCACGTGCAACATGTCGCCACACTGGGCAGACAAACATTACGTGTAATACCATGGCACCTTTATTATAGGTAACATACATTCTGCTTTCTCTGTCTAAATGGCGAAGGTAAAATGTAGAAGAAAAAGAAGAACCAGAAAAGAAAAACGATAAAGAAGAAGAAAATATGCAGATGCAGGGTGCCTGAATACTCTGTTATGCAGAGGGAGCTAGTACTGAGGCACCCTATGCAGATGTATAGGCTCTACATAGCTCTACTTAACGTGAGACCGTGAGACCGTGTGCAACCTCCTTTCGTGGGACTGACAACGACTGCCCTCAAAAAGTCGCCGAGCGCTATGCTCTGGGTGTTCCGAAAAGCATGATGTTCGGCTATTTTTTCTGATGGGATAGCTCCTCAATATCCCTGTCAATTGTGATGAAGCTGAGTAAATTCGGCACGCTTTTCACATTGGTGGGGGGAAAAGGTGACCTTTACTTGGCAAATTTCTGAGTTCTGTTCGCAAATGGCATTACATGGCATTCACATCAGGAGGTGGCAAAAACCTAGTAAGAACAAATGCTGTTGACCGGATGATTCTAGGCGGCGTAGCTTTTTTTATTATAATTCAATGACACGTTTTCTGGGACACCCTGTATATATGCCTGAGTATATGTCATCGGACGAGATTGAAGCCAGATTTTATCACAAGAAACATCCTTGTAATGTTCCAGTGTTACAGTTCGTTTTCGAGACCTGCAGTATATAGGGTGGTATTATTATGCCGCCGTGTTTTTTGTCACCGGGAAACGCGTAATTCCCGATATCTTAGTGTGGAATTCGGAGATTTTCGCCACTGAAAGCTATAGTATCCCTGATGACTGACTCCCAAAAACCAAAGAAAAGGTTCATGAAAATCTAAGCTACGTAGCCCTCCTGTGAAAGGAGGGACTTGGAAGATTACCTCCTACGCCGATGAAGAAGCCATCGCTGAACAAAACGAAAGCAGCTTACACTAATACCTTCATTTCCTGCTGAAAGGTCAAGACGCGGTCGAGTCGGTTTCAGTTTCAGAGGCGAGACCATTCAGATAAACCTCGTGAAAGGCAGTGCAGGATTATCACTGTCCTTAACGTAATCCGTGCTCGACGCACAGACCATACGTGGATTCAAGCTACGTATGTAGTTCTAACAAATAATTTTGGATACGATTAACGGCGAAAGTCACCTGGAAGTTAAGGCATAGATCTGGGAGAACTGTATTACGTGTGTACGTAGTGTGTGGAAGGTATCTTGCTTGACTTGACGCGGTTTTGTGCTTTCGCGACAATAGTCACTAGACCGAAAGCTAGTGAGAGATAAGCTAGCGCCGACTACTACCCCACACAATTACGAAACGACCACTGACGTACGAACTTGCTCCGAACGTCCTCGCCGTACTTCCACGGGTGGTTCTATCCAAAGAATACACATTTCGTCCCGGCAACGTACCACCGCGCTCTTCTATAGGAACCTACAGCAGACTACTAGTATCTGGCCGACATAACCTAGAGTATAGCAAAGCCTGATCGCTTGAACGACGTGACGTAGTCATTAAGGGTTCACCAATCACGAACGTGCTTCAGTGGCCCTAGCTATGGAGACGGGCCGCCATGGACCGCATGGCGAGCCACCTGTAGCCATAGACAGCCTGTGTTTGAAATCATCTGCGTCGACTGGCTCAAGCAGGCGACATCCTGGCTCTGTCCCATGCCGTCTTTCAGACATATGTCGACACAGTTCCCTGTGAAGTCTGCCCAGTACGCACGATCCCCCCTGTGATGGTCGTGACGTTGCCCGCCTGAGCGTGTCCGACTGCGGCAAAGCAGCTCCATCACCACCAGCACATTTTGTCCACGTGCTCTTTCTCTCCTCTCTCTATCTGTTCACGTCTGTATGCTGCTCATATAGGCACAGTTGCTTCGCGGCGCTAGCACGGAACCTGTAAAAAAAAAAAAAAACAGGACACAAACGCAGCGCACTGACAAGAGTGGATATCTTCTAGTCAGCCGAGAAGGCGAAGCGTCAGCCCTTGATGACATTGCGTCTCCCAGAAGGATTTGCGTCCAGCAGTTGCTCCGAAGCGGGCAGGCTCACTTAACATGCTGGTCTAACCGAAGCGTCTTGTGCTACGGAAGGTCAGCCTGCGCTTCGGCGACTTGCTATTCCCAGCAAAGCAACAACAACAAAAAAAAAAGAAAAAAACGGAATTGGTCACAGTTCACCTAGAAGACCACAGACCCGCATGTTGCCGGCACTGTATGCGCTGTAAAGTAGTTAGTGCAAAAAAAAAAGTTTTAGAGTGCACACTGCGCAGCTCCCGTAAGCGAAAAGAGAGCCACTCACATTAAAGCCCACATTAAGCTGTGAAAGCCCAGTCAGTAAGTGTGAGGTGGGCAAGTGCACACCAAACGGATTTTGTGCAGCATATACGGCACATATACCGGGCGGCAACAGAGTTAGCAGTCATTTGCACAGTAAAAGTACGGAATCTTTTTCTTACAGTGTAGTAAACGTGCATTCACTCCGCGTTCTTAAAAATGCAATTAGCAGTTTTACGTTTTTCTTTTTTCTTTTTTTTTTTCGACTTCCAAAGGAAGGCAAGGTCTTCCTGGTGGCGCCGCTGTCCTTTGCGTTCCGGCATGTGCGGTCCAATGCAATTATGAAGCCTCCTGATAAAGTGGAAACAGTATGTTGAGCACAAAGGCCAAAGCGAATAAAGTATGGCACGCGAATACAAATACATACCCGTCGGGATATATTCTTTCTTTCCCCTTGGTCGTTCGGCCTGTGGTCGTTTGTGCAGCTCAGACTGCACTTCATAAAATATGCAGCCAGCCTTTGTGCTAGCTTGATTTTCGAGTACCGTGCCCCGGGCTTAATTTATGTAACACAGACTCTGTTCTGTAAAATTGTCGCCGCAGCATTCTACGGGGACCAGACGTTGTATGCTAATGTCCTCGGGGGTGCGCGAAAAACCAGCACACAAACATTTTGTACTTTTGCATTCGCACTTAGGAAGCAAACAAAGAAGTCGTGGCTGAAATCGCTCCAGCGCTGGTGAACGAGATCCACCATCCGCGTAAACCTTCTTGCAGTTTCAGCTCATTGATCCGCGCACGAAAGAAAAGGGAGGGAGCGTGGGTGAAACAAGGCACGTGCGATTTGGTCATTCCCTCTAGTTTTATCCTAGTAATTTTAGTAAGGAGCTTATGGGAGAGAGCGAAGCCATGACGAGAGCCCAGAAACAGACGAAAAGCAAACATCAAAGAGTGTGAAAAAAAAAAAATTCACTGGCGATTTAGCGGTAAATGCGAGAGAAATGCGTTAGCATTAGCCGCCTTTTCCGGTCCATACTTGACTTCCGGGTATCCACTTTCGGTTTAAACCGAACTTCCGGTTGTCCACTTCCAGTCTAAACCCGACTTCTGGTTGTCCACATCCCATCTATACATGACTTCCGGTATAACCTGATTTCCGGTTATCCACCTCCAGTCTATGCTTGATTTCCGGTTTGACACTTTCAATTACGATATGTATGTCCATTTAATTAACCTTTAGTTAGCCTTAATTACTTTCAATAACCCTGTAATTACCCTTTAATTACCTTAGGTAACTGCAGGTTACGTGAGGTAATCTGTAATTCCCTTCATTCCCTTTAATTACTTTTACTTGCCTTAATTACTCTCCATCGCCCTTTAATTGACGTTAATTATCTCTGGTATAACCTGCGGTTACCTTCGGTATTCTTTAATGTCATTTAATCTTCATCTTAATTACATATATCTTACATTCATTACCTTTAAACTCAACTTTCCTGTGTTAATTGCCTTACCTCTAATTACCTTCAATTACTCTTACCCTTAATTACCTTCGACTACTTCAATTTCAAATCATTTGCCTCCCTTTACATTTACCCTCTTATATACCGTATGATGTTCAGAAGGCGCTGCCTTGTATTTTAACTTAAAGGAAGTATTGCCGCACTCGAGAGTTTCTATTTATTTTTTTCTGGCTTCTATGCTTGCTTATGGATGCGTCATTCTTCACAGCTACGAAATGCATGCAAGGCACTATCACCCTACTGGATGCAGTATAGCAAGGTTTGCGTTGAAGCCTATAAAGTACGGCTTCGATTCACATGCCGCGAGGCTCTGCGTTAATTATGTTTACACTAAATTTCCTTGAACAGCCTACTAGGGTATTGCCTGTGGCGATGGAACATTCTAAACATCATCATCAAACTAAAGTTGTCGTGTTTGCGTTGAAGCCGGTAGGTCATCACATCTTACGACACTGGCATGGCTATGGCGTCAAAAACGCCGAAGACAGATCTCGACGTACCATTCGCGGTCGGTATTTAGCTGCTCTGCTGTCCAGATGAGTAACAAGTTCGGACGTAGCCTAGGCCCTATAGGGGTGTACTTCGCACAGCGAAACTTAAAAAAATGATGCAACACAAGAGCGGACACATGGGATGATATTAACAAACGTCCCGTGATAGGGAAATTTGTAGGTCCGTTGAGGTCATAAGTTTTGTGTAGTATAAGTGTACCCGATTGTAGGATTCATATTCTTTGTTGGAACCAACCCCTTATGCTTTTTTCCCTCTTACTAGTCTGTTTATATGTCCAGAATGTTGCTTTCGTAAAGGTTTCTTTTTTTGTGTGTGTGTGGACTTAACGAGATGGTGATCAGCAAAGATAAGGAAACGAATGATCCGCGGGATGAACGTTCTCCAATGTTCACACTGCGTCCCAGTCATTAGCATAATTAGCACTGCAGCATTAGAACGTCTTTCTTAGTACTCCGAATAAAATGACGCTATCACAAAAAAAAGAGAAGAAAGAGAGCGACGATTCAGAGGAAGGTTGGATCAGATTTGATTGGATCCCGCTGCTTTACACTCCACTCCGAAACGAGAAGCGAGACATATTTGCGAAATTCAAGGTATGCTGCTTATTACGAAACTTGTCAAGTGTCAAAAAGCCTCCACCGTGTCGAAAATTCTATCCACTTCACATTTTCTGATACCGCGAACAGCTTGATCCAGTTTGTGCGTGAATATTTGGCTTCGTATGTGACGTTGATTTATTTGGCTTCGCGTGGTAAGTTCTCTCTAGGCAGTCGCGCTTCATATTTTGTTAGCTGCCTCTATTCCGGCTTATTAGTTATAATGGATATAGTATGAAGAAGTCACCGTAACGGTAAGCCAGTGAAAGCTCTGATTAGTGTCTGGTTTTGTCACTTTACTGAAGGACGCGGGTGAGTGCTAATGGTCCCCCGTATTTTTATGCGCAGCATAGCTGTTCGTTACATCAACCAGCGCTGCTTTCTCAACATGTGCATTGAGGGAGGAAAGCGTCTGTAAAGCCGTGATTATGCATTGGAACGTTCGTAGCTAATGGTGGAAGTTTATGTAACGCCTAGCGTAAATACATACTTATGCATGCATGCATTAGGGAGCTTCTATGGACCAGAAATAATGTGACAAAGTGCGTCGAGTACATGAAGAAAACAGCGTGACCAATACAACGTATGTGTAACCCGCCTGTAGAGGAACATTTATGGGAATGGGCAACAGCCTCTTTAGAAATCAACGTACAATAAAGTAAGGTAAACATGTAGTAAAATACTTATGTAGGGAACCAAATATTTGCTTTGATTTACAACATATCCAAAGGCGACCTTCGTAAACAGGTTTTTCCGTCATCATTTTCTGTTCCAGGGGTCGTTCCACATGAAAGACATTCGGTTTTAACGAGATCTTAGAGATTATCGTCGTGTTTAACCTAAGAACGGCACGGTTACGGCCCGACCTACGCTTATTGCTCTTGGCTGCAATAGGTAGCAGTGTCACTCTGCGTCACGACAAGTAGTACCACGACACCGTCCTACAGGTGGCACCTGGTGACGCTGCAATGCAAGTCCTACGGGGGAATAGCTCAGTTTCGGTTAGCGTAATACACCTTACGTCATTCTCAGGTTGAACACAAGTATAGTTGATATTATTGCCAATAATCGTTATGATCATTACGCATGATCATTGATCGATATCAGGGCGCCCCTTTTCAATAAAACTTGTTTGATTAGCATACGGTATTTCGCTGCTCGTTCATCCATAGTTCAGATTAGTTCTTGCATCCGTACAGCCTTCAGACCCAGAGACACACATGCGGGATGTCAAATATTGAACAAACTAAATGGAAAGCCAGGAAGACTTAGCAATGAATACAGGGTTTTCTAACTTCCCAAGTTGTTTCGCGCATCTCGGCAACCGGTACAGCCATACACGCGGGTTCATAAATGTTCCTAACTCATTCATGCAAACGTGACTCTCAGGCAGTCTCGCTTCTTCTCGTTGATTTGTGCATCAAATATACGAACTATCCCACGCTGCATTTGTGCGCACGCACGAATTCGAATAATGGAACACCCGTATAATATTGCAAGTTGTAATGCGGGCATCACGTTCCCTCAGGACAAGACATGCTCGGCAAGCGCTTCATATGAGAGCGTGCATACGACATTTAAGAAAAAAACAAGAAACCAGTTCTCTTTTTGGCGTGAAGTATAGAACCCTTTCAAAAGGTATACACCTTTATGGACCTTAGAGGATCAAAGTTTGAGCATGTCTATTGCATGTTCATTCAATGCCATGCGTATTTTGTGTTCTTTTCCGGTTGTTACTTTCTTTCTCTTTTTGAATATTTTTGTGCCATCAAATGTGTCAAGCAGTTCCTCACTATGTACTCCCTCACCCTCTCCCTTTCTGCCCTCACCCATGTTGGTGCTATATATTGTTTTGTAACATGTGCGCAATGTACCTGAAGAAGGGCAGTCTCTGCCTGAAAGCTCGTAATAAATCTATAAATTTTGGATGCTTCCTACGTCTTCCATTCTCAGGCATACCATTGTGACTTCGACATTCTTCACTGTTTTCTTCGTCTACATGTCCATTCAGTAAGAGCTGTTCGTGCCGTCAAATTCTTCCGGAATAAGGGCTCACAAAAATGTTCATTGGAACCATGTCGAAGTGATGATTGTTCACTTTCAACGTGATACGTATAAATGTGTGCGCTTTCCAGACCCAGCTATTGGCTGACCTCTCTCAACAATTAAAAATAACCACAACAACAACCCTGCTATGTACGGCCATAGGACATGTAATTCCCTGGTAGACAAAATACTGTTACTGGTCATAGCGGAGAAGTACACGCTTAAAAATGAACTTCACCACATAGCACGCTCCTAGCCAACCATCACCCCGAATGACAACGTTCTCGCTCTAGATTTGTTGAAAACGGGGGGAGGAGCCTATTTTGTGCCGTGCATAATGCACACAAAATAGGCTCCTCCTCCCGTTTTCAACAAATCAGGGGCGAGAACGTTGTCATTCGGGATGATGGTTGGCTAGGAGCGTGCTATGTGGTGAAGTTCATTTTTAAGGGGGGGGGGGGATCGGACAAGCAACGGTAGCAACTACGTTCACAATGGTGGAACGAGCAACGGTCATGAGATGGGTTCATTCCGTTTCAAAGCGTCGAGTTTTGTGTAGTTTCCCTTTCTTTTCTTAATAACGCGTCCTGGAGTAGCCAGTCCAGAGTGGCTCGAGACACACATCTCCATTTTTTTTCTTTTAACAATCAATCAATCAATCAATAAAATTCCAACGCTCACAATGAACGGTGACGCACTCAATCGGCACAAAACAAAATATATTTGGCTGTTACAAGATAGCGTTGTCTTACAGTGAATTTCCACATCTGCAATAGCGTTAAGATTCAGCTCGCAGTAATGATTTTCTATTCTCATTACTTTTTGTAGTAATTGTAATTTAATTACATTTCGATTGCAGTAATGAGTAATGCAATTTAATTAAAATGTAACTGTAGTAATGGGTAATGTCATTGAATTAGATTTAGTAATTTACCCAGGTATGCTCACAGTCACGTGTCTGTGACACCTTTTGCATAGCTGAATTTGACAGGTGCGTATCTTCAGCACATAGTACGCTCTTAGCTAGCCATCTTCCCGAATGACAACGTTCTCGCCCATGATTTGTTGATAACGAGAGGCGGAGCCTATTATGTATTATTATGCACGGCTACAAAATTGGCTACGCCTCCCGTTTTCAACAAATCAGAGACGAGAACGTTGTCATTCGGGATGTCAACGGGGATGATGGTTGGCTAGGAGTGTGCCATGTAGTGAAGTTTATCTTGAAGAAGGTAAAGCAGAAAGTTGTGTGTACCTCCGCGTTGGCGTCTGATTGGGTACTACAATTCTTCAGATGACGTAACGATGGATAGAGGTATCTGGACGGCGGTGTGTCTACTCGCCCGAATACGAAAGAAAGTGCGTTTTTGTATTAACGCTGCACAAGTTACGAAGGACAAAGAATTGAACAGTAAATTTTAAATAGAATTACGAAGCTTAAAAGAACAATATTACACCTATTAAACCCGTAACTAAATACATGCAGATAGGAGTTCTTACCTCCTTTAAGAAGGGATAGGCGTTGCTGAAGAGTAAACACATTCTATGAAACGAAGACGAGCAATTGACAGCCAGAACACAGACACAACTATTCGAGAGACTGAAGTATGGTACTCGAATAGACACACTTATATATACGGACAAAGGATAAACGTAGGCAGAGGCTGTCGTGTATACGATCATTCAAGCTCCATAGTCCCATTTCAAAGCATGGAGAGGTTCCAGAAATGTGAAGTTGATTCCTTTTCCGCTTTCCCGGGTTTTAGTTCACAATCCGCAAGATAGATTCTGTATGGACGCAACGTGCTCTATAGATAAATGTCACAGGAACCAAGACCATTAGCGTGTTTTCGGATGATGCTCGTATTACGAACATGCATGCAAAGAGAAGAAGAAAGTAGCGGTATAGAAAATAGTGAAGTGGACAGACATTCATTCCGGATAAAATACGAGTTGTTGTGACACTTTGTGGTCCCTCGTTTGTGACAAATGTTCCCACTGGTTCGCGATGTTTGTCCCTCTCTCCCCCCCCGCCCAATACTGGGTTTGCTCCCCTTTTTTATTTTTTACTTGATTCAACTAACTGCGTCTAAGTGGTTTGGGGTATAGCCAGTCTGACTTCGTCGTGTCTTACGTCCCCATTTTTTTCTTCCTGGTTCACATCACATCACATCACGAGTTGTTGACGTTAAACAAAGGTATCTCTCTACCGCAACACAAACACGTGTGCCAGGTGCTAGAGGTGATCCGTTCAGAATATACGTATCTGTATGCGAGCCACTAACAAAGGGTCTGGTGACCACTGGCACACCACCGCTGGGCCCACCATCACTGCCATACAGAATCATATCTTTCTATATGCAGAAAAGTGATATTCAGTGAAAGAACTCCGTTGAAACATTCTAATAAATAACGCGTTAACGTCACTGAATTCCAAGTGCTGGAAACATAATGACGATGTAATGACGACATAATATCGATCTTTGGAGAAGACATTCGAGCGAGAGCTGATAATCGACAATATGATAGTGAAATGAATTGTTTTTCGTTCATCGACAACATTGCAGTCTTCTCCTTGTCAGTGACGACCAAAATCAGAAAAATCACAGTAATTCTACCAACAGCAAAGTGCTAGATGATCTGTAGAGGTGCTTAGCAGCACCTGCTTGAGCAACAGTTACCTCCTTCCACCATTGAGGACAGCGTTTCGCTATTGCGCTCAATTTAAATACGAACTGCGTCGATTTTAACCCTCGCAACTCTATTTCTGCCTCGCCACGTTTAACTTCTATTATGAATTTGCGATCACGTTTCAAAATCAAATTGGGAGTAGATATACAAGTAAGGTCAGTCAGCCTTTTCGTGTGGAGAACACGTTCCAATTTCGTGCAAATCGCTGTGCTCTTCCATTAAAGGCACATAATCTACTATATGTACTTTCTCCTTGTTGCAATACAGAAGCTGCGGCCTGCGATACCAGAAACTGTACGTATAAGATCCGGCACGCAGTTAGTTTTAAATTACGCAATACGGATGCAACTTTCGGTTCAAACAAGAAGTTCAAAACAGTTCAAGCTTCATCTGTAGCAATTACGCTGCACGCAAACCAATTTGTTCGAGGAATATTACGCTCGTACGATCCACATTTATGGAAAATAATAAAGGCCAGCTAAGCCAGTATCTCTGATAACTCTTTTAAAGAAGAAACACTTTTCTTTCCTAGACTCATTTTTCTCTTGCGTTGTCTCAAGTCAGATTACATCGGCTTCATTCGCATCACTGCTCAGTCCTTCATTACGAAGGCTGTGAAACCGAAGTGGCGCAAATTATATTTTCACCGAATTACCGCTGGCAACGGGATCGCCCGTGGATATGAAATACCCCAATCATCGTCATCATCATCATCATCACAATAAAGTTGTTGTCGAGAAAATTCTAGTCAAATCGCATCCTTATAACTTTAGCATAAATAATTGTAAGACGAATATACGCCCCGGGGAGCTCAAGAAACCCTGCGCAAAGGTGCGGGAACACGCGGTCGGCGCCCTTTGAGCACATGACGGGACACCATTTCCACGCCTTCCAATACACGGTTTCGTAGCGTAAATCTTGACCTGGTCCCATCACGGATACCGGAAGTGCGCCTCATGAGAAAAATGAAGATACATGGGACAAGGAAAACCGGGAGTGCGAGGAAATAACATCTTCCTCCTTCCCTACGCCCAGACCCTCATCAGGAAGAGCTCTCAGGAGGCTGTAATGATGGTATACTGCCTTTCCTGCCTTCATTATAAGCCGAAGAGAGCGAATATACGGAACAGAAGCGATGCGATGTGAACGTTTATGAATACCGAACCTTGCGCGACGTACTGAGGTCTATCGCTAGTGCGGAACAATGGATTATACACGATATTTCTACAGTCGAAACGAAGGAGGGGGGAGGGTACATTTGCTGTGAAGAATAATGAAGGGAAAGGTTAGCAATACATGAGTGGGCTTGCTATTCCTGCAGCGAAGATTGACCGCGTGAAATACCATGCAACAACCATGAAGCGTTCAAGACTGTGGTGCGATGGCGTTCTGTAATACGCTTGGTTTAAAACACAGCGTGAGAGTATGTGAAAGAGGGCGTGAAAAGGGAGCTGCCACGTGAAGCATGAGTTCAACCACACACACACACACACACACACACACACACACACACACACACACACACACACACACACACACACACACACACACACACACACACACACACACACACACACACACACACACACACACACACACACACACACACACACACACACACACACACACACACACACACACACACACACACACACACACACACACACACACACACACACACACACACACACACACACACACACACACACACACACACACACACACACACACACACACACACACACACACACACACACACACACACACACACACACACACACACACACACACACACACACACACACACACACACACACACACACACACACACACACACACACACACACACACACACACACACACACACACACACACACACACACACACACACACACACACACACACACACACACACACACACACACACACACACACACACACACACACACACACACACACACACACACACACACACACACACACACACACACACACACACACACACACACACACACACACACACACACACACACACACACACACACACACACACACACACACACACACACACACACACACACACACACACACACACACACACACACACACACACACACACACACACACACACACACACACACACACACACACACACACACACACACACACACACACACACACACACACACACACACACACACACACACACACACACACACACACACACACACACACACACACACACACACACACACACACACACACACACACACACACACACACACACACACACACACACACACACACACACACACACACACACACACACACACACACACACACACACACACACACACACACACACACACACACACACACACACACACACACACACACACACACACACACACACACACACACACACACACACACACACACACACACACACACACACACACACACACACACACACACACACACACACACACACACACACACACACACACACACACACACACACACACACACACACACACACACACACACACACACACACACACACACACACACACACACACACACACACACACACACACACACACACACACACACACACACACACACACACACACACACACACACACACACACACACACACACACACACACACACACACACACACACACACACACACACACACACACACACACACACACACACACACACACACACACACACACACACACACACACACATACATACATACATACATACATACATACATACATACATTGGATGATGATGGGGTGGGCGATTCACCTATTGCACGTTGGGAAAGGATGAGGGGATGATGATGGGGGTACTTTCAGAGAGCCGTCACCAGACCGGTGGAGCACAAGTACTCCGCAAGAAGACGAAGGCCTTGCATCTGGTGGGCAGCGTTCGACCACGGTCCGATGATCTTCGCGAGGTCGAACGGCCGCTTGTCAATGGGTTGCATAGAGACTTCAACCATACAATTACAACATTATATACCCCTGTCACAAGGCAAATTGAATGGCAGTCCCAGCGAATGTCATTCGTTTGTATTGCATCGAGCTCCACGAAAAAAAAAATTGATGAGGACGACCAATGAAATTTATGCGGTAGATACGCGTTAGCATTAGCTAGCATTGTAGCGTATCTGCCACCTTAAACCTATAGGCGAAACAGCTCTAGAACTCCCGAAGCGTGCCTCGATTCCAAATTTGAAGGAATAAGGCTTATCAAGTTTTTGTAACCGTAATCTTGAACACCTGACGATCTACTAACACCCAACAAGTAATTCACCAAAAATCCAATGAGTGCCAGCGCCAGGGGTTCCACCTGGACTCTCCTGATTACCGGTCAGGGATGCTACTTTTATGGGGTACTATTGCCACGAATCATCATCGCGAAACTTCCAGGACAGGCACGAAACGGTACATCTCATCCCGGCGCATGCTGAGGAAGAAGCAAGAAGCTTCCAGACACATCGCCTGCTCTCTGGCAAACGCACGTGCTGTTTCTAGACTTCTCGGCGCGACGCTTAAATGCTTGTGCGCTCCAAGCTGGAGCATTCATTCTTGGGACTCAGTTGTGTTCAGAGAGCTATCACTCTTGTGTTTTGCTACCAAGTAGTCTAATAAACCGTTCGCTGTTTATTCGACGGCTCGCCGACCCATTTCGCTTCGTGACACTATAGTACCCCATAAAAGTGTAGGGATATATGCCTCGGCTGGCTTGCCTACCTGTACTAAAACTCGCTAGGAACGCCCGCGCCTACAACTATTTAAAGCTGCCACGCAAGTGTTCGAAAAGACCTCATCAGCGTCAGTGCGGTGGCCTGTCCACACTTGTTATGCAAAAGTTTCTTTGAATGAAATGCGCAGTGCAGATTCGTAATCCGTTTTAGCACTGTAATCATGTGGCTCCCGCGCAAGATGGTCTTACGCAGTGCTCAGAAATCGATTGGTCTTCATTCTCGCTATGCTACGAGTATTTCTTGCTGACAAGAGACGTTCTAGAGATTATTTACTGTCAGCAACCGTTTCGTTTTTACAATTTTGGCTCGCAGGTGCCTTTCTCGAGTAATGCAGGGAGCATGCGCCTATGGGAGGAGGCGCCTATCAGGGACACATTATCTTGTCTCAGATAGGCGCCTCCCCGCTGTTTTGAACTAATCAGGACACAGAATGATATTATTCGGAATGATGGTTGGCTAGGAGCGCGCTATGTGGTGAAGTTCTGTTTTGACAGTGTAGTGCGCCAATCATTGCCGCGAACGATAGGGTTATCGCTTTCGATTCGGGGAGAGAGGGAGGCGTACGCTTTTTTTTTGTGGCAATTACCATATATTCAAATTGCCACGAAAAGGCGTACGCCCCCCTCTCTCCTCGAATCAGAAGCGATATCATTCGCGGCAATGGTTGGCGCACAGCGTGCTATGCGGTGAAGCTCTGTTTTTAGAGTGTAGAATCCCTACCGACAGAACAAACACGCGCGGTGAGTGCGGGAATCACACTCTTAGAAATGAACTTCACCGCATAGCACGCTCCTAGCCAACCATGATCCCGAATGATATCGTTGTCTGGCCTGATTTGGTGAAAGCGGGAGGCGTACGCCTTTTTTGTGACAATTATGAACAGCATAAGTGTCACAAAAAAGGCGTACGCCTCCCGTTTTCAACAAATCATACCAGATAACGATATGATTCCATGTGATGGTTGGCTAGTGGCGTGCTGTGCGGTGAAGTTCATTTTTAAGAGTGCAGAGCTATCTTATCAAAAACGAGGTCACCCGACGTTTCCACAGGCAGGGAAGGAAATCAACGTTTGGAGCGTTTCGCACTCTGGTCTCGTATGGCGTGTCAATGTAACCTCCATTCGTTGCATTTTGGCACTCAAACTAGAGCCAACAAAAAAGAGTTGGAGCCAAGGACTCATTTTCGCGAATTTTCGGCGGATTTATTTCAGCAATTGTCGTTGCGCTACGTGCCTTATCAGGTGCTATACTGACCACGAGGAACCCATTTCCGCAAAGAAGACGTTAGGTTGACTTAAGAAATTTCGGAGTTGAATACAATAATTAAATTTTCATCAATTGAAATGAACTAAAAATGGTACCAATATGTGACAAATGTTCCTGGTAGAAAAAAAAGATCAATTGACCGCATGTCTCTCCGTTGCCTATTGTATCATGATTGGTGGACCACCCTGTATAGGTAGGTAGATAGGTAATGGGGGGGGGGTGCATATTGTGATTAGACGGAATACCTAGTTCGAAAAGCTTCTGTTGATTATAAGCACTACAAATATACCAGTCAATTTCCAGACAGCACAAATATTCTAGACCAACCAATTCCGCACAACGCCCAGACAACATCTGTCACTCACTGCGAACAAGACATTTTTGTTGGTTCTCAGGATGCGCGTTGCACAATTATTCTTTTTTGAATGAGCCACAGCACTCCTAATCTCGCATCTAACCGTCACACACAGCACAGCGAGTCACCCCACAGAGAGCAACCTATGCCGCAGAATGTCTTGCAAGCCCTCGGGGCTAAAAGCACGCACGACGTGCTGAGTCCCATTGACCGTGCATGTGAGCGGGTCGTCTTCGTGCATGCACGCAACTAAGGTGAGGCTCTGCTGCTTTATCGATTCTTTCGCATGTTTACGAGCAACAGGCCCAGCTTTTGTGACGCACAGGTGTTTTATTTGATCATCTATTTTCGCCAGCTTCGATTCGCACTGGAAGAGGAGTGGGGCTGTCGCGATCGGTTTCACCCGTTGGCGTGTTTCGTGAGCTCTGGAGTAGTTGATTTGCCCTCTGGCTTCGTTAGCATTTGGGCTGATACGAGCTCCAGGGAAATGCGGCTGTCGCGGGAGATCTTTGGCGCGGTTTCGTGGTTCTGGATCGCAGGAATGAAATAACGAGCGGCTAGAAGATAAGAATCGCATGCTGGGTAAAGTTTTGTAAGGATCTTCCAGCAAAGCACACTGTGTATTTGTGTTGTTAAAGTACGTGATGGAGAGAGACCAGTTCCACAGGTGAAAACTGGTTGCACTCTCAGAAAAAAAAAGTGTGAAAAAGTGGTAACTCCTATACTTACCACCTAGGTCAACATAGCGTCTGATAAAGGGTGTAAAAGGGTGGTAAAAGCAATTACCATATATCCAAATTGCTACAAAAAAGCGTACCCCCCTCTCTCACCGAATCAGAAGCGGTAACCGCAAAACGCGAAAGCGGAAGCATTAGTGGCAGAGAGTGAGGTAGCAGGTAGAACTTTGCAACCTTTTAGGCACAACATATGCGGCAAATATTACCTCCTGAAAGGTATAACTGCTCCACCCTTTTTGCTGAGAGCTTGCACCGCGAATCGATATGACATGTAGTAATTTAAAGATACGCTCAATTCAAATGAATTCAATTAATGATGGCCGCCTGCGTTTCCACGCCAATTATTAGCGTTTCTGGTGATCGCCACCTGTGAAGAACCGTCCGTTACTCCCTAGACAGGTTATTTCCATGCATTCCACGGAAACGAGTATGACCGGCGGTAAAACGTGCCAGCAATGTCTACCCGAGAACACTTAAAATAGTTATTTTTGGAATGTTCAGTCGGGGAACATGAACCCGACGTAAGAGTGGAGCGGGAGATGTAAAAAAATGTCAAACTATGTAGTAAACTGTAATGCACTCTTCTCGCCCGACGAATTCTACTGCTGTAATGATTCGCACATCAGTTGTGACACATCTGTATGATTGCTCGTTGTATTTGCGTATCGTTCTAAAACAAATTTCAAGCTTGGTATATATCGCTTCTGCTATATAGCTTAGCTACACTCTTTTTTTTTTTTTCACAATGGTTGCATTCACAGATAAAGCTACCCTCAATAATCAACAGTGTTCGAAAAATATAGCCACGAAGTATCAAAGGTATCACAAAATACTGATCCCTACTCGTATTCCCCTGATCCAGCATAGCAGTAATCAGCTACTACGTTGTGTTCATTCAAGTCGGCTTTGACTCTTATGTGGTAGCAAGATCCACATTTGCGGAACTACTATCCCCATCTTGTTCCTTAAGTATCCACTCATCCATCCCATCCAAGTCATGCGATCTATCTTCATATCCTCATTTGCAGAAGGGAAACACATACAACGTGACATCGCAAACGACTGACGCTGTCGGAAGCGGAGCCGTGGGCTCCCATAATGCAACGGCCTGTGCGTCACAGCAGAGTCCATTTACTCAAGTAATGCAGGCTTCTATTAACATCGTCTGCCACGGCATGCAGATCATCTTTGATCTCGCCTTGTTCTTGTTCTAACAATTTGTCTTCAGCCACTGTTTATTCCTCATAAAGGGCAGGAATATTAATAGCATCTGGATTCGGAAGGGATGCACGAAACCCCACTCGTCATAACGTCATAACTGACGCGCAAACAACAGGCCCGTTTTCGGTAATGATGCTGTACTTCCTTTCGCAATCTCTTCCAGAAAGAAAAACACGTTGAATATGAACCGCTGGTTTGAACAGGTACAGAACAAACCACGGGCTGGATATGCGAAGCATCTAGCAATTTAGGTTTTAGATAGCTTTAACTGTTTGATGTATGTGCATCGGTAGCGTATTTCATAACGCCCTTTGGAGGTATATGCGTGTTGGCTTGTTTGTTTTCACGTTTGCTTAGAGATTTTTTGTTTGCCGCTATCGTGTAATGCTGCTCTTAGAGTGAACTACGTCCTACTACATTAATGGTCGGAGTAGGTCGTTGGTTGAACACACCCTGGTGCATGCCTCTCACTTTATTCTCTCTCCCGTCCTCCTCGGTAAGCTACAGGATAAATAGACGAGGGAAGTTTCGAAGAACAACGCTTCCGTTTAGCTAGCACAAACGTGATGGTCTTGTTCACCAAGAATGGGATTGACCGCGTGCTCCCCCCCCCCCCCCTCCTTTACAAAAACAAATTTGTCGCAGTACAATGGCGCTGAAGTAGACGTAATGTTAGTACCTCGTATTGCAATGGCTCTCCTGAATGGACGTTGAACAGGGCTTCTGGAAAATCGCTATGTAAATGCTCGGTATGTAAATTCAGGTTTGGTCATGTTGTGAACATTTCGTAAACAAGTGAATTAAATATTTTATTCAAATGCTCAGAAGTTGAGAACCCCTACTGATTTAATCCTAACTAGACGAAGTAAAGTTGTAAAACAATGTATTTATAAGTCAGTTACTGCGCCCTGTTCTGTTTCAGAGCATGAGCTTGCGTCTAATCTTCCTGGTGAGACACGTTACACGCGCCTTATGTGCACTACAGAGAGTTACGAAGAGACACGTAATATATGCAGCGGGATAACATAAATATGCCGTGAATGTCGGCAGTACTACGCGTGTTACACGGTTAATTTAAATGATACGGCAAATAGTCAAGAAAGACAAATTGTGTAGCGAACAAGTTGCAGTAAGTGTACAACACCTCCTGTAGCCTACGCTTGAGCGGAACGCGCTGGGACGAATAAGCTGATGAAGTTAGTTCTAGGCGGATCTCGACTGTTGCTAGTATGCAATTTCGCTAATGCATTACAAGGGACAGACATGTACTGAAGAGACTGTCGAACTTTTAAAAAGTTATCTATATACGTATATTTCTTCTTCATGTTTTGAAAGCACAGTTCGCGCTTGAAATGAAGCATCGTGCTTGTTCGCGTTAAATGACACGTGTCCAGTGCTTTCTCCATTACACTGATTAAAAGGTATCGGTGCAGGAAGAGATCGAGAGAGCTTGCGCTAAATGGATGCAGTACTGAAATTGGACATCTACATGCTAACCAACGTAAAGATTTGGAAGTGCACGGACAGCAGGAGGCGCATGCAATAAGAACATTTATATAAAGTATTAGGCAGCTGTGCGACCCCCGCAAATGTACCTATGGATCCATAACATGCGCCTTTGGCAAATACATTATGCAAACACACACTCACCCCTATATCGTGTACACTGATGTAGATTATAAATATAAAACGAATTTTATTTATAGAATTTACAAGCTGTTTCTCTAACACATGTGATTACCTCCCTTGTATCATTTTTGTTTATTCAGTGTCAATTAGTACATTTGTGTTTATTGATGAGTACGCAAATGTAATGACCATTCTGATGCTTTGGGTTTACGAATACTAACTAGATTTATTTGTGCTGTAGATGTTTTGGAGCGCCAGAGATGGGGGGATATGAAAGTTTATTAAATGAAAAAGGAATAAGGTCAGCCAGACAAAGGTCGGCTTGCTATTCCAAAATTAAATTAAAAATTAGAAAAAAAATGAAGGGACGGTTACGCAATAGAGTTTCTTCACTGACGTCACCCGTCCAGATGGCACTAGCTTCGAAAAGGCGAAATCGCCGTCACGATGTAGGTCCCTCGAAGTTTAGTTCCGGTTTTTCATTCACTGCCACATGTTATTTAGAAGAGTATATTAACGTTGAAAACATATGGAAGCTACTTGAATTGTGGTACAGATAGTACTCACGCAGTACAGTAACTTCGATACGTGAAATGTAGAGTGAATGCGATGTGGTGAAGACCTGGACAGTCAAAACCTGAGGACCTACATTATATGGCAGCAAACTGCTTAGCGACAGTGGTACTCTCCTGCGGATGACGTCGTGTGAATAAACCCTATCTGTGTGTGAATCAATGTTTGATGGTTGTTATAATGTAATGGTGATCGGAGGCGATCACGGGATGCGATCACATATACCGAGCAACTGTAGAAGAGATAGTCCTGACTGATGAATTGATTGTCCCAGTGGGCAGATGTTCGTGGCCCCACGCTATGTCTAATACCACCCCCACCACCACCTCGCGAACGCAGTAAAATGCCGAAAGTTCGGCATGTAGAACTTTTTGGCTCGGCGTCTCTATTCTTAGAACGCCGGATATGCGCGTCTACTCTACTTCCGCCGCCTGCAAGCGACGTCGCGTCGGGCGTCATGAAGTAGGAACTAGGCATAAAGTGCACACGATGTCTAGCTGCTTCAACTTCTTCGTGCGGTCTGTGCTATTCAATACGATGTCTCAAGCGCAGGCATGTGAGTATCGACAGAACGTGCTGCGCTCGAAAATGTCTGGGAAATGTCTGTTTCGCGACGACCTACTAGATTATAACGACCATGTCATAATCGGCAACCCCCTATGAGGAGCTCGTCCGCACGATCCGCTAGCGGCGCTACTCATCCGCCCGCGAATCTACATCATGATTGGACAATGGAAATTTAAATTTTGAACGCGCAGAGGTGGACTTACGACTACCGTAGCAGACGACAGCAACAGCTCCTATGAAAACGCGTAGAATGATAATGATAATCAACTTTTGAACGAATATCTCCCGTGGGACGTGCACCACTTATACAAAAATACCCAGGTAAGCTGAAGTACAAAGTACTGCAGAAATTGAGGAGGCAATAACCGGGCCGATGAGTAGCGCCACCGCTAGCTTCCAAATGCGGCGCTTGGAAGGGGTGCCTATGACATGGTCGTTATAATCTAGTAGGTTGTGGTCTCGGTGCAACAGGCGCCATATTTGCTTTTGCCGTATACGGCCACGCGCTCCCACCTGACAAGCAAGATGACAACACTTTTCCGACATAGTACAGACTATTGATTATGAAATAAAGCAAATTTTCTCATTTTGTGGGACACTGTGGGTACTTCCAATCTCTTTGAACACATTTACGCTCTTCCAAGTAGCCCATCATTTAAGCGGTTAGTGGGAGATCCATATCGACATATCTGACATGTAGCACGACTATCCTAAGAAATGGCATTCGGGACGCAGCTGACATTACACGCTAATGTCATTTTTTCTACCCGTGTGGCACGTGGTAGACGGGGCCTTCGACGAGTTTGGACCGCTTCATGCTATGTTTCGTTACATCTTCGTGCACTTACGTTATCCTCTTTCTGTGTCCGGCATACGATACCAACAAACCATTATGTCCGTAAGACCGAATAGCATCCATATCTACAGCTCCGGTTGCACATCTACATGGGAGGCAACAGGAAGCGGCACGTCGCTGGGTAACTGATACCGGAAATAGTTCTTCCGCGCGATGATTCGTTGCGTGCTAAATAATAGAACACTGCCGACGCATCGTAACTCAAACCACATTAATTGATTATATTATAGTTCGGTTCACGAAAGGCTTGCAGGAAGCCAACACGTGCAAGCAACCGTTTTTGCGTGTGAGATAAATTAGCAATGCATAGGAATGAGGAAGTGCTTGCAAAGGATCCGTGCCTCATTGTGTGGCGTTCACGCATTCTAGAAAAGAAAAAAAAAAGTGCGTAGTAAAGTAAACTTATTCGTACCTCTATGCATCCCTATACATTTCCACTTCAGAGGCTTGCTTAGAGCTCCATTAATATTGCTATATAGACGCCGCTGGTTGGACAAACAACGGTGAGTTTCTGCCAAGGCATAGGGACCGCGTAGAGTAGATGATTACACGGCGAACTTGAGGATTTCTTTTATATGAGGTAATTACTTTAGAACTATGTTTTGCGGGACGTACTGGTGTATAATATTTTTCTTATTATCCATTTTTGTGTTCAGTCCCCTTCTTGTTCTCTACTCTGTGCTTGTCAAAGTCTTTTCTGCAAGATTTATACCTACACTCTTAAAAATCAACTTCACCGCATAGCACGCTCCTAGACAATCATAATCTCGAATGATATCGTTATCTGCCCTGATTTGTTGAAAACGGGAGGCGTACGCCTTTTTTGTGACACTTATGCTGTTCATAATTGTCACAAAAAGGCATACGCCCACCGTTTTCAACAAATCAGGGCAGATAACGATATTATTCGAGATTATGGTTGGCTAGGAGTGTGCTATGCGGTGAAGTTCATTTTTAAGAGTGTACACTCTTAGGAATTAACTCGACCGCGTACCACGCTCCCAGCCAACCATCATCTCGAATGATATCGTTATTTGCCCTGATTTGTTGAAAACGGGAGGCGTACGCCTTTTTTGTGACACTTATGCTGTTCGTAATTGTCACAAACAAAGGCGGACGCCTCCCGTTTTCAACAAATCAGGGCAGATTACGATATCACTCGAGAGGATAGTGGGCTAGGAGTGTGCTATGCGGTGAAGTTCATTTTTAAGCGTGTAGACTAAACATCTTTTTAGGTCATTACTAGAGAGCGGATTTTTAGGCACTAACAGGTGGCGCTTTTTGTCGCATAAATACTTCTAAGCCAACCCACCTTCAGAATCGTATCGTTTTATCTTCCAGTTGGAAGGAAAGTTGATACATAAAAAGGTGTGCGTCCCCGTTCTCAGCTTATCGGGAGACAGAGCGATATCATCCGCGAAGATGATTGGCATATACTGTGTGCTATGCAGTCAAGAGCGACCCCTATGTTAGTGCCTAAAAATCCGCTGTCTAGTCATTACAGAGCAATACCTCAGCCACATCCACTCTAAAAACTGAACTTCACCGCATAGCACGCTCTGGGCCAACCATTGCCACGAATGATACGGTTATCGCTTCTGATTCGAGGAGAGAGGGAGGCGGACGCCTTTTTGTGGCAATTAGCATGCATCCATATTGACACAAAAAGGCGTAAACTCCCCCTTCTCTCTTCGAATCAGAAGCGATAACCCTATCATTCGTTGCAACGGTTGGCGCAGAGAGTGCTATGAGGTGAAGTTCAGATTATAGAGTGTGTGGGCCTACACTCTTAAAAATGAACTTCACCACATAGCACGCTCCTAGCCAACCATCACCCCGAATGACAACGTTTTCGCCCTAGATTTGTTGAAAACGGGAGGAGGAGCCTATTTTATGCCATTATGCAAGGCACAAAATAGGCTCCTCCTCCCGTTTTCAACAAATCAGGGGCGAGAACGTTGTCATTCGGGATGGTGGTTGGCTAGGAGCGTGCTATGTGGTGAAGTTCATTTTTAAAAGTGTACACTTTGACCTACATTTACCTCGCCGTCTTCGCCGTCTTCGGCTTCGCTTCGGCACACTTCGGATGTGGAGAGCGTTCTTTAAAGCTGTGAGGAACTGAGTCTTGCGCGTGCTCTCTGGGTTACCTGCGCTCATCGTTCTTTCGCGGCAGCTCATTTTATTCGTTGTAGAAGGCGTTGCAGCGAAAAACAATATATTTTCGGGGTCACTTCTATGCTCCTTTAAGAGCCAATACGGAAGCAGAGTGGGTATGGTGGACTACATTATCTGCCGCAAGGCGGGAGCGTCACCACACTGCGTCCAGGCATCCTATCCGTGGCGCAGTAATATTGCGAGAGCTGAGGTCTAGATTTATTTTCCTTCTTAAGTTGAACACGACTATAGGTTGAACACTAAGTTGAACACGACTACACAATATTCTCGCTGCATGGTGTATTGTCATTGCGCAATCAAATTTTTCAATGTGCACGGAGAAAGCAGTCATCGCCCCGGCCTGATCTCCTCGCTGGTGAGGAGCAGCCGCAAGCCCCCTTTCGTTGGCTACAGAAAATTGTTTGCTACTGCTACGGGGATTCGGCCTTGCCGGGCTACGTCACGATTCACCTGACCGGCCCTCCCATGCATCTGCGTCTGTGAACATCACGATGTGACGTCATATGAAGGAGGGAAGGGTTTCTACACTCTTAAACCCGTACCTTTTATTGTAACTTTTAGAACCATGTAACTTCTATATAGACGTAGATTTCGAGATTTCTTATAGGTTACACCACTGTAACGTATATTTAGAGGTTAAAAGCGACCAAGGTCATGGCTTTCCAACAGGAATAGAAGTTACATCTCGGAAAAAACAAAAACAGCTTGTTGTAACTTATAAATGTACCCTCTACTCCGACACTGTAACTTCTAAGCGAAATCTCCAACGATAATTTCTTTGTTAGTTTCTTATCGTTTGTTTTCCTTCTGTTTTTCAGCATAATGGCACGTTTCAGCCTCCCATTCGAGACGACAGTTGCGAATCTACGCTGTTATTTTTTATCTGTTTCAGCGTCATCTACACGTCGACTACATGTTATCAATGCTGTATGAACACAGATTATAAGTTCGCAGTCTGGAATACTGATAGTATGTTTCTTTCTAAAGGGTGGAAAACCACTGTCAATGCCGCAACCACCAAGATTTCCGATTTCGCTGCGTAGCCGAGCCTGGTCTAGGTCTATCCACACAGAGAGCGGTTTCCTTGAGACGCTTAACGCTCGTCGTCCGTCCGTTAACAAGTGTAATCTGTTTTAATCAGTGGTTTTCCTCGCGTTTATCATAGTATCGTCAGGAACAACGGAAAAGCTAGATGTCGCTAGCAAACAAGGATATTTTCGGTGTTCTCAGGGGAAAGTGTAGTGAGTGCGAAGATTGCAAAGAATATATAACCGAAAACGAACGTCACCACCGCAGCCCTAATTCACACACTTCATACACTGGGTAAGTGTACATTTTGTGCTAGGTACGTGTGTTATTTTGATAGCAAGAGCTCTTAGCGCATGTTTGTTGTGATTATGGCAAGCGTTTTGCGGTCCTGCATATGAACGCCACTTACGCTTGCTACTTTTCTGCTCTTACTTGGTCGCCAAGTCAATACACCGGCGTGCATTTTGCGAGCTGCGGATATATGCACCGAGATATATAATTCGCAGCTTCCTACTTGTTGTAGTCTTACGATATTCTAAGACTCAATCGCGGAGTGAACGCCTTCCCGCATTTATGCTGCTTTGTACCTTGTGCTTTGTACGGATTTGAATGGTTCCGTAAATGTTACTCTCATTGCCCAAACTTTTGTTCCCAGGATCCCACATGCAGGTTCACATACCGTCACCAGCGCAATGCAGTACCTCACAAACTCGTCCCAGAGCGCCTCCAACGCTGATAACGCAGTAATGTAGTGTCTCCTGCGTTACTGTACACCCATATTCCTCAAGGTTGTGTGCGTTTTATGTAATACTGTATTGCCATTTGCGCTCGCCTCTGCAACACGAATGTGGAATAAATTCGAATGTGGAAAAAATGTTCTGCTGCAATTCTCCATTTCGTTGGGTCTGTTCAGCTTAGCAAACATAGGTCAGTTGTTTTGACTCGCTGGCTTCCTCGCACTTTTATGCATTGGTTCTCACTTAGAAGATAGTTCTTTTTTCCACATACATGGTAAAGCGGCCATGGTTTCTCCTCACATCAGAATCGCACTTGTGCACAATGTGTCACCTCTCGACAGACTTCTGTTTTTGTAATATACATATGTTTAAGATCTCCTTTTCTGCTGGTTCATTTTCGTACCTTGGTGTGTTCTGTAAATGTCTGTCCATATCCCACGCACAGGGTGTTTGTTTTTATTCGCATCACACCAGCGCTCATTTGACAGGTGGGTTATGTTAATTTTCGCAAATTAACCCATCCGTAGTTACAAACATTTCCGACATTCCCTGACGCATGTGTTTGTAACTACGGATCGATTAATCAGCAAAAATTCACATAACCCACCTGCCAAATGAGCGCTATACTCTGTTGCGAATAAGCATGAACATCCTGTATAAAAAGCCGCACGTTGGCGTAACCTTTACGGGCAGGTGCTGGATTGAAGGCCGTAACCTCTAATTAGCCGGTTTCCTAGTAACTTTTATAAAAGGTACTGCTCAGAGGGTACCTGGTAGCTTCTGAAATAGAGGGTAAAATATTGCGTTTTTTTACCCTTTACTAAAGGGTACCGAGTTAAGAGTGTAGAGGGTGCGCAGATCAGAGGCCTCTCTCTCTCTCGCGCGCGCTACAAGTCAGCTACGCTAATCGTTGCTTGGCTAGATGTCATGTTGCTTGTTGGACAACACGCCGCAGCGAAAAACGAACAACTTAAGAAGGGGCATTTCGCCGCTCCTTTAATGTTGTCGTCCGGCCGTCAACGAAATCAGGCGGGCGTCGTATAAGCCATACCAACGGGACTCCACGGCACGCTGGTGGGCCTTGCAGAGAACTTTCCGAGGGCCTCTTTTCGGACAGCCTGGACATGCACACCAACGTCTACATTTTTTTCGCTTATACACCTTCACATACATGCAACGTTGCAAGCAGCATCTTATGAACGTTATGGGAGACAGGTGATGGAAAGACATAATAGAAAACGTGATAACTATTACAGTTACAGCACGTCAGCGTGGTGTACCGGCTAGCGTACAAGGTAATCATGAAGTGTGGGTTCAAGTTCCACCGCTGTCTTGATTTTCATTCGGCCGTCTTATTGCGTTGCTCCCCGTAGCAAAAACTACAGTGACGCCCTAAAACGAATAGCTCCTCGTCGGCAAACAAAACGTGAAAAGGAACGTTTCCGGAGATGTCATCAGACCAGCAACTCTACCTCAAAGAGCAAGTGCGTTCGGTTGATTGTATTATTCTCGTCGCCACATATCACCAGTGCTCTTGCAGAGTCACGTCTCTGTAACGCTGTATGCAAATCGAGAGGGATTGAAATAAAAGGTCAGCCACCTGGCGAATTGAGTTAGACCGCGGAAAGCGCTTTGTGCGTCTTTTTCATCTTGCTTCGTGGAAGCTCTTAGAGATCATCACCAAGAATAGGAATTAGGCACTGAGCGCGAATGTAGTTTCTACCCCACCGGCATCAGCGGCACTGAGATCTCAGCGAAAGAGTAACATTACTAGAAGTGATGGACAAGAGTAAGGGTGATGATGGGAAGTGGGCCGCCACGGCCACTAATGCAGCATAGAGAGTCACTGATGCTTCAAGAGTGCGTTGAATCTAAATGAAGAGATAGAAGAAGCCTGGCCTCGGGTTGAACGTGAAGAAAAGAGATTTCGGAATGTTGGTCGTGCACTATATTCTTCCGTGTTCCGTTCCTCGTATCTTTTTTCTTCATTCGTTCCTCGTATCTTCCTCACATTATGATGTGCGAACAACAACAACGGAAAAATTAATGACGATGAATGGGGAAATTCGCCACACGAGGTGCGGCCCACAATGTGTGGAGGTGCTGGCTCTTTCGCTGCATTTGCTCCACTGTTGTGCTTGTTTTGATGCAGGGAAGTGTTAAGTGAACACAGGCGCCGTATCTCTGATTTATTTCTGCTGTGTGCTGTGTGGCATAGATGCTGAGAGCAGTCTTGAGAAGCCGCTAAATTACAAGTCACTAGCTGCTCTTTCGGTAACTGTTTACAGTAACGAGCTAAGTCTGTGAGAAGGTAACTTTTAACTGCAATTAGATAACACTTATGGCGATAGTAGATGTATAATGCAGGTGTAATTAAGTTGCTCGGGATGTACTATATTTTTCTGCGCATCCAAACGGCGTTTCGCCGTTGTTTAGAAGGTTGCAGCGAGGAAACTCCAGCGCTCCTTCTGGGAGGATATTCAGTGTGGGAAGGGAAGTTTTCAGCGGTGCAAGCTTGCTGACAGCAGTGACGGGCTAATACCCCTGTCACACGAGATGATTTAGTGTCATTTTCGTGTAGTACACTCCAACCAGCGAATGTCACTTTCACTACGTGTTTGCCACACTGCTTAAGTGAGTGTAGATGGGTAGAAATCCAGCGAACCGGTAGAATGTAGGAAGGAGTTGCCTCAGGACAGAAGTCGCCGATATTTCGAACAGAGAGTCACTTATGTAGTGATGGCAGTAATGATAGATAAGAAGGAACGGCGGCAAAATTTCCAGGCGTGCGCCACAGTACCTTCCTCAGAGTGTTTTCTTTGATTTAGAAACATTTCCTGTTAATTTTCTTCCAACATTAAACAAATCGCAAAACATGTGCCACAACAAAAATGGCCGCCGCCGGATTGCCTAAACCGCGAAGCTGTCACAGGCTGTTAACGAGAGTAATGACATGTTTTTTTGGCACCATCTCACACTGTAAATGAAATAAACACACTGTTGAAAATACTCGTTTAAAAATATTGTGATCTCGGGACCTCTCGCATTTTCTCAAAATTTTTACCTGTGCCACAAAGCTGTCGTCGAGGCTACACACTTTGTCCGCCGAAGACAAGTGAAGTGAGTTTGGGAAACTCACTAAATCGTTAGTGCACTTTCTGCCGAGTGTCACTAAAATATGCCATGTGACAGCATAGGAATGACACTAAGTGCAAGTGTCACTCGCTGAAAGTGACACTAAATTAGTCCGTCTGACTGGGGTATAAGTACCTCTAAATTGTAAAGTACGTAGTAAAGTACGGAGTACCTATAGCACCTGTTGTATTTTAAGTACAGTACAAAGTCCCCTACTACAAATGTAACTTAAGGTAAAGTAAAAAGTCCTTCGGAAATTTAGATAGTATCACTGGACGTTTCAACACTTGGTAGTGATAAAACGTGAGGTCATTATGTTTCGACTGGTATCTTCAGAGAGCTTTTAGCTAGCATTTTTGCCAAGTGTTAGCTGTCATTGTCCAAATGTTAGTCATTGGCCCAGAAAGGGTTAATATGAACCGAAAGAAATGATTTTGCGACCAAGCTTTGCGTTTGTATCGCCAATTGGATACTTCAATACTTGAAAGGAAAGTACCGAAGAACTGTGCGGGCGTCAGTCGTGACGCCTCTGTGAGGCCGACAACGACGAGCCCTTTCATCATCACCACCACCACCACCACCACCACCACCACCACCGAAGAAAAGTACTTAATGTACAGTACAAAGTACACAAATCGAAATGTACTTGAAGTAGTACTTGAGTACTTAGTACTTCAAGTACTTCCCATGACTGACTGACAGGAACAGTTCCACGAAAAAAACACCCCTTAAATGTAAGCGTGTGATGCAACTGTGTTTGGACAGTTTGCTCGAAACACACCATACACTCTGAAAACGGTCACTTCTAATACAGGTAAGAAATGTATATGCGTTTTTACCTCTAGAAGTAAAGAGTATAGGATAACCTCTAACTAGCGTAACCGAGCATTGACACGGCATTGCACAATGTCGCGTAATACCGGGATCTAGTTGGCTGTCAAGATTGAAAGTATGCCGAAGATACATTAAAATTAATTCTCAAATCTGCTCTTTCTCTGTACACTCTTAAAACTGCTGTACGCGGTAATGTATGTAAGATATTTATGAAATAGGTTGTGACTACTTCGTCTCGCGGCAGAAGTCTGAGAGTACTCCGCTGACATAATACACATAAAACCGTCATAAACGTTATCTGTTTATACCTATTTACGAGTAACAGTTTGTTTACGGGTTACATCGAACGCATTGTGATCGTGTAACTCTTGCGGATGATCATGACGCTGTCTGTAACCTCTGGCCACCAGAGAGCTTCTTCTAAGCTTACCGATTCCTATGTAACCTCTACAGGAGGAGTTGTTTTCCTTAACATTACCTCTGAAAACGTAACTCTTGCGTACGTAACGTACGTAACGTAACGTAACGCACGTAACGTAACTCTAATGTGCAATCACACCATCTCTTTCGTGCCGTTATATTGGGAGTGAACGTGGACAATGACAGATTTTCACACACATGAATAGAACATCTCTTCTCTCATGTTTTGTGTCCTGTTTTTTGCGCTTTTTCAAGTTTCGTGCTTTAGTGGGTGTTTCCCAACTACTGCGTAGCAAATAGAGAGAGATGCACAGGTGGATAGGAAAACGAAAATAATAATAAAAGGCGAGTGTGCGTACTTTCAGAATTACACTCAAGAGCAGCACTCTTATTTTGCCCCCCCCCTCCCCCTTTCCTGTTTTGCCAAGTGCGGCGGCCCCCTTACTTCGACTTTCTTTAAAACTGTAGTACGCAGATTTTAAACGAGGTAATTAACCGGAACGCTTGGAGCAACCTCACCCGCAGACGAGAGGTTTTCCAGGGGTAAGGGCTATATTGCGTTCCAGATCGAAAGGTTGCGTAGGCCCTTCTGGATGGATTAGTCAGACATACTCAGATTACGACCAGTCACTCGAGTAGGAGGTGTAATTAACAACGCAGCGAGCAACTTCAATTAGGTGGCTCCATGTTCACTAATAAATTTGAACTCATTCCAGATCGTACCTGACGGGACTATGTTAGATATGACGTGCCGGGGCCCTCGACGCCGGCAAATTCCATTTGATAGAGCACTAATGTATGCTACAACAGCTATCACGTTACGTTACATAATCAGTGTCGACATATCAGAGTCGACATATCATGTCCCAAGTAGCGCTAAGATACTATATGCCGACATGTAAGTACACGTCAACAGCGTTGAAACCACGGAGTGAAAGCATTGGACAGCCGTTGCCTGTTCTTTGTCCTGGTGGTTTCGGCATGATTATGTATTCAGCACTGACGTGTCGAAATACTGAGGAGACATAGTGAAAGCAGTCGCATTAATGTGAGGACTTAGCTGCTTGCTGGCGAGCTGAGTACATATTAACGACACTGAAACCAGGATGACAAAGAACAGGCAGCGTGTGTCCTGTTCTTTGTTCCCCGTGGCTTTAGCGCCGTCGACAGGACAGTAGTCGTCAATTATGTTAGCGCTACTACGTTAGTGACACTACTAGCTACTAGCGCGATGCTATACGGCTCCTTCGTTTAGTCTCAGTATGACTGGTTGTTGACCTAGCGTAAAAGCACGTAACTACATGTAGTGAAGATGGGAGACGAAATTTGCTATTTAATGTATGACTGACTACCTTAGGACACACTGGTTAGCATGAGATATGAAATGATAAGGTCGTGAGATGACCAGTGAATAATTATATTACACCCTGATCCTTGATGTACCATAAAGCCCTGATGACCACACACACCGCATAGCACGCTCCTAGACAACCGTCATCTCGGATGATATCGTTATCTGCCCCGATTTGTTTGTTACACTTATGCTGTTCGTAATTGTCACAAAAAAGCCGTACGCCTCCCGTTTTCAACAAATCAGGGAAGATAACGATATCATTCCAAACGATGGTTGGCTAGGAGCGTGCTATGCGGTGAAGTTCATTTCTAAGGTAATATCAGTTCACAAAGGCATAAAAGTCACGATGTGGGCGCAGCTCTATACTAAAGTTTATAAAGCAGACCAGTTTCTCATTGAGATCCCGAGAAGAAAAGCAGTGCATGTTGAATCACCCCACGCCATAGTTACGATTTATCTGTTTTATTTATTATTTTTCCTTAATTTTGCATTTTTTTTTTTTTTGTGGCGGTGCAGTAAAAAAGAAAAAGAAGACAAAACTTTAGGAATTAAAGCTCAAGACCGTGGATCGCGTCGTGAGTTTGTTAAAACGAGAGACAAAATTTCAATGACATCTTCTTGTCGTTCATCGTCGCAGTTCCAGTCCGAACAGCAGTTCTAGATCCAGTTCAAAATTCACAGCAGCAATCACGCGAGGAAAGTCGTACGCGAAATTACAAAACAGGAATTGCGTTACCTGCTCGGATTTTCCGAGTGCCAGGAATCTGATTTCAGAAAATATTTTCAACAAACATCATCGTCTTCTGCACATATCAGGTAACTCGATGATACTGCTGCATTAAACGGACTCGCACAGATGAAGTAGAAATAAACAAAGGGAGCCGTGGTGCAGTTGTGTTCTATGCAGACTAGATTTGGCGGACAGAACAAGCGATATTCAGCGCGGGGAAACATTTCCGTAGATGCGTTAGTTTTACTTTTTTTTCTTAGTTCTTCTTTACATATTTCTTCATTTCTCTCTCAATTCCAAGCGATGGTTGAGCCGTTAGCTTTTAGTGCTATGCGAGTAGACGGATTCACATTTGTGGAGCCTCCTTATTTTTCTTCCAACATCCATCCATCCATTACCCAAATTGAGACGAATATCTATTAGTGAAGCGGAATTTATACAGATCCCAGTTTTGCGTCATGAAAGAGTTGGCGTTCGCGTAACCATGCTATCCGAAAAAAAAAATATGTACTCAGAATCAACTGTTTGTCACGGGCAGGTTGGGTTAGGTACCGTGCTTTCAGATAGAGGTTTTCAGAAGAGTTCACATTTTTTATTTTATTACGCTAGGTTATTTTTAGCATTTCGAAAAAATAACTTAATTGGAAAACTGGTTTCGATTATGTTAATCTGAAAAGACAAAACTCTAGTTCACTCGTTTATTTTTCATATCTCTCTAGTTAAATACTTCGAGCCTCAATAACGCACATGGAATCCTGAGGATGTGTAGTGCGACGTGTTGTAATACCCTAGGATCAAAGGTATAGTCGTGAAACATGCGAATTAAGAGAGAGGGGAGAGAGAGAGAGAGGGAGGGAGAGAGAGAGAGAGAGAGAGAGAGAGAGAGAGAGAGAGAGAGAGAGAGAGAGAGAGAGAGAGAGAGAGAGAGAGAGAGAGAGAGAGAGAGAGAGAGAGAGAGAGAGAGAGAGAGAGAGAGAGAGAGAGAGAGAGAGAGAGAGAGAGAGAGAGAGGGAGGGCTGTTATTGGCAGCTCTTCGAAGTCCGCAAACTAGGAGGCATTACAGTGAGTTTTAGTATATCACACGTTATCGCCTTTGCGTATGTAAGGGATAGCGTTGGTGGTTCTGCGCACGCGCAGAACATAAACAGAGCTTCGCAAAGTGCGCATGAGAAACACCCCGCTATCCCTTACGTACGGCGATAGCGTACAATATACTAAAACTGGGCGTCCTATATAAAAATAGCTGGGCGTCCTCACTCATGAGGACCCTTATGAAGACGCCTTACCCTCACCTCATCGTCATGAGGTGAGGGTGAGTGAGGCCAGACCACGCTGAATGTTCCTCACGAGGACAGTCGTGAGGAATTGTCCCTCATGAGGCTAGTCGTCGTGAGGCCATCAATACGTGAGGGTACAACGTATTCCGTGAGGAGCCGCACGGATGAGGTCGTGAGGCCCTTTGTGAGGAACTTCACGGATGAGACCATGAGGCCTTTCTGTAGGGGCCTCACGGATGAGGCTGTGAGGCCTTTCGTGAGGGACCTCACGGATGAGGCCAGTAGGCCTTTCGTGAGGGACCTCACGGATGAGGTGGTGGGTTCGGGCTCCTCTTGGCTGATGCCAAACACTAACGTTAAACCTCACTGTGACAGTAACAACTGTTACGGAATTTATCCAAGCACCGCACGAAACCCTATAAACAGTTTAATGCCGCGCAGTATCATTGGTACCAACTACTGACACAGTAGTTCAACGCCGACGTGTCATGTGAACATGACGGAAAGTTCTTTTGGGGCTCATGTGCCTACTAGTGACTTGTAGACACGTCAGGCCATAACGGTATTCACGAGGGGAGGGCTCGTGAGGATGAGGACTCGTGAGGCCATGTGGGTCCTCATTAGGCGAAAGTATGTGAGGCGCCGTGAGGACATGAGGTCCCTCATGAGGTGAGGACACGTGAGGATGAGGACCTGATGAGGTGAAGATACATTAGGCCATAAGGGTTGTGAATAGCCTCATGAGGTGAAGGCATGTGAGGATGAAGATGGTGAGGCCTCTCGGGATCCCGATGCCCTGAGGTGAGGTTTGTGAGGGCAAAATTTAAAATGGAATCTGAGGGTGAGGATGACTGAGGTTTAGTTACTGGTGAGGAAAATTTGGTGAGGGTGAGTGAGGCCGCAGGAAAATGTCCACCTATGGCACTTGGTGGCCACATACGTGGAGGGTAATTGGAGTAAACCTGAAAGGTATTTCAGAACGTTTCCTAAGAAGCGGTACGAGCACAGGAGAGGCACTACATGCTATGCAAGTAACGCAGTCGCGGAGGATACGTAGAATCAAAACACACGCAGCGCAGCTCCCCAGTTTCCCTCTGTCCCCTATTGCCCGTGGAGCGTACTCATTGGTCCAAATAAAGGGGCAACATTTCTAGGTGAAGCGCACGCGGTTTCTCCCTCTCCCTCGCGAGGACACAAACGGTCATAGCGCATTGAGTCAGACCTCGCCCAACTATGGGTAATCGTATTTTTCTGTGGAAGAGGTTCCAGTCTGGCTCTGCATTAGGTCAGTCTTATAGTAGTCGGATGTGAACAATAGGCGTGATGCCAATTTACTTTATTTGCAGTGTTACGGCCATTGTCTGATCCCTGCTGACCTTCATCAAGCGCGTTAGAGCTTCCATATATTTGCGTCTAAGTAACTGTGAGTGTTATCACAAGTATAGGAGAAATAATCATGCAGTCATCCAACCATTTTTTTCTTCTCTTATCAGTAGAAAGAAACTGCCCCGTGGGCAACAACAACAACAACAACATAGATGAATGGATGATGATGATGATGTGGGATGTTTCCCTGCGTTGAGTGCACACTCTTAAAAATGAACTTCACCGCATAGCACGCTCCTAGCCAACCATCATCTCGAATGATATCGTTATCTGCCCTGATTTGTCGAAAACGGGAGGCGTACGCCTTTTCTGTGACACTTATGCTGTTCATAATTGTCACAGAAAAGGCGTACGCCTCCTGTTTTCAACAAATCGGGGCAGATAACGATATCATTCGAGATGATGGTAGGCTAGGAGCGTACTATGCGGTGAAGTTCATTTTTAAGAGTGCAGGGCAAAACGTTCTAGTAAGTATTCATTCCCTTACGAAGGTATCTACGAAGACCATAATAAGGCCGTTTTTTGTACTATATTCCTGGACATTACGTTCAAGTTACCTAGCACGGAGCAGAGGCGAGGGAACGTATAACCACTTGCAGCATGCTACACACGTTCAAGGACGCGTGGCCCCATGTCAACTGTCCTTAAACAAAATGAAACCGACACTACCGATTTCCTTTCTCCGAAATGCGCAAATCCTTCCTTGGAAATGGGATACGGTCCCATGGGTGGTTCCAAACGCTGACAAAAATTGTGCGGAAAACAATGCTTACCACTCGCGTCACGTTCGCTGGCGTGGCCTGCCTAGCCAATGAGCGCGCAAAGGGACCGTCATTTTCAGCAGATTAACCGCACGCACTTCTGCAGGCAACCCTGTGCAGTTTTAGAGAGACTGCAAAAAAGGAATTACCGTGCACGGGTTTCGAGTTTAACTGTAGGACGTTTCAGCGGTAGCGATTTCAACTGCCCTTTATATGTGTGAGAGGGCAGCGTGTCCTGACTGGTAAAACGCCTGGCGTACGTGGGTATTAGACCAAGGTCTTGGTTTTTACGCGGTTTTAGCTCGCGTGCTCCGTAAGAGCGAGCTCTTATATGGTTCTTTCTTCTTTTTTTTAAAGTAGGTATTAGAACTGACAAAGAAAAACATGGAGATATAGCCTCCATCAATATGGATGGCGGCTACTCATTGGACTCATAGCTGCGTGCTGCATGCTAATGAAGCGTAACCAAGCAAAAGGAATAAACAAGTCAGGCATGTGACTCTGGAAGAAAATTGAACCTCAAAAGACACCTCAAGTGCAAAAAAAAAAGGTGAAAGAGATTGATTGATTGATTGATTGATTGGGATATAAAAAATACGGAGATACACGTGACCAGCTACTCCAGTACTCGTGAATAGAAAGGAAAGTAGAAAAAAACAATCTCAAGATGACCATTTAAATTGAGACCACATTTAAATAAAAAAAAAGAAGAACAACAACACAAAAAACAAAACAAGCAGGGTCCACCTGATGAATGAGTGCAGTGAATGAAATGACAGTTCAAATGAACGTATAGACTAAATACACCAATGGCCCTCATCACACTGCACAATGTACTCTGTCCTTAAAGACAACAACATCACAGGGCGTCGAGAAGGTCACATGGTTTCAAAAATTTGGTGACCAACGGACCAGCATCCAATAACATTTTTTCGGTGCTGAAAAGATCGGTTATGTGGATGGGCCAGCTGTGATTTTAAGCTCGGAAAGCTTCCCTCGCCGAAATGTAGCGAATGCGACGTCACACAGGACGCTGTATACACGTCATTCAAGACTACACTAAAAATAGACACCATCACCGTATCTTAAAAGGGCACAAAAATGCAAAAACAAGTTTACTTCAAATTGCGCTACACGCTATGTTCATTTTGTACTTATCATAATTCAAAACTTTGATTCCGTTACGGAGCTACAATCGAAATTATACCGGGCTCTTTCCTGCTTCAGCGCAAAGCCCTGAACGTCGTTTCAGTTCGTGCACCGGTGTTTCTAGTCCACGCTGCACGTGCACGCGCGTGCCACGCCACGGAGCAGCCCCAGTGAAAAACTTGTTGAATTCCAATGGCAGATTCGGAGCGCTTCCAGAGCAAGTTTTGTTGCTCCGCCGAGAGCAAGTCTGTTCGATTCGCAGATAGGGAAGAGTTCTGGAGTCATCCAGTGGGAGCTTCGGAGCGGCATTCGAGCCAAGGTCGCTCCAGGGAGCAACCCAGACTGCTCCGCCAAAATAGGCAGATTCAACCGGAACTCTACGTGACGTATCACTTGTCGCTTGTGCTTCCTATTTCCTGTCTCTGCTTCGGCAACATGGCCGCTTCCCGACGCGTCTTCGCCGTGACTAGTATTTCGCGTCGTACGTTAGCAATTTTGTTTCTTGAAGAAAGCAATAAGCCAGACATCACCAGCGCAATGTTAGGAGATTATGAGGACCTTGCCATACCTTGGTGTTGCAAAACATGGCGTTGTATCGGAACATGAGTACAAGCCTCTTCTTCTTCTTCTTCCTCCGTCTCTGGCCGCCATCCACCAAAGAAGATTGGCCAGAGCTAAACTCCAAGTTGGGCGCAAGTGTTCCAGTCGCAGATTCGGATCACTTGCTCTAGGCCAGATCAAGCCGCTCCACTGCGGAGTGTGCCACTTGCTCCGACTCTGCCATTGGAATTCAACAATAGTGCGCGTTGTGAAGCGAACTGGCATCGCTGTCCGAAGGACACGAAGATAAATGTTGTGAGTGGAACATTCGCGAGAACTCTTGTGGGCTACAGTTCAGTGAATCGGTATTGAAAAATGCAGCAGTATGCATCATGCCGCGCATATACGGAACACTATGATCGGACCCGTTCCAAATCCACACGGCCACGATAGGTAAGTGCGCGCTTCTCCTGCTGTCTCATTGGATGCCGCCAATCTTTGCCTCCTGTGGATCCCATTCGTTGCCGCAAAAGACGGCTCTGTTTTCATTGCGTTTTTCTTCTCAACGGTAACACTATGTGAACTAATTTTGCTTGCATTATACCAATTGAAACACGGACTTTCATTTGAGAGCAAGTTGTTTTTGCATTTTAGTGCCCCTTTAAATTGGAAGAGAAAGTTTTACGCTCTAGTGCCCCTTTGAAGGTGGTGTCCGTGAGGAATTTAGAATTACAAAGTTGATGTGATGTCCACTTGAGGATGCCTTCCAAGAAGAAAACACCAAAAAAGTTTCGCAAAATTCGTTCGTGCTTTTTTCAGAAAACATCAAAAACATCGAATTCGAAACCAACTGCCAGCTTCCGGTTCAAACGGCCCTTCCCTGCTTCGCGTCTTCCTGTGACGTAATTGGCATTGCCGACTGACGGTGTCGCCGGACTGGTCGCGATCCGATACTACCGAAAGCGTGAACGCTGATATTTCTAGCAACTGTTAGGCATCAGATTGCGAGTCGGAAGACCGCATTTTGTGACGGACAGTCTCCTTTCATAACCAACTCCAGTGACGTCGGTCAGCACACTGTTGCCTGGATTCAGCCGGGAGTGCGCAGTCGGCTACAAACTACGGTTAAAGGAGCTATGAACTGTACGAAGCGAGCCCGCCGACTATGTCGGCTCCAAACGGCGATTCCAACGTGTTGTCTGTGACACCTTTTGTACAGCTGAATTTGACAGGTGCGTATTTTCAGCACATAGCAGGCTCTTAGCCAACCATCTTCCCGAATGACAACGTTCTCGCCCATGATTTGTTGATAACGAGAGACAGCTCACCAACGCTCTGCCCTACACTCTTAAAAATGAACTTCACCACATAGCACGCTCCTAGCCAACCATCATCCCGAATGACAACGTTCTCGCCCCTGATTTGTTGAAAACGGGAGGAGGAGCCTATTTTGTGCCGTGCATAATGGCACAAAATAGGCTCCTCCTCCCGTTTTCAACAAATCTAGAGCGAGAACGTTGTCATTCGGGGTGATGGTTGGCTAGGAGCGTGCTATGTGGTGAAGTTCATTTTTAAGAGTGTACAAGCACTCCTAAACTACCGTAGGACTTCGTAGGACTTCGGCCGGGAGAAGGCTCATTATCATATTTCACCACATTACAGCCGGATAATGGAGTAGAGTATCGTCCCTCGCGATAAAACTCCCGTCATTAGAAAAAAAAAAAAAAAAAACGTCGTTGTTGTTTTACGATGGCCGGCATGGTAGAAGTATCGTGTGGATCATGTGAGTGTACCTGGATTGATTTTCTTCCGAAGCAGGAACGTTGTTTGATTAAGTCAGACTATCGTGCTGAGTTTCCAGAGCTCTATAGAGGCAAAGAGTAGTGTTGGACACTAATGAGACTATCTTTAACTGCGGCTTAGCCATTACTCAGCCGAAAGAACAACGTTATACAAGGCCCGTAGATGAAATGGACTAATCGGGAGTCCCGCGGTTCGGCGTGTTAGCGTGGGCTGTGTGCAGGGAAGCGAGGGGCGTTCAGGATCCCCAAGGTGCGTCGAGGCACTTGGGAGCCGAATAACGACATCGTAATTAAAGCTGTTCCCGATCAGAGGTGGGTTATTCGTTCGGGTTACTTTCTCCTCACGCCTGCTTGTCTCCTTTATTGCTTCGGAGAAACGCGCTGACCGTAAAGTGAAACTGGTGTTATTCCGGGTAAGGTCACAAGCCACGGCTTTCGAGGGAGGTTTCCGGATTCGAAAAAACAGGAAAGCCGTAGCTTATGCATTGCTATCATTCGAGGACACTTGAAATATATGTGAATCGTTTACTAATTCATCTCCTGTGTCATGTTTCTTCATTCCTATTTTTCTTCGTATTCATTGCTTGTTGACTTTGTTTATTACGATATAGTGCTTTTGGTTTTTCGCTTCCAACGCAACAAGAAGTAAGTGCACGACTCTCCTGTTTAATGATAGCAGCGACCAACAGGTTTCACATTTGGCGAACGGCTTCATGCCTTAACTTTCTCTGAACCTTATACTTAAAGCATACTTCTCACAAACGCGTTTTGCTTGTAGGTAAGTTTTCTACTAAAGTCAAATATTAGCTACCTTAAGAGAAGTGCATCTAAAATGCATGGTGTTTCGTTCCTTGCTTTGCTAGACGAAATTATGTAATGCTTGAGATGAATTATACCATTGCATGCCAACAACAAAAAATACTCATAAAAAAACTTGCGCGAAACAATTTCACACGCACACAAAACAGCTAAAGTTTGTGGGAATATCCCTGAAGAGGAGGAACAACAAAAGGTGTGAAGACGACGGCGATGTTATTGGGGAAGGGGATTAACAAAAGCAGAGCGCGAGCTCGGGTTGTGTGCACGGCGGGCGGCTAAGACTAGGATTGCAGGCTTGAGCGAGGACTTTGACATATAAGTGATTTAGTAAAAGATCTCTCGTAGATCAGAAATGTGTGCCTTGCGTTCTTGGAGTGGCCCAGACAGGCCCGTGGGTAAAGAGGCGTCCCACATTCTGGAGCCCAACGTGGGGCCTCGCGCGTTCTTTTCCGGCGTGTCTGGACAACCCCAAGAACGCAAGGTACAAATCTCTGGTCCTTTCCACTCGACCTTTCCACATTCATGTCAAAGTCCTCGCTCAAACCTGCAGTTCTAGTCTTAGACGTCCGCCGTGCACGTAACCCGAGCTCGCGCTCTGCTTTTGTTACCCCCATCCCCAAATAACATCATCGTTGTCGTCACACTTTTTGTTCTTCCTCTCCCAGGATATTCCCACAGGTTTTACAAATAGCTTGCACAAAATGAGTACTTTGTTAACATTTTCAGCCCCAGCAGTTGCTCGCATACTCATAATTAGGGTCCAGTTCACGGAGAACGTTTTTTTTTTTTTTCTAACGGATATTATAACGTTTCTCCACACATTACAAATCACAACGACACAATTCTACGATGTTTCGTTATCATATAATTGCATATTTCGGTATATTTTTTCCTGATCGTCATAATATGACGGTTGCATAGTATGCCATATTTCGGCACCATTTCAACCGTTTTTTTTATGTTTACGCTTCCCTTTTTTTTTTGCCACTGCTCACGTTACTTCAAAAGGGAGATCATGGGCCCAAAATCCATGTGCCAGCTATACACATCTAAGCTATACTATACGCTGCGTTTAGGCAACTTCGTGCAATGCAATCAGTGCATTCGGCTAGCGCCCAGAACCAACTTCTGAAAAGAGAACACGCTACAAGTAGTCAGCGAGTTGAAGTTGTGCTTGATAAAAATAAAGGAATCAACTAGTATTGTAGTCTGTGAGCGCCGTTCTCGTAGACGACGAGCACCAAAACGAAGAAGTGTCTGCGCATGGCGTAGATGAGCTAGGTAGATAGTTATTTCGTCGGAGTAACATCCAGCGACATAGCGGGGTCCAGCATTTCGCACATTTTCACACATTTCGTACATTTTCGCGCTACATGGCTTATCTTAACTGGCAAAACAGGAAGTTTCTAGTCGTCCCATGTAAAAATGCATGCGTATGTGCATTTTTAAAAACTGAGTACGACCATGGTGGCATACGGCAATGACCAACGAGGTGGTGGTGATGCTTCTGAAAAGGGCTCGCCGTTGTCGGCCTCACAGAGGTGGGCTACGTCACGACTAATGCCCCGGGGGAATGTGCGTCCTGGGCCGACTTCTAAGGAAACTGCGCCGACATACGAGGAATACCTGAGTGTGCACGCGTGAATGTACGTTCCAACGGCCAATAAGAAATGTGCGTTTTCATTTGTAGAACATTTTTTTAGACTTTGTTTTTGCAATTTTTTTAGACAAAAGCTTCCGGAGCAATATTCCCGACATCATAATATTTCTGCATATTTTGTGCATATTTAGACGTTTTGCGCCGCATATCTGCACGCATATTTTGGCGGATTTTTGTGCAAAAAGTCCCGGGCACGTACTCCATAATGGTACATGCTTCCTGAAGCTGCTATCGATCCCAAGCGCAATCATTCCTACGTGTCGAGAGCATTTTATGTGACAAACTTCCCGCAATTTGCGAACGCACTTCCCCGCTTATAGATATCATCATTCATCATTTAACGGTTGTTGTCCTTGCCCACTTTTTTAGCGCAATGAAGGCCGTCACAGAAAACAAAGTTGGAGTGTGAGATCAATAAGATAATCAGACAGACTTTGCGGTATCAAGCTGTTTACGTACGATCAACTGATGGAGTAGAGAATGCCGTGGCCGCCCCGCAGGAAATTATGGGAACCAATGGCAAGCCTTTCGTGCATTATCTGTGTAGCTATATATTAATGCGACAATTCGAGCTGCTTTTAACTTGCAATACGTAAGACATTCATGAGTTACAATGCGCGGCGGAAGCGAAACGTAAATCATTCCTGATGCACGTAAGAAATGCCGCGTGTGGCTCCCCCTGGGCCTGCACAATTCAGTTTCCGAATGTCTTGGAAACATTGATTGGAAGCAGTTCTATTAACCCCGTTGCGTGTAGAGTGTGCCATGTAATATTCAGCTAGACACGGAACCCGTTTTGTGTGCATGTATGTTTCCATTTCATTTTATATATCGTATCGTTTTATATATTGTATATATTTGTTTTTCGAGATACGATCATTCTTGAGACAATGTGTATTTTAATAGCATGCGTCATATGCTAAGCGAACAAAGTAAATTGTGACTGTGCGCTATACAATATGTCAGCAGTAGTGATTAGACAGACATCTTTGTGCACGACTTATACGTACAGATCCCGACAAAAGTTTACGGAACACCAGAGCGACGTATTTATTGATCTTAGCGACACCCTAGCGGCGAACGGGAGTGGACACACTTACTGAGATGTGCGTCGAGTACCCGGTCACCTGTTTGTAAGTCTACCTGCTCCTGTTTGCAGCAACCATGTCGCTCAGATGACTATATATATCACTCCAGTGTTCCGTAAACTTTTGTCGGGACCCGTACAAGGTTTGTCAGACACGCTAGGCTAATTCAAGATTTCTAACTTAGTAACTAGGTAACTAGGTAATTCAAGGCTAAATAAGGTAATTCAAGGTTGCAAGTTAAACCAGCTATGCATTGAGATGCGCGAAGACCAAATCCACATCCAAACCCAGACCAAGTCGTCCAAGACCAAATAAATTTCCACTCCAGAGCCATTCCTACAAAACGCGATGCCTGGCGCGACCACAAACAGTCTCTCGACAGACGAATAACTTTCGAAAGTCAAACCATTTTTTTTTTTTCAAACAGTTATAGGGCTAATTACAACCATTAAGATAGCGATTATTTCTTTCTTTCTGTGGGTCCATAGAGTCTTTGGGAAGAATTCTTCATTCGCCATTCCGTTAATGAGACTGCTTTCCTTTCTTTCACAACTAGAGAGCAATGTCAAAATTGAAGTCCACGTCCTGAATGGTATACATGCACAACTAATATAAAAGCAATGACGCTTTCTATGTTTATCCTCAACAAGCTTTCATTTAGCACTCTACAATATTTCTTCAGGTCAGAAATATAGACTGCTACATGAAACCTTGTGCATAAAAAAAAATGTAGAAAGTCTCAAGGGCTTTAAGTAAAAAGAGAATAACAGTTGCATACTGGTCATTTTAACATAATGAGTAGAAACTCGTTGGAATGTGCACCTTTTATTGCTTTTCTCTTTACAGAGTTCGGTGTAAGGACATTAGTATAACCTTTCATCTAGTACTGATCATTGTATGAATCATACATAAATTTTTACGAAACGAAAAAAAAATAATAGATTTAAAAATAAAACTTTGCTTGCAAACGAAGATTGGGAAAGCAAGGCGATAGGCGGGACTTACATTTGCGTTTATTCAGCATCCAGAACATCCCGCTTGGGAAGCACGCAACGTTTCATTAACCTTTCCGTTTTATCCTTAGAAACGAACTCTCATTCTTTTCTCCCATGAGGCTGCTATCAAAAGGTGAAAAAACATTTAAAAAACAGAATAAACTAGTTTTGTTCTATAAGTGCTGGTGCGTGCAAAGAATACTTCATCAGTGCTTCGTCCAGAGATTACCCCTCCTCTCGCAATTGGGCTTGGTCCTGCTTTGTTACACATGTGCGCTGTCTGATGTGAACACCGCACGAAAATATGTCGAAATGCCGTTCCGCAGACGATGCCGCAAACGGCACGGTATCATCGCTTCAACAATCGAGTGAAACGCATAATACAAAGAAAGCGATGGAGAGAGGATGTTCTGTGGTACAAGCATGCGTACGAAGCAGGACACAGGCTAATTCTCCAGTGGGTTCAAGCCCATTGTGGCGTCGTGGTAATGAACAGGCTGACAACGCCGCAGAAGCAGCTCTCTCATCTAGGCGACGAAGGAGTATTGCACTGCTGAGAGGAGATCGTCGTCCCATTCTTCGACGACTTGTGACACCCCTGACTTCACGCCAATTGGCAGTCTCCCCCATCTAAGTATGCTTGCAAGATGTCATCCCATCTGATGTATTCTCACGTGGATACCGTCTCTCACATCGTACGTCATCAACGTCGGCGGAGCTGTATGCTATCCTGCTGTTTCGGCGACAGATATCGCACGATCCTCAGCGTGGCTGGAGGGTCTACACTGGCTGCTCTGCAATGCGTGGGAAACGGGGGAATTCGTGGGTCATAAGCCATCGTCGTAGTCGTAATAGACATTCGTCACCAAGTTCAGCGTCTACATAGCGTCGTAGGTCATCATAAATATCCCTGCAATGAACTCCCGGTCACTGTGGTTTAAAAGGCAATGAGGAGGCCGACAGAGTTGCGACGGCTACCCACGAGTCCCAGAGAGCCGTGCCCATTGGGCTGTCGAGGAGTGACATGAGAACCCTATTATCTGCGCGGTTTCAACCACTGGCTCTGCAGCAGTGGCGTCGGGACATCAAGGAGCGATCTCTTACGTATTCGGTAGACCCACATTTGTCCTTTTCCTTCCCTCCCCGTTTGCCACGCCATCTCCCTCCTGCGTAGACTCCGCCGCAATGTGGCTTTCAACCCCCAATTCAAATGTGTGATCAGATGCTGTGGCACAAGCCCCTACTCCATCTGCTGTGTCGTGGCGAACACTGACCGCATTCTCGTGGAATGTGAACTTTACGGCATGCTAAGGCGGATACTGCGTGATGAGCTAGCTCGTATCAACAAGAAGTTATTCAACTTAGCTGCGCCCTTTGACCCCTACGAAGACCCTGTGATCCATCGTCGGGTTCTTCACCTGTTCATGGGCTTCTTATTATGTTCATGAACTTTAGATGCTTTCTTCTTCTTCTTCGTCAAAATTTACGCTTCAGACGCTTGTGTGTTTGTGTGTTTTCTATTCTTCTCTCATCTTCTTCACGTATGCTGTTCCACGTGCAATATGTTAGGATATCGCACCGCCACGTTGAAACACCTCATGTTATCATCATTATCTAGTTGTTGCTCTTTTGTGGGGTGGTGAAATGCGAGCAGTCGATATCTTGTGCTTCATTACTTACAGGTTCCTCCATCTCAATTTAAGAACGGCACGTTTAGGCAGCACCCTAGACTTGTTCGCATTGACTTCGATAAGTTAGCCGCGTCACCCTACGTCGCTACATATAAAGGCGACATCTGGTCGCCCGGCTGAGTGATTAGCGTGCTAGCAATGTCATCTCGAGACAGAGAGGTACCCGGGTTCGGATCCCGGCTGTGCGGTCTCGGGTTTTTCCTGGGTTTTCCTCGGACGCTGTCAGACATAATATCGGCACAGTTCCCGTAGAAGTCGGCCCAGGACGCACATTCCCCTCAGAGCGTTAGTCGTGACGTTGTCCACCTCGGTGAGGCTGACAACTGATAACTCTATCACTAGCACCGCAGCATCTGGTGGCGATGGATGCAGTACAATTTCCTGGGAGGAGTAACTCCCGACTCATTTCATACCGTTCGTAGGTTGTTATGCGGGAATAATAGAAGCTCTGAACAGAAGTGGCTGCTGGCGGCATCTACATTTTCCGTGCTGTCCGTGACAGATGTGCACGCGTCGGGCTTACTGATCCCAAGGTTGCATGCCTCGCTCATGTAGCCTGTTGTAAATCTTCCCTAGGGGAGAAGAAAAAGAAACTTTCCACAAAAGTGTACAAAGACTGTATGAGTGTCATATGAATTTTTTTTATAACCTGGGGTAACATTCGCAACCCCATTAACGGAAAGAATCTACCTTCAAACTTAGAAGAAAACAATACCATGGGTTGCCATATCCCGTGTTGGTACTACGCATGTGCAATAAATAGAGTCATTTGGGTCACGTGGTCAAGCCACGTTTCCTCATAGGCTTAGAGGCTGTTGCAGGCCAAAATACACGCCGGTACCCACCTGTGTAAGGCCGACAACTGCGGGTCCTTTCCCCGTCACCACCACCATCACCACCACCACCACACGCCGATACTTAAACACACATTTTTCATAGCAGAGAATACGCGTTCAAATAACGTTACAGTAGATCACTGACCATGATTTCGAAAATGCATATTTTGCGGAGCAACCTCTTTGTTAAGCTTATAAACCTGCGTCAGTTATAAGCACTCAAGATAACACAAAGCGTACGCTCAAAATCAGGATCATAACTCTAATATGTATCGCTGTCCCACTTAATCTGATGAGTTTGCCACAAACATATTTATTAGCCATTCTAGGTCAGCTGACTGCAGTACATGGGAGCTGAGGCATTTTTGCGATCTTAGTTGCACACAAGCAAGTGCACTGAAGCATAGTACGTCGTCTACCACGTTCCAATCCATTTCCTAACAGGATTAAGATCAAACACATTATGATAACAGGGTTTGCCTCGCGCGTGTCACGGCGTATCAACAAAAATTAATAATGGAGAGCGTGGAGGAACGCCTGACCGCACCGGGAAAGCTCTGGTCGCCGCCCCACCCGACAGCGTGCACTGCCTCTGGATCTTGTCACTGTTTGCACGGAGTAATTTTTCATGGGGAAGCTTGAAAACCCTGGACGATGGCCCACCCAACATGCCAGAAAGCATGACAGCGCAAAACCCAAGAGCCTTACAAAAAAAAAAGAAGAAGAAAAACACGGACATCACTTTGTAGCACCTTTCTTGATGTTAAGCTCTTTCGGTTTCCGGATCTGGCTCCTTACTCGGTGTTGTGATGAGCAAGTTAATCGGTTTTCCTTGTAGCGCACTGTGTTCTCGGGGCACTTGCACTTTGCTGCAGGCGCAACAAAACGCGAATGCGAGCGACGAATGAGCTTTGTTCCTTTCCAAAGTGTTGTCACTGCGGTGACTCGAAAAATTGGGACACTTCGTTCTCCGCTGTCCGCACTCCCATCTTTCAGGACCACGCTTACAGTATCTCCAAATCAGCTAGCTAAATCAGCTCAAAAATAAAATAGTTGTTGCTGTTCCTCGAATCCTCTATCTTCATTAATTATTACATAGAAATACTAAAGCCTCAAATTAGATCATGTCCTCGCCCTAAGCTTCACTGATCCATGTTGTCGTCCTTTCCCGAGCCTCTTCATTAGCACCACACTGAGTAATTTCTCAAAACATTACATTTGCCAAAATGTGCTCTGCGTGAGAAGTAGCTTCCGTTTTTTTACATAGGAAGTTGGGTACAGCAGAGACCGCTTCACCATTTTTCGCGTTTTCGTTTTGTCTCCACCAACTGATGCAGCGAATATCCACCATTCTCTTCGTAAAGGAACATACTTTACTTTCGTTAAGAGCGAACCAAATTGGCGATCCCCAATTGCCCTACGCTCTTTACACTGAAATCCTGTAACCCCTGCTAATTAGTCGTTACAAAATCTTTCGTACCATCGATTTTCTTGGAACGCTTTTCTTAAAACTACCTGTTCTGTCCTCGCCGGCAGTTATTTATTGCTCCCTTTTATACACAGGCACGTATTCACAATTTATCGAAGAAAGGATACAGAGAACATTACAGGGAAACGGTTGCGGGTTAGGAAACTCTGTTCAATATGGCTGACCATTTGTACCCATTATCAGTCGACAGGGCGAAGCTCCATTATGCCATAATGGCTAAGCTAAGGCAAGATTCCCTCGTCGCACATAAATTGTATTACCTCGCGAAAGGAAAAAAAAAAAGGCTTGAGGAAGACCTGGCCTTAGCGAAAAAGAAGGTGCACTGCAGCATGGGCCCCGTTCGGCTAAGTTGTTTAGAAGCTCAAAGACCCCAGTGCATAATATTGGTGGCAAAGTGGAACAGTCCTTCAGCGTTAACGTGTGACACAATGATCCAAGCGTTACGTCATACTGTTCGTTACATCCACGAGTGTTGTAAGATTTAATGCGCCCTAAGTTGCGGAAGTAGACGGAGACAGTGTAGACTGTTGCGTGAATACAAGCAGCGGCGAGCGGCGCGAGTTTTCTGTCCAAATTATTTTGGAGACGACTCAAAAAAATTTAATATCTTAGGAGGGGGGGGGGGAATTCCCTGTTCCTCACTAGCTGGGAGAAGAAAACAAATAGAAAGGAAACCTGGTGAAGCTCAGTAAACACAAACCCAAAATATAGCCCAAAATTTAGAGTGTTAGGATATGAGTATGAGTGTTCCGGACCACAAAGAATAAATTGAATTCGTCACCATACGAATTTTGCTACTCCCACAATAAGCCCCCCCCCCCAAAAAAAAAAAAAGAAATCACTCTCCCTCCCCCCGCATCCGGTATACGTCTCTGCTGCAGACAACGAAAATTGTTTCCCAAGTTAGTCACGCCGTGTGCCACTGGAACACCTCGCGTTGCGCATTTTACTATTTACACGTAGAAGAAACACATCCGTAAAATATGAGTATTTGACTTTTAACATATCAACAAACTACTTAGAAGCACCTCAAAAAAAAAAAAAAAAACGAAGAAAGAAAACTCGCGTAGCGTGTCAACGTAATCAGTCGATGTCGGTCAGTCCACACTTCCGTCTTCAAACATAGCGGCATGGGTCTGAAAGATATCGAGCGAGTTTACTTTTTCCAGTGGCCCCTTTTCTTTTTTCTTATTTTTTTATACAGAGACATCACAGATTTGCCTAACTCTTGGAAGCGTTAACTTTATTCCCTCGCGCAAGCAAACATCGTGTTTATATATAGTTAACCTGTCTGAAAGAAAGAAAGAGAAAGAAGTAAAAGAAGAAGTTGAAGCCCACATCCTTATTTGGACTGCGCAAGAAGGAACCTAGTAATTCCTCGTCTCAATATTTACTCGGCTCTTCGTGTAAACGCTATCTCACCGGGGCTCATATCATACTCGACCTGATTGCAGCACTCCTCGAGCATTGTGCACCGTAGTTTGGAGAGACGCAATCTCGGAGGTGTACACACTTGCGTTACAGGAAACGCAGCCACTCAAGAAACTTACCTCTCTTCGCGTACTTCATTTTTTTTTTTCTTTTTCATCTCTACTGGAACGAGTGAAATACTCCAGCCTTGTAGGGATAGGCGCTCTTGTGTTGCCTTAGATTCGAACTCGTACGTTTCTCTGTATGTTTGTTCTTTTCCTCTTTTTGTTTTTTGTTTTTTTGTACGCAAATAGCGACAGCCTGTTTCTAGCTTGGTTTTGAAAAAGAAAGTTTCATACTTTGGTTCTGGAAACATCGAACTTGTTTCGCTAAGACAATTTTGACCTTCTCTTTTATCCACTCAATGGCTCCTACATAGTGACTTTTCTATTTCTTTGTGTGATTAACTAGTGGAAGTGCATGTTGTTCTCCATATGATGCTCTGCGTCTTTTAACAAACCATCTTCGTTGGTGGCGAAAAGAATAAATATAGCTAATGCATAATGTAAAACTCCGAGACTAGGGAACACGAAGGGACAGACACAACACGAAGTCTACAAATATAGCTAGAAAGCAATAAGTTTCGCAATGCCAGGAAGCTGCAGTTCAATAAGCCAAGGACAGTCTATGATAATAATCGGGAGTAGCAAATTGGGAGTCTGTAATTATATACGTACGGTTGTGTACTGAAATTAGATTATTTTTCCAAAAGCCCGGTTGTTGCTTGATGATATAGCAATCCATCCACAAGACGGATGGACTTCTTTATTTAAATCTCAGTACAGCCAGCCTGAGATTTTTGCGCACGTTAGAGAACTTTCAGGCGAGCACAGACGGACCACAGTTGTATAGCGGTGTACGCCCACAAATTAGGTAAGCCGGTAGTCTTTGAGAAGTGTTGCGAGAAGTAATAGAAGCTGGTGAAATCGCGTGCGCTACGCTTTGTAGTTTGATTGAAAAGAAAAATAATTTTTGCAGTGCCGGGTGTGCCTCCACTTCATTTACCTCATGTTCCACACATTTTTCATGTAACAGAGAATGTGCTTTTATGTTTTGTTCATTGGCATTATGTTTCCATTGAATTCCTTTAATTTCACCGCTGTGCTGTGGAATTGCAACTCATAATCCAACGAAGCTACAAGTTCAGTATGGCAAGTGGAACATCGATCGAAAATCGGAACATCGATCGGGACAGGCAACTCCAGTACAGTCGAACATGAAATACAAACATTAAGGCCCCCGAAACGAACCTACAGCGACACCTGCACTGTAACGCCCTGTGGCAGGCATAACGCAGATCAAACAGCTCCGCAAACTAACCGATCATTACGTTTTACCTGAAGATATATAAAACTGAACGAACAAGGAAATAAAGAAAGAGCAGGTTACTACTGTGGGAACACCTTACAGGAGAACATACGCAAGTGTCGCGTTTCAGTGTCCGAGCCTCCTTCTGCTCATTTTCCTTTTAATACTATTAAACATATCCCCCCCCCCCCCCGCTCTCTCCCCAAAGAAAAACAGAATCTGTTTTGCGCACCCTGTAAAGGGTGCTTCACATCATGAGGAGTCTTGCCAAGGTGAAGCCACCTTGCTGATATCGTCCAACGAGCAGAATTACGGGCCATCCCGCCAGCGTGCACGGCATAACATAAGCATAAACATAGCTGAGAACATTCCATCGTGAAGAGTGACATGTCGTATCCAATTCAATTCATAGTCCAGCAGTGCTACATGGCTGCGCTAGAGCACAATACGCTACAGCGGATGAGATGTTGCCTTTTCACGCTGTTTTATTTGGATGACCGCGCTGATGAAGCTTTCCCTCTTACCAACACCACCATCATCATCATCATTGTGCTACGCGACGTGATGTACAACACTGAAGGGGCCGGGCTCGAATCACAGAGCAGCAGGAGCTGTTTCTCCTCACTTCAATGCTGTACGTCACGTCCCCGTCTGGGAAACATCGTCTCAACTGCTCTTCGCAGCGCGGTCATTTGCACGACGAAGTACGTGCATTTCATTAACCAGTCAGTTAATGAGGATTGAACCGCCTCCTTGTGTGTACATAACACAGTCGTCTATATGCACTGATCACTTGCTGTGCAGTACACGCCGGAATCGACAATAGCCTGCTACCCAGCATGTTCACTGTACGCGTTCGTAACATTCCCATGATGGCATACTGATTCTTTCAACGCGCCAATTTCACTTGTCATATTGCAAAATTCATGGAAATCAATACAGTGAGAGCCCGAAGTGTATAATGTGCGGTGGTAATGTTGTGTTTTGCACATACCCCTACCTCCCGGCTCGTCACTCCTAACGTAAGATTCAACAAAGTCAGGAACGATTACGACAGCGTTGCACGCGATATAAAAAAAAACTGCTACCCTGCCGTGTGTCTTGTTGGTGTGTCCCGTTTTTCGTTTTTCCCCTTTTTTCTTGTCGTTTTTCTCTCTCTGTGGCAACGCGCCGCCCGTCTCAGCAGGCAGACCGCCCTCTCTTTCTTATATTTCTCTTTCTTTCGGTAAACGATACCCCCTCACCCCTCTTCCAGGCGCGCATCCTTATTCGCAAATTCGAGATGACTGGTAACGCAGTCTTTGATGGCATCACTGCTATGACACTATCAATATATGTGGTAATATTCGGCATTGAAGGTTTATCCAGAGGTGCAACTCGATTATTTGCTGATCTAATCGCGATTGACGAACGGCGGGTAATGAAAACTCACCAGGCAGCAAGACATGAACACAGACTTCCGAATTCCGGTCAGGCATGGTACTGTTACCTCCACGCTAGCTACCTTCACGTTAACGTACTCGGCATAGTGCAACGGTAATATACCCGACGAAGATCGGACGGTGTGGGGTCAAGTGCCATTGCTGATGCCTTTTTACGAACAATCACGTTAGCGTATAGGCACAGCACAAGCTCAACATACCATGGCACCAATTCAATCATTAACGTTAATCCCGATGAGCGTCCCAGGCTTGACCGAATTCATGGCCCGTTTTCATTACTACTTGCTGCACTAATCAGGTGAATAGTTGCGAAAGTTTCACGCGCTTTTGTTTAACATCTTTGAACCCTTCAGATGACCTTCGCCCCTTAGAAAACGATCATGACATACCATTATGAAGGGAATGAATGTATAGTTGTATCCCAGTTACTTATTCCTATTCTCCACCCCGATAAAGAAATAAACATAATTAAAGTAAACGCTAGTATTAATTCAGCAGGTAAAATTCTTCTTCTGCTGCGAATCTCGTTTAGCTAAACCTCACTAAACCTTTCGGCTAAACCTCACATTTATTTGAAGTAAACATTGTCTAGCTTAAACGCTGAAGCGGTGATTAGGAGTTTAAAATAAACTAAAAAAAGAACAGTCGTTATTGAGGATTGGGAAACGTCCTTTCTCTGAGTGGAAGAATAGTACAGGAGACAAAGACACACGGATTTGTTATGTTGTTTTTTATTGGTTCGCACTGTGAATAGAAGGGGGCCAGTCGTTATTCTCGGCTTACGTGCGAGGGATTTGAAACTGCCTTCTTCTCGGTGTTAGAGTAGAGCTTCAATCCCTTCTACGAGGTGATGGATATGTTATGGAAATTCACTGCTCCTGCCGCCCGTAGTGTATGACGTCATACGCAAAGCTACGGCATCAGACTCGCAATGCTCCACGACGAACAATGAATAGCGATAATAAAAAATAATTTCCATTAAAGTCTCTCAACACTGTTCGTCTGTAATGAGTTTCGTGCTGGTGCTAAAAGAGGTCTTACGGTAATGGAATGGATGGAATAGTTAAGCGAGAAAAATAAAAAAAAAACACTCGCAGATTCGAAATTTTGAGCGCGTGCTGCTCGAGCAATCGCTTATTGCAGCATAATTCTGACGTAATCCCTCACTTGCAGCTTTTGTGCACCTAGCAATTAAACGAAACGTTTCGTAGGGAAAGAATAAGCTATAATTATATATTTTGAAGTTACGGCGAACAACGAACTGTTTTCTGTGTTTTCTTTCACTGGCTGTTGTTTTCTTTGTACCGAGCGGCCGAAGAGATCCAACTTGTCGCGTAAGACGTATTTTCTACTTTGGTTGTTATCTTGCGGTTGTCATCAGTTGTCGGTTCTCATCATCGCAAAATCGACGGGAATTCTCTACTTGTAATACGACGTAAGCTGAGCTGATCTAATCCAAACCCAATTTGAAGCCATCAACAGGCAGGATAATAGCCCAAGATGTTGACGTAAGTTGTAACGTCCCTGCCAGGGTCGTGGAATGGGGTCACCCCTTCCGTTCCAATTCCATTCCGAGGAATGGAGATTTGCGATAATTCTATTCTTTTCAATTCCTCGGAATGAAAAGGTATGGTCAGTTCCCATTCCTGAATGGCTTGGCAACCGAATTCCATTTCGCTAATTCCCTCGATAAGAGAAAAGGACTGGTAACCATACTGGCAAGTCCAGCAGTGCTAGAGGAGATTGACATTACCAAGCACGGAAAAAAGCAGAAAGGCAAGGTTATTTCACTCTTGAGCGTGTGCAGGTGCGGTGCAAAGGGTGCGAGGGCAGAAACCAGCACGTCGAAATCAATACCGCCACCGGGGCACCCAGACCATTCCATTCCCATTCCTAGGACAGGTTTCGCCATTCCGTTCCAATTCCATTCCGGGCTCTGTTAAATCTGGAATGTTGCCGGAATCATTCCAACTCCGGAGCGACAATCCCGCAACCCTGGCCCCTGCCAACAATAGAGAGTTTTAGTAAACCGTTGACAACGTGGCTCGCGTCGGACCATATCTACCGGAACCAATCAGTGAATAAGATTCTGCTTCACACTCGACTGCGATTGGTTCCGATAGGCACGATAACGTTACCAACGGTTTGCTAATACTGCCAATTAATTCGGTGTACAACCTTCGACATTTCCTTGCTAGGAGGCTGACGTGCGCGAAATGCAGAATACGAATAGCCGATACATAACTATTATTTAACTATTAACTCGTTTTAGCATAATTATTAAATTTTTTGTCTCTCATGTATGGGGGCTGAGGCCTAGTCAAGCTTTTCCCGGCCTTTTGCCTCCCCCCCCCCCCCGCGCCTGCAGTAGAAAATAAATTATGACATTTTTACATAACCGGTACGCAGCCGGTATGCCACTGTATTCTTCCAAACACTGTTTTTTTTTTAGAGCAACAGCCGTTGGTCGTTATAATCTAGTAGGTCGTGATTCCGGCACCGTGCGAAAGCTCAACATAAGTCTCGGCGGAACTTCCGCTCCGCGAGCATTTTTCATTTTGCTTCTCCTTGCAGTAGAATATTCCGTGACGATGTCACTAGTGCGAATACACGGATCGCGGAACCTTCTACTACGTATTTGCGTGCATTACTCGGGTTGATCTATGTCTCGCCAAGGAATGAACTTCACCTTTCTTAATCTCTCCGAAGAAATTGATCTAGTCGCTTTCGCACGTGAATACCGAGAAACGAAAAGTGAATTATTGCTGGGAATTGCGAGTGCTGTGGGCCCCGTCAGGAGAAAACAGGTTCGTGTCTTGGAAACACTTCCTGGAATCCCCATAAAGGTCCCTTTCACACGAGCAGCTGCCACTGTTCTCACCAGCTTTCGTCCAGAGTGCCTAAATCACGTTCTTTCTAATTCCGACATTGAACAGAAGTTATATCACCGGCGATGTTCACATGTTCTCGTGTCATTATTACGACTTCCGTGGCAAGGACTCGGAGTTGTTATTCTCGACTAAAGACGCTCTCTGCGGACGCCTGAATGAGACCTTTACATGCGCTCCCATTTCGTTGTGATGATGGAATAATGATTGGAATAATGATTATACACGCGTGCCATAATTGCAGAGTCGATGTTAATTACTGATCTTAGTAATTGGGGAGGTTTATTACTCCCGTCGATATGTTTACGGTTGGCGAACACCACACCGTTGATTGGAGTAATTCCTTATGACTCACCGTCGTGGGCTCGGTATTGATGAGGGAACTAAGTGAGGATGAATATGCTCCTTACCTGTAAATGGAAAGGGTGCATATTAGTCAAACTAACTGACGTTGTCACTCGTCAATGATCGAGGGTTACTTCCTATAGTTACATGCCTTTCTTATGAAAACTAGAAATATTTATAACACAGACAGATAAAGAGAATATGATGAGATGGGGCTTATGCCGGCTAGCAGGCGCGGCGCTGTGCAAATTGTAGAGAATGAAGAATTATAATGGAGGTATTTACGATATTTTCTGCTTGTCACCGATTTCTTCGAAACATATCGTGGTTCCATACTGAAGAACCCCGTAGACGAGGGACACGGAAAAAGGGGACAAACATAACGAAGTCTCAACACAGTCTTGAGACTTCCGGGTGTCTTCGTCCCCTTTTTCCCGTGTCCCTCGTCTTGGGGTTCTTCAGTATGGATCTGTATCACCAGCTCGCTTGCTTCCTAACTATCCTATCAGTATTGTAGTTGTCATGTGTGACACAGATCGCACTGAGATGTTCTGTGTAAATATTGTTCTGATCATTGTTTCTTTTTGCGCACAAATGCTAGATTTGAGGCGTTCCCTTCAGTCAACCGATAAAAAAAAATACTCTAGCATATTTTGCAAAGCGCAAGCATGTAACCAGCGCGATGTTTAGAAGTAGGTAGCGCTTTTATTTGATTGATGGTATAAGACAAGAGATGAAACACAGATCAGGTGAGATTGGTGCTTCGTCTCTTGTTTGCATACTCCGTTTGAGGAACATGCTGCCTACTTCGAATTTATACCATTTCTTTTATTTATTTTTTAATGCGCCAGCATTAGGAGTGTCAAAATGGAAAAGCTGTATGGTGTGTGTGAGAGAGAGAAAGAGAGATGGTGAAGCCTCACCAAGGCAGAGGTATAAGAGGACATGTAAATGGGATATAAGAGGGTAAATGTGAATGGAGGTAAAGGATTTGAAACTGAAGTAGTCGAAGGTAATTAACAGTAAGAGGTAAGAGCAATTGAAAGTAATTAGCGGTAAATAAAGGCAATTCAAGCAAGAAAGTTGAGTTTAAAGGTAATGAATGTAAGATATATGTAATTAAGAGAAAGATGAAATGAAATTAAAGATTCGCGAACGTAATTAAATGTTATTAAAGGTAATTAACGTCAATTAAAGGGGAATTGAGAGTAATTAAAGCGAGTAAACGTAATTAACCTCAGGTCTCCTAAGGTTACCGTCGGTAATTAAAGGGTAATTGAAAGTAACTGAGGCTAATTAAAGGATAATTATATGGACTTACATATAGTAATCGAAATTGTCGAACCGGAAGTCAAGTATAGACCGGAGTCGGACAACCGGAAGTCAAGTTAGACCGGAAGCGGATACCAAAATCAAATATAGACGGGAAATGGACAACCGGAAGTTGGGTTTAGACCGGAAGTAGAAAACCGGAAGTTGGATTTAGACCGGAAGTGGATACCCGTGGAAAGTGGAAATAAAGTATGCTCTTCAGGCTGCCCTTCGCGTTCTCGACGATTCTGGGCACTCAGTGCGTGCCCTCGCATTGTATTGGCTTGGCCACTTTCGCAGAGCTTTGATTCCTCGCGGACTGGGGTGGTGGTGGTGGTTGTGAAAGGGCTCGCCGTTGTCGGCCTCACAGAAGTGGGCAACGTCACGACTTACGCCCTGGAGGAATGTGTGTCCTGGGCCGACTTCTACGGGAGCTGTGCCGACATATGTCTGAATGCGCCTGAGGAAAACCCAGGAAAAACCCCAGACAGCACATCCGGCACCGGGAATCGAACCCGGGTACCTCCAAGTCTCGACCTGACATGGCCAGCACGCTAACCACTTAGCCACGGGAGCTGGTTCGCGGACTGGGGAATAGGTACCCTGAAGCCAGTTCTCCGTCCCTGTTTTACTGACGTATCGCAGTGAAATTTGGTGACATATACAGGCTCAGGCTCCTCAGGTGGATCCTCGGTCGGTTCCGGTATCACGTATTTGTGAATTGCTATGCCCATTGGATGATCCCCGGCCTGACAGCTTGGGAAACCTGGGCCTATTGTGGGCCGATATCCGGCCAAATAATTTCCCGCGCGAAGTCTGATTTTTTTTTTTTTTTTTTGTGGAAGGCGGCCCGGGTGTTCAACCTACGCGAGATCGCTTAAATCGGTGGGGTGTTAGCAGTACCTCCCTTTGTCCAAATTGTGACAACATTGAATCAATGACCCACGTGCTTGACGAATGCGTTTAAGCAAGAACGCTTTGGACTCGCGTTTGTGGCGTTTTCCCATTCCGCTATCGTTCAGGGTATACCGTGTGAGAGACATGCAGGTTTGTTCTTCTGCTTGTTGCTGTGGCAAGGTACGTCTTGTGGAAGAACAGATGCAGAGCCCTATAGCTCGAGGCAGGCGTCTTGGCATTCAGTACCCTCTCCTCATGTCGCTCTACAAGCAGGTAGTTGTTTTCTTGGAGACCCAGCTTGTTACGCTTGGACAGTTCGCTAGGAGAGTTCGATGGTGGTCGACGCGCTATACATTACTCTTCACTGCATATACATTGCGTGTCTCCAAGCGTTGCCACTGGTTTCCCTGAGTTGCATCCTTTGTGTGTGTGTGTGTGCGTTTCCCTCTCGGTTCTTTTTACACGACTAATATTGCGCACTGTTTAGCTTGTTTGAAGCGTGTGTCGCGTAAGCATTTCGTACATTCTATTCGTGTTACATTGCAGTGAAATTGTATTGCAATTGTATTGAAATTGTACTACGCAAGTGTACTTTGGCAGATTAAATATCATGAACAGAAGCTGAAGCTGTTTTGCTTCCGTGCTGTCCGTTTCGGGTGAGATTCACTGTTAAACTAATGACATTTTGCAACTCACGACCAATGACCATTTAAACATTCCAATGACCATTTACACCAATAGGCCATTGAATACCTCAACTACCAGTGAAAGTACGCAGCAGCCACATGGCACGATCCAATGTTGTTTCAGAGTTTGACACATCACACGCCGAGTGGCGACGCGCCGTAGGTAACATCCGTCCGTTCGTCATTTGACAAACCTCTTTATAAACAAAAATTGTCTGGAGAGACGGAAAACGCAATGCAAGAACTATAAACAATGTTTAAATTGCTCATTATGTGCAACCACAAATTTAAATGCAGCTTTATGTTCAACCGTGCGTGGCGTCGAAAGTAGAAAAGCAAATTTTTGCGAATGTACAGTCACACGTAATAAATGTTATCCTGAAGTTCCGCGACTTTTCGTTAAATTTGTCGCTTTGTTCAGCGCTATGCTGATCACTGAGCTGATTACTGACAGCCTCCTGGGTCGTTTTTACAGATTCCAGATCTGCGCTGCAGTGTTTGGCAACCATAGGACTTCCCGGCTTCCTCAGTCCTATGGTCACTGAAATTCTGCAGGTATATAAGAAAGCAAGCGCACAGGGCGACTCTATATCGTCTTCCAGTGGATCCCGGGTCATGTGGGCATCAGCGGAAACGAGGACGCAGATCGAACAGCCGCAGAGGCGCACCAATGCACCAGGCGTGTCCTCATCATGTTGTCTCGGGGGAATCGCCGTTACCTCGTCTCAAACCTCATTGGCCCCATGATGCAGTCTTAATGGCAACGTGATGTCACCTGTCCTTTACTCCGTTGACCCCACATTGTCGTCTCCCCCGCCGAATTCCGCGTTCTTTTACCACAGTCTTCCACCGCATGAGACTTAATGTGGCTTGTACACCGGCTTTCAAACACCTCATCGGTGTCGGCGCGTCCAGCCTCTGTTCTACGTGTGGTGTGCGCGGTGACCTCCATCACGTCCTCCTGGTCTGCAGACAGTACGATCGCGAGCGCGCCTTCATGGAAATTGCTCTCCAACGCGTCGACCAACGCCAGTTCGACTTAGCCAAAATTCTCGGGCCATGGTCGGACCATTCACATCTGATGCAAGGCCAAGCTGTTGCTGGGTTCCTCTCCAGCACTAGACTAATGGACGAACTCTAATAGGACACCCTTCCGTCATCATCACTTTCTCATCCCTTCCACAAGCGCAATGGGGCAGTGTACCGCCATAACGGTGGAGAATGACCCACCACATCATCATCCCATTTATGCGTGTGTGTGAGAGAGAGAGAGAGAGCTAATACGATGCTGTGCTCAACGTGCCATACCCCAGCCATACCATTCCTCATGTCATCGAGGACAGCGCGCGATACACATGAGAACGACGGGTGCTTCGACGCCAACTTGAACTCCTCGACCACAGACCATTCAGCTTGTCCAAAGCCCTTGGCTCACGGAACAGCCCTGCCCAACAGTGCCGGGCTCTTCGCTCCCTCTTTACTTTCGTTCAAGCTATTGACCTCCTCGAGGAGCTCTAAACACAACTTCGCCCTCTGATCTTCGAACTGACCATTAATTCATCCTTTTATATTAACCTCTTTCAAGTGGGGCGCGGGAAAACATACCATGTCATCGTCACTTTTCCCTTAATTCCTTTATTATTGTTGTTGTTGTTGTTGTTCACTGAGCACGACCCTTGCACTTTTCGAGGGTCCTTGACTTCCCCAAAACGCGCTTCACGAACCTCCATCCAGCCGAGAAGCATCCGAGTCCATAATTGAAAATGGCCGCGTAGAAGCGGTCAATCAACATGCACTTCAATCATCATTCGTTTTAATGACAACTGAAATACCCGTGTGTCCGCGCGATTACGGTCCCTGCTTCCACCGAAGGCAGTTACGGCACACCGAAAAAAGAAAATCGACGAATGCAACTGCACCGCGGTCACCGAGCAAGTCACGGATATGGTACTTCGGATTCATTAATTCCACGTGCTACCTGGAGCGTAGATACGCGGTACTCGCATAACCTTACACCGCTGTGCTCCCAATTGATGTGCATGAGCTGTTACACCTTCTAAAGCCAGTAACAAACGTAAAATAACCTTACAGCGTCACACAGTAATCATAGTAAAGCAGCAACAAATTAACAATACGTGGCCTCGTATAGGGAACATCTATACGTTCTTTTTACTGGTGTTTTGCGCGTGTTATGGAGGTCCAGCGTCGGTGCGATTGGACCTTAGGCCGCGTACACAATGCTATCAACGCAACATAGACAAACCCATTACGGGAGCCAGGTAATTGCATAGCGGATCCTCCCAACAAAGCAAGCGGTCACGCCTCGGGTCCCACAACTCGCAGGGTATCCAGGAAAGTAGAACCAACGACAAATCGTTATATAAGCTTCCCGGCATCCAGCATGCTACTAGATAAGCCTATAAGGCCTTGGACCTAAGCCGATAAGGTTTCGTAACAAAACTAGAATCTCGTTTATCAAGCTTTTTCTTTCTTTTTTCTTTTTTCGTTAATTTGGTCGAAGAATGCTCGTAAGGTTGTGAGGTGTTGTGGAGGAGTTGTTTGTAGGAGAGCGGATCTTGCTCATGCGTTTATTTCGTATTTAACGTTCTGCTGAACCCATCAACTAGACATTTACAGGAGAGAGGACAGCTTCAAAACCAGCACAGTTCTCAAGAACTGTCTGTGCAGGAAGCGCGTTCCACAAAGATATAGCATATGAAAAAAAAAAAAAAACTCTTGAAAAAGTATTTCTGCTTTGTGCAGCTAAACTGCTTGTCGATGACTTATACGTGCCGAACGTGGACAAATTTTAACAAGGCAGTTATTAACGTTTATATTTTAACTGGTCATTGTATATAAAAAGGACAATTTAATACCACTGTCAGAGAGATTAATTTAGTCTCACATTCACCGAGTGGCACTTGCACAAAGTGTCATTCTTGCGCTCTCATACGGCATCTTTTAGTGACACACAGTGTCGAGTTCCTCAAACTCACTTCACTTCTCTTCGGCGAGCCGAGTGCGTATCCTCGACGGCAGGTCTCGAGGTACAGGTAAAAATATTGAGAGAAAACGACGGGCCCCGACAACCACAATATTTTTAAACAAGTATTTTCAGCAGCGTGTTTATTTGATTTTAGTACAGTGTAACATTGTGCAAAAAAAGAAAAAAAAACATGTAACTACTCGCGTTAACAGTCGGTGTAAACTTCGCAGCCTCGGCAATCTTGCAGCGGCCATTTTTGTTGTGGCACATGTTTGAGGTCAATTTGTTCAATGTGTTGGAAGAAGACTTGCAGGAAGCCTTTCTAAATCGAAGAAAAACATTCTCAGGAAGGTATTATGGCGCTGTTTTCGCCGCTGTTTGCCGCAGTTTTGGCGCTGTTCATTCTTATCTATCATAATTGCCATCATCGCTTCGATACTACTCACAGATAGAAGGCATTGACTACAAAGAAACCTTCTCGACAGTAATAAAACTGAAATCTATCCGCATCTTACTCGCATTAGCGGTCGAAAGAGAATGGACTGTACACCAGAAAGCAGCACTGAGGTCACCCCCCAAAAAAATTTTGTTTTTTCGTTTTTCGGTGCAGAGTGTTCTCCAACGAATAGCATGAGTTCCCGCGATAGAACGATGAGCGTAGGTAACCTACAGAGTGTGCGCGACGGCCCTGCTCCGCACACCTTTGGCAAATCCTCCTCGTGAAAAGATCGCATCGCAGAACGAGAGGAGGTCGTGACGTATGCTACTCCCCTCACGTGACCAGTGACGTACGGCGGCACAGCTCAAGCATGTATAAGCGGCGAGTGAGCAGCGAAGAAAAAAACAAGGAAACAAGGCACTGATCCGTCACCACGTCACGAGAGCATCGTGTCGACCGTCCGCGGCTTCTTTCTCAGTCTGTTTTTTTTTTCTGTTTTTTTTTTGTAAATTCGATTGCACAGCTATAACGCACCGTAGAGCTAAAACATTTTGCGTGGTGACTCCTCGTGGAGAGCTTGACAGACGAGGTAGGATTTCGAGCCATGTTAAATGTCACCTCATTGCTCCTCAGCCGTGTAGCAAGCACGTAGTGAAAGCGATATTCGCTTGGGAGGAGTGCACTTCACGAAAATGACACTAGAGTAGCCCGTGTGATAAGTTTCCATACTTTATGCATATATGCGCGCTAATCTAAAGTTAGTTCTTGCAATATAGATGTTACAGAAACCTAACAACCTAGGCAACATGGGCGGGCAGCTGGCTTTCCCTGTTTTGCCGGATGACGTGCAAGCGTATGGGGACCCCAGGCTTCAGGCACATACCCCACGCAAGGTTTAACTAGCCTCCGATCACTCTACTAGAGGGCTGTGGAGCGCGCTCTTGATCTCAGACACGTCAAAACGGAGCGCCCTGATAACATCTTCGGCAAAATTGTTTCCCAGAGCGTGCCTCGAGCTCGGAGTGCTCTGACTCAGAGCATTGGTACCGTCAGTCGAAAATATCATAAGGGGCGGGGGGGGGGGTATATTGAATGCTGATAAAAGAAGGAAAAGGTTAGCCATGATGTAGGCTTGCTATTCCCAAAAGCAAAATAAAAAGGAAGATGAAGCAGCAGAGACACAGAAAATTAAGAAGAAATACAGGAAAAGACAGCTCCTTCACTAATCGTTGTGCAGCCAGTCATATAAGAGGTGTCAGAGAATGCCCAAGAGTTTAGTTTCCCGAAGGAATCGTGTCAGCGCAGACGTGACCTCAGCGTGCTCAGTAGGGCCAAGTAGCACCGTCAAGGAAAGCCTCATTTTAAACAGTAGGAGTGGAGTTTGTGCCGCATTCAGCCGCATCCGATGAAGCAACGACACCTCGATGCGCGGGATGCGGCCAGGTACAGCATGAGTCATACCATAAGGATTTGCATACTTCTTTCCCTTTTCTGAACTTTCTTTTTAACATCCAAAGCCGTCGAATGGCTTCACCGCACATGTTATTCACGTGGTTTTCCCATTTTAGATCTCTCCTAATATCGACGCCTTGAGTTTCTTTACCTCTGATTGCAATCTGTACGTCACTTCAATTGCAGTTTTAAGAGCTGATGATGAAAGATGGAAGGGAAACGGGCTCTATTCAGGCAAAGGTTGTGACGTCAATCCGTAACATGGACAATGTCGAAAATGTCGCACTGGCAAAAAAGAAAAAGGTCACGGTGCTCCGGAGCGAATAAGTGTCTTCTGCTTTGTTTGCGACCGGGGCAAAGGGCTTCGCAGGTGCTAAAAGTGCCGAGAGCGACATGTAACTGTAAAGCATTCTCCCTTACCTCGAGGGCCACGTGTGGAGGCAATCCAATTAACTGAAACAATGCGCCCTCTGCGAGGTATCTAGCATACTTTTGATAATGCGGACAGGTACAGCGCAAGAGACAGGCGCTATAAACAGCGTCGGTTGGGAGTGGAAAAGAGTGACACGACGAGGAAGGACGGATGTAATGGGCGCGTTGAAACACTCTCGATGTAATTGAGTTGGGGAACTTGGTAGGAACATAAAATGACCTCTTTTTTCTTTTCTTTTTAAAGAGATTATTTCCAAGATCCCAAGAATTGTTTGACTAATAAACGAATATGTTTACCTTTATTTCGTTCCTTTGTACCCCTATTCAATTCAAGAGCGGCACGAAATGTAGTTCGTCAACCCTAAGGAAGTTAATTAGCACACTTCTTCGAGCGTGTTGGTGCTGAGTTAAACACATTCTGTTAAGTGCTCTAAAAACGGCCTGCAGGGTTGGGACGAAAAAAAGGGACACACAACAGCGACCGCTCAACTTTCAACAATGTTGAAAGCGAACATTGTTCAAACGTTGTTGAAAGTTCAGCGCTCGTGGTTTTCTCTACCTCTTTTAGTCCCGCCCCGGGCGCTTTTAGCGTTTTTTAAGAGGACCAGTTACTCTGCCAGATAAATTCTATTGCAGCGTCACCAGATGTCGCTTACGGGGCTCCTACAAAAAAGCCGTTATCCATCCATCCATCCATCCATCCATCCATCCACAATCAGTCTTGAAAAAAGTTACTGTAAAATGTGACACTAAAGTGACACTAAATTAGTACGTCTGTTAGAGTTACTGCACGAAAAACAGTAACTAAGTCGGAGATACAGTTAATATGAGCAAAAAGTAGCTAGCTAAGTTACAGTTAAAGTAACTTAGCTATTTTACAGTTACTTTCCAAATCGTGAGGTACTCATGTCCAGCAACTTTTATTCCAAATTATGCGGTAAGTTGATATATACGGTATAGATGTCTCACAAAGTTTGTGTCAGCAAGTTTGTCTCGGCTTTATTGCAAAAACTTCCCTACCCAGACTGAACAACCGCTTAAATATTGAAGAATACTGGATATTTTACCCAGACTTATCAAGTTGCACCGCTTTTTCCTGGAGTCCATCTTGGACGCGAGTAGGTAAAAATAAAATTATGTCATCTGCCTATCGGTACTTGCAAAAAAATTTTTGTTATCGCAGCAAGGTTACTTATAGGGCCATAGTGATAACGTGAACAAAGAACTGCTGTTCTTCGACTGCACCACATCCCAGACACACGGGCACTCTAAAGGCCTTTCCAGATAAGGATTACCTACCGGAATGCCGTTTTTACCCATTGGCACACGATAACGGAGATTCTCCTTTTTGATAACGTGGCTTTTTGGAAAAAGAAGATGGACTATTACCCTAGTCAAACGGCTAACTCAAGGCCGTTAGCGCAACGGCCTTACGGAACGTTACTTCATCTGTAGTCCAGCCATCATTTCGAATGACATCGTTTTCTGCCCTGATTTGTTGAAAATGGAAGGCGTACACCTTTTTTGTGATAATTATGCTGTTCATAATCATCACAAAAAAGACGTACGCCTCCTGTTTTCAACAAATAAGGTCAGAGAACGATGTCATTCGAAATGATGGTTGGACTACAGGTGAAATAACGGCCGTTCCGCTAATGGCCTTAGGTTAGCCGTCTGACTAAGGTATATCACCTTTTTGACCGAAAAGACGTAGCTTCGAAAGCAGCATCCGCCGATGATTACCAGACCCCGATTATTTAGCCCGATTATCTCGGTTCAAATATTTTTCGAAACTTACAGGAGCCTTACCATGTCTTTTTCGAGCGATAATAAATTCAATAACCTCCCGCCCAAAAAGCCGCGTATGCAGTGGCAAGAAAGGGAGGTCGGGGGGGGGGGAGAACTATGTTTATGGAAAAAAAGAAAAGGAGGAAAGGTTAGTCCGGCGTTGGCCAACTCGCTACTCCTTAAAAAAGAAAAAGAAGAAGAGGAAAGAAAAAGGAAGGGATACATAGGCTGTAATAAAGTTACAGGAAGACAATTTAAGTGACCTTCGTGGACAGAAACACAACGGTGATGTCTACTCTCCCGTATCGTCGAGGCACTGAGCAATTCCGGAGTACGCTATAGGAGATACACTAAAGCGAGATCGCCATTGTCGTGTGTTAGCGGCGCGAACCCCTTTCCCTAAAGGGCCCTTAGAAGCTGTAAATGACCCCTACTTCAAAGGAGTTCTAGCCTGCCCGTGTGTCACGGGTATAAATAAGTGACTCTAACTAAAACCTTTCAAATTATTCAGTTACCACGCCATATCAAGGCTTTAGGAAAACATAATAGCTGTTGTCGCGACACGCGATCGTTTCTGAAAAGTGGTGAGAGCTCTGTTCCTTTCCAAGTAGATATGTTTCGTCAGCACTACGGAGTTTGTGTGAACGAGCAATACCGGTCGCTGCGAGATCGACCTATAGGGGGCGACACCGCCACGTTTCTAGTGCAGATAACATGGCGGACGATGTTCGGAGTTGATGGTTCTTTTCCGTAATCCTAGTGTATATTCAACGGAAGATCACTTGTGCCGCGATGGTACGATATATGTTACGATACGATATGTTACGATGGTACGATACGATCTATGTTGTTCCAGCCTCAGAACATCAGTTCTTTCGGGTACGATACCGTTCGGTTCCCCAATGCTCCACCTACTGCAGTGAACGCGGAATAAACGTGTAAAAGCAGACGACGTGAGCAAGCTATCCACACTACGGTAGTTCATCGTTTCTCCGCAGTGCGCTGACACCGATCGATCTCGGAGCGATATTCGCTCCGAGTGAGGAAAAATGTAACGGGCTACTGAAGCAGGTAATTAGATGCAGTTAAAAGTTACTCTCTGAAGGGAAGTAATTAGTTACTAGACAATTTCGCACGAACTAATTACTTCTAAGTTACTTTCCGAGACTGCCCATAATATCCTAAAGTTTCAGTATGGGCGAGTGACTGTCATTCTTCAGTCATTCTTACTCTGTCAACAGTCATTCTTACTTTGAACAAAACTGAGTTCAAAGGATTTCACGAAATCACCTTTTCAGCTCGTCGCTTTGTCTCAAGTTTCAGTTCTTTTAGTTATTTAGTTCTTCTTTCTTCTTTTCTTTTGGTTCTTTTTGTAGCTTAGTTCTTTTGGTTTTGCTAGCTGTTTGTCAGTTGTTCGAATTACTTTCTTCGCTACCTATGAGTATCTAAAACAATTGAAGAGCTTCCAGGTCATCGTGAGGTCTTGTATTGCTTTCAACGTCTTCAGATAGAAGGATCCAATCTATATAATTGCGATCCGCCGAACGGAGCCCCTCTGTCGTCTGGTATAAATGCGTAATGGACGTCATGCCAGCCACCACTACCTAATTGCCATTGTATTACTTTCATTGACCGCGTAGACTTTGTTGATCCTTCTCGCACCGCACAGCTTGCATCGCGCAGCATAGGAGCACGTAGAAGTATGGAGTTTGCTCCCTCATTTCCGCCTAGTGTCGCTGCAGCCCTCTTTCTTGAAATGATTAATAATGACCCGTCTTCGATAGGCCCGGCAGCTACGAGGTCATGTGTATCGCACCACACTCATCACCCAGATACTCCGCTATCACGATGAAAAGAGAAAGGGATAGGAAAAAGGGGGAAAGAAAGGGATAAAGGTTCCTCCTCACATAAACCCCTGTCACACGGGCATTTTCGATCCTGCTCGACCGAACCTGCTTGAACCCAATGCTACACGGCCGCATCCAAGCAGGATCGAACTTTGATCCTGCTTGACTCAAGACAGTTCCCATAACAGGATTGAGAATTTCAAGACGGCTCGACGGCCGCCATTTGCATCCTCGACCCCGGTGAACTGTCATAACTTAAGACGGACATGCGCACGAAGCTACAAATGATGCTTACATCGGTATACGATAAATTACCACTAATATCGCTGTTATATAGGAAACGCGAAATTAATGAGTTCCGTTTATTCATTTGCACAGGTCAACCATTCAATGCGCATTGAAAGTGGCCGTGTAGCAGCGTCAAAACTCGAGCGTGCTCGGGAAGTTCAATGCAGATCGGATTCGAGAAGGATCGAAATACCCGTGTGACAGGGGTATAAAAGTTTTTAAACAAATCCAATTTGACAGTGATGCACTTGCGGCCCAGGTTCACATATGCGGTGCATACGCATTGCTTCAATATGCATTTTCGGTGCATATTCAAACAACACTCAATCTCTATGAATGTCATCCTCTGTTTACTCAACAGAGGGTGTGTTTTTGGAGAGTCTACTGCTAGGCATAGGTCGAGCACCGCGACAACGGTTTCCGTCGGGTCGTCTATTTTCGTTTCATTTATCACAAGAGAATGTCTGTTGAGCACGAAGTAACACAAGTAGGTGAGCGATGACTCGCTGACAGTCCTTCTTAGTGAGTGAGACGGAAAATAAGCACGTCAGACGGTAGAAAATATTTCAAAACTCACCTTTAAAGACGGAGTTTAAAGCGTTAAACCCCCAAATCATAAAACATGGTACGTTTCCCTTTGATCACACAAAAATGTGGTGAAGCAAAAATATATATCGCATGTGTGTTTTCCCACCACAACACAGAGTGTGAAAGTGATGAAAGATGCATCACTTGCAGGAGAGCTAAATACGGGCGGGGGCCGTCGAAGTAGCTTGCCGTTGTTGGCCGCACACGAGTGGAAATCGTCAGAACTATAGCAAAAAAAAAAAAAAAAAACACACACACAAAAAAAAAACACGAGAGCTAAATAAGATGTCCGTCGTGCTGCCAACTACCCATTGACACGTTAGGGCTTACCTATGTGTCTCTCAAGAGTATATACCGTGCAGTCTTCTAGAGATCGAGAGTCTTGCACAGAATACGCCGATTGAACTTCTTCCTCGTGAGGCTAGAATTTTTACCTAATAGCATGATGGACGTGACAGAAAGAACACACCCAAGCAGCACAATGTACTGAAAGTCGAGTGCATTAGGGGTGGACGGGTAAGTGGGAGGACTTGAACAGACTCGTGAAGCTAAAGAACATTGATAAGACACATACCGCCCACCCCTATTGCACTCGACTTTCAGTACATTGTGCTGCTTGGGCAGCAGCCTTGCGATTACGTTCCCTACAACATCTGTTCTGTGTCCGGGTTGAGAAGCACACTTCAAAGGGGAGGGATAAAGGGAAAGCGTATCGGGGCATCAGCTATCTGTTTTTTTGTGTGTTTTTTTTTTCATTAAAGCCAGCAGAAAGTGCCCGAAGCTTCGATATTTGTATTATATATTGTATAGTCCGCAAACTACAGCTCTCGTGTCTACGAAGCGTTGTGGGTCTGTGCAGACATAGCAAGGCCATCTGCAGCGCATGCGGTCATAATCTTGCAGATTGAGATACGAGGAGTGATCAAAGAGAATGTAGAATGCATTTATATTTGCATATTTTTTATATGCAGCTATATTTCAACAAACCTGTTTAATCTTGAATATTCCGAGCATCTTGAAAACCTCGTTTCTTTCTGCTGAACTTTGATTTTTTTCATATTTTTTGGAGTCACCGGAGCTACTTCCTTCCCTCTGTGACTGTTTCCTTTTTCAAAAAATCAAAATGCATTTGATATATATTTTTTTTTTCTCCAGGACGTTCAAACGAATGGGGACAAGGCAGCTATTTGCTGTTTGCAAAAGTGTTCGGGCTTTGTCGTGACTTAAATCTCCATTTAAACTGTGACCAATTTCCTTTTTGTTTTCCTTCTTTGTTTGTTTGTTTGTCTTTCTTCTTTTATCCCTCTTTTTCTTTGCTGGTAATAGCAAGCCGCCGTAGCCAGCAGGCTAGCCTTCCCTCTTTTTTTATATATATAGTCCACCCCCCATTTGTTTCTTCCCCTATCACATCACATCACATCGGGCCATGGAGACAGCGCTGGGCTAAGTACTATGTGGTTTAAGAAGGGGCTATTTCAATGGCGACTAAGTGTCAAATTTATTTGAGGTATTTTAAAGTGTTTAAGGTATCAAAAAGTATCAGTTATTTAAAGTGTTTTACTTTTAAATATAAATCCGTTCTTGATACATTTGATCAGTCTTCGCACAAGAAAAATAAAAGATAGCAGTAATCTAGCCGTGAGATTGTGCGCGTGTGCTTCTTTCCATAATAATTTACCATACAACAGAAATTACCTACCGACCTATAGGAAGAACATATCGTAAACAAGCGAAATAAATATTTTATTCAGGAAGAACAATGAAAGAAAAACACAAATGTTCTTAACAATATCTACTAGGCTCGAGCCTTTCGCAAAAATTTCGCTCAAGTCTCACGCTCAACGTACATCGCCCAACTGTTCGTTTGAACGCCATGTCACTCAGTAAAAGGGTTCCACCACAGATAACAACACAACTTATTTAGTAGTCTATCGCCCCACTAACAACGCAACGTACATCAAGCGGGGGTATAAGGTCGATTCGTTTCTTTAGAGCACAGGCTTCACTGGTAATAATGCGTGGTTCTTGCTTCCGCCATTCTCTTTGCGCAGCCGTAAAAGACCCGTAACCAAGCTGCTGCTAAATTGAACATTCAGGCAACCTGCATGCGCTCACGGGAACCAGGGTATACTTCTTCCGCGCGTGCGTTTCGCACAGGTAACGTTATTGAAGATGAAAGCGTTTTCGAGGAAATGCGTTATGAGTGTTTCGAGCGTACTCTACCAGCTCCCGTAGCATAGTGGTTAGGATAATTGCTTTCCACACAGAGACTGGGAGGCGATGTGGGTTCGAATCCTCGCACCGGTAGCGCTGTCTGTGATTTTCCCTGGGTTTTCCGTCAGACTTTTCAGACGAATGTCGGCACAGTTAACGCTGAAGTCGGCCCAGGACGCTAACTAACCGCCATCTCCCCCACCCCTTCCTGCTGTCCTCTCTCCACCTGCCCCCTTCTGTACGCCGCTCATAGCGACAGTTGCAACACGGAATAAAAAATAAATAGAGAAACATCGTAACACATCCTAGGAACACGCTGAACAGTCGCAGCACTGAGCAGCGCGTCAAATATTGGAGACAATAATTACTTCATTGTTCATTAGGTCAGACTAAAATTTGATGTAGATGGCAATAAATTCGAACCTGCGAATGTTAGCACTTGCATTGCTTCGCGTATATGCACAGTTTACATGTTTTTTTTATTGACATCTCTTCTGACAGGTGCGATTGGTATTCGTACACATGGCTCTCGACAACGTGCACCCGTTGCCTGGTTCTGATGAGTAAATCATTTTTCTTGTACTTCGCTTATTTGTACGGGGTGCACATTTTTATCAGTTGCAGGTTTTTAAAAATAAAAAAACTATGAGAGCATAATAGATGTCGTTTTTTCAATTGAGTTATAAGGCCAGGCGCACATCCTCTCGAAGAGAGTATGAAAAATTACTAATTACCTAAAATTAATTAATAGCTCTTTAATTAGGGGGTTTCGGGCAAAAGCGAGATAGCAGAATATGGAATAATCTTCGTTGAAATCCTTTTTTTTTATCCTTAGAACGCGCAATGTGTGCTGAAGTATCCATCGCCGAATTTTGCGAAGCAAATTAGCCGAAACCGAAACTGCGCCGGTCGTGAGCGCAGAGAGCACAGAGTCACGTGCTTTGGAGCGATAGAGATGCTTGGAGCAGCTGCTCATCTGCTGGCCCCGATAAGTCCCGATAAGACTCGATAAGCCTTTGCCGCCCCGATAAGGCTCCGTCGACGAAGGTCGTGCGCTCCTGTAGCGCGTAGAGTCACTAAAGCGCGGACCTCATAACAAGCGACAAGCGACATGCTACAGATTTTGTCGCTGTCGCGGGTGCTCGTGCTGCTGTTTTCCGACCCATTTGAGCGGCAACAAAAGCGAGCTGCGAAACAACATTTCAGGAAAGAAATCGGCGTTTCCCAACATAACACCTTACGACGTGAAGTGATTTTAGTTTATATACACCACACAACCAAATGTGGAGTCACGAATTAATAGCGCCAAATTATGTACATGTATTTCACGGGGCCGGCGCTTGGTGGCGCTGCGGTTCCCGCGTTTTCGTCTTCTTGTTCGTTTGTTTCTTTCTTTTCCCTCATTCCGGCACTTTTGCTTTCGAAAGCTCGCTTGCTTCCCACCTACAAGCTCGAAATTTCGTTTTAATAAAGTTGACCTGCCGCCCACGCAACGCCGTGGCCCCCACATTTCTGTCCTTTATCATTCACTTCAGTTACATACCGCCAAATCTAGCGGATTTGGGCAAGCGCCGAGCAACGGTCTCTGGCGACAAGCGACAAATATCTACGGGGAGTAGACGCAAAATTTTGTAGCCGCGACAGGGCTTTTTTGTCGCTCGCGTGGCGGCGCCGCCGTCGATTTTGTCGCTTGTAGCGTGTCGCTGTCTCTTGTAGCTTGTTATGGGGTCCGCGCTTAAATAGGGCGCAGAGTAGCGACACTGAGCCACGCCGGCGAGCGAGCCCGCCATCTTGTGTCCGGTGCGGGTGCGTCGCCTAGCAACGGGACGCCAATCTCCCCCTTCTCCGCCGGAGAACAGCGCGCAGGCGAGCACGCTCGCAACAGGGGAAACCGGTTTTGGACGTAGGGGGACTCAACATGGTCGACGCGTTCTTTGAAGAAGAAACCACGTGACACGATCGGCCCAATCGCGCACACCGAACGGCGGCTCCGGCACGGAAAAGGAATGCGATACTCTGTACCCCTATTTAGTGACTATTTAGTGGCTCTAGTAGCGCGCTGATGATTTCACGTTATCATGACGCATTGGCCTTGAGAATGAA